>NC_073345.2:18206250-18535000 GCF_027580225.2 Misgurnus anguillicaudatus
TATTAGTACTTCAAATGAGCATATTAGTACTTCAAAGGTACATATTGGTACCAAAGAGTATATATTAGTACCCTTAAAGGTACATGTTAGTGCCTTAAAGGAGCATAATGGTCCCAAAGATGTTCATATTAGTACCTCAAATGTACATATTATTGCCTTAAATAAGCCTATTGGTACCAGAGAGTGCATAGTACCTCAAATGTACATATTGGTACCAAAGAGGTCATATTAGTACCTAAAAAAAAACATTAGTAGCCTAATTCCAGGTACATATTGGTACCGAGTGAATATTAGTACCTTAAAGGTGCATATTAGTACTTCAAATGAGCATATTAGTACTTCAAATGTACATATTGGTACCAAAGAGTATATATTAGTACCCTTAAAGGTACATGTTAGTGCCTCAAAGGAGCATAATGGTCCCAAAGATGTTCATATTAGTACCTCAAATGTACATATTATTGCCTTAAATAAGCCTATTGGTACCAGAGAGTGCATAGTACCTCAAATGTACATATTGGTACCAAAGAGGTCATATTAGTACCTAAAAAAAAAAAACATTAGTAGCCTAATTCCAGGTACATATTGGTACAGAGTGAATATTAGTACCTTAAAGGTGCATATTAGTACTTCAAATGAGCATATTAGTACTTCAAAGGTACATATTGGTACCAAAGAGTATATATTAGTACCCTTAAAGGTACATGTTAGTGCCTTAAAGGAGCATAATGGTCCCAAAGATGTTCATATTAGTACCTCAAAGGTACTGGTACCAAAGATTTCATATTAGTACCTCAAAGGTACTGGTACCAAAGAGTGCATGTAAGAACCTCAAATGTAAATATTGGTACCAAAGGCTCCATATTAGTACCTCAAAAGTTCATATTGATACCAAGTTGTCTGCACATGTGTATGTAAATGGAGCATATTAGGACCTTTTCAAAGGCTACTTCCCCAGTTCACTTTTTTTTTGTATTTCTTCCTCTTAAGATGCTGTCTCACTTTCTTTCATTTTTTTCCTGTTCTGCTGTTCTTGTGAAGTATTAATTCATCAGTATAGTCATCAGTGTCAACAAGATGAAATGGTGTGCATGTTTTGTGCATGCTGTGTGTGTGTGTGTGTACATTGGACTAATGATTGATAAAAGTGCTGCTAATGATCCTAAGAATCCATGACATTAAGGGTTTATCTAGGACACAGCGCTGCTCAATATGAGGTCCAGTGCATATTGCTGTGCTCGGCATACTGTAGCATTATGCAGCCACATACTGTACTTACCAGAGCATACAAACAAAGTTTGGTTTTTATGATACAGCAGTAAGAACATTATTGTAACCATGCTAATATTTTTGTGAATATCACTTGTTTTATAAAGTGTAAATATATATTTTGTTTTAGTAATGCAAATTATATAACCAAAATGTCACAACCAGATCTCTTTCCATTTTTTGAAAAAGAAACTTCCTCTCAGGAAGGTGATAGGTAGTGTGGATGTTTCTGAACCCTGCTGTCTTCACTGTTCCCCTCATTACGAGCACAGTTTGTGGTCTCACTTGAAGTTTTGAGTGGTTATTAATCTTATTTCACTGAAACTCAAAAAGCCCTCCATCCCTGAAGGATTCTGCTTTGACTGTAACACAGTGCCTGTAACACAACGGGAGCACTGTAATACAACGCCTGCCCTGCGTTCTTTGTAGTACAGTATATTTTTTATGTGAGCACACTATCTTTTTTTCAGGGATTTCTCTGCATTCTTTATGATTGAGCTGAGGCGTAATGCTTTAATAATTTATAAGCTGAAAAACCGCTGGAATGCATTTGATGTAGCTGATGCAAGGTTTTCTTTCAAGCCTCTTCATAACAACCACCCTGTATCATGCAGTCTCTACCAAACAACTATTACACATGGCAGAACTGGTCTCAGGTCAGTGAAAGAGAATCTACACTAAATGACGTTGTTTCTCACTCTTAGGAATCTCCATATGTGATGCTGAAGAAGAATCATGAGCAGCTAATTGGGAACGACAAGTATGAAGGTTACTGTGTGGAGCTGGCAGCAGAGATCGCCAAACATGTGGGCTATTCCTACAGGCTAGAGCTCGTAGGGGATGGAAAGTACGGAGCGAGAGACACGGAGACGAAGATGTGGAATGGAATGGTTGGAGAACTAGTGTATGGTGTAAGTAGATACGGTTATGCTTTATGGGATGGCATCGTTATTCCTTTGAGGGAGATTCAGTTCACATCTGTAGCCTAAATTCACAGCTTTTCTCCATTCCTAACAGTGACACAAACCTTTTTTTAAAATGTGACAGCTGAATTAATTTTTTTGTGATTTTCTGTTTTCTAAAATCATCCTACCTAATGTAAAGTGCATGCTGTGAATGATATGAAGAGCTCAGATATAAACCCCTCTATGTGCGTCTGACATGTTTTCTTGTAAATGAAAATTTTTTATCAGACTATTAATAGATTCTGCCAATAAACCAGTATTTCTGAATGGCCTGAGCATTTGGTTAATATCATTCAGAGTGAGTAAATTTTTTTGAGTTAACTATCCTTTTAACTGCACTTAAAGCTTAAAAACTGTATATGCTATCATAACGACAAGGAACTGTATGTTGATGCATTAAATTCTTACTTATTCATTTAGCTGACGCTTTTATCCAAAAAAAAAAACCTTACAATTGCTATGCATGTCAAAGGTCACACGCCTCTGGAGCAACTAGGGGTTAAGCGTCTTGCTCAGGGACACAATGGTGTGTCACAGTGGATTCGAACCCGCGTCTCTTACACCAAAGGGGTGTGTCTTATCCACTGCGCCATCATCACCCCGTCTGACATTCTGGAGGGAATTAATGATGTGTGCCATTAATCGATTTATCTTCTATAACATGACAGGACTACTCTAAAAGCAACTTATGTAAACACCTTAATTCGATTATTGTCTTATTCAGAATAAGGTCAATAATTTGATTACTTCTGTCAATGTCCAAACCAGGTGTGCCTCATACGGATAAAAGTGATTGAAGATATAACTAACTATTAATTTTCGATTTCGGTGTTATTTCACACCGATAACTCTATTAACCGACCTACAGGATCTGAAGGATAACCTACAGACGTTTTTTCCGGTAATGTTAAATGTGGGCTTTATAAGCTAATTAATACATTTTATTAGCTAAGATAACACACCTAACGTTAGTTAAAACAGACTGCATGAACTTAAGATCGTTAATTTTGCTGTCCAACACATTGTGATTGACTAGTTGTTCATTTTAAATCATTTAAAAAATAGCCATACTGTTTTTAAGATATAGTGTATTTTGTGTCTTTAAATTTAAGTCGTTACTTGTATTTGTATATTACTTACTTTGTTTTAGCATGCCAGTATAATGTGACATTCAAAATTGGGCGTTTGGGCGGAAGTTTGACGATTTCTTCTGCACATGCACTGCATGGCTCCAAACTGACGTTTTTGCATAAAGTGCCAGTGCCCATCATCGTACGTTTTACGTTCAGTTCATTACAATGGAAGGAAGTGGCGTTGCGTCGTCCATCTTTTCTTACAGTCTATGGTTCAAGCCTCAACACCTCTTGCTGTACAAAAAGTTATCACCTATCAAAAATGTTCCCACTGCCAGAACATGTCAGAACAGTGTCTTACTTTTAGTTTTTCAGCAAAACAATCACTCTCATTGAACAAACACATTTACAAAAGTAACACTGAAATAAATGTGAGAATAGATTTTGCAGGCAGGCAATTTCTTATTTACTAGACCATTTTGATCCTGAGGCTATAGCATTAGTGTCTTTAGAGCAGGGCGGTGTCAGATGTAGTCTGTCTTCATTGGGCTACACTGAAGAATAAAGGTGCTATGTAAGATTCCTCACAACGATGCCACAGAAGAACACTTTTTAGATCCCCAAATAACCATTCAGTCAAAGGCTCATAAAAGAACAATTTCCTCTTACCCTTTTAGAGTGGTTTCAAGGTTCGATTGCCTGGTCCGAACCAGAGTTCGATCGTTTCCCCTACCTCTTCCCCCACTGGTCTATGTTCACATTATAACATTTTGTTCTGAACCACGGTACACTTGTGTCATCAAGTTGCAGCCGTTTACTGATGTTGCTAGGCAGCGGCTTTTAAAGCTCTCATAACACATGCTGTTTCTGCATATCTGATGTTAATCCTGAGTAAGTATAGAGTAGTATTACATCCTTCATATCTCTGAAGAGTCTTTAGTTTTATCAGATTTATAAAAGACAGATCTGCTCTAGCGATTATTTCCGATAACGTACGAAAAAATGTAAAAGGAGGAGTCACGGGCTACGGGAGTAAGTGGGTGTGGTTTTTAGGGGAAAGTGCCCATAAAATAAATAAAAAGTATAGCTTACAGCTGAAACGTC
This sequence comes from Misgurnus anguillicaudatus, assembly GCF_027580225.2. Classification (NCBI taxonomy): domain Eukaryota; kingdom Metazoa; phylum Chordata; class Actinopteri; order Cypriniformes; family Cobitidae; genus Misgurnus; species Misgurnus anguillicaudatus. The sequence continues at coordinate 18,210,662 of NC_073345.2, forward strand.
AGCTGGAAAAGTATAAGAAAAAAAACTTTCAGAAACTTGTGCGAACCCTGGCAAAGTGCATTCGGCACAGAAATACTCTCTTTTTTGACACTTTGCCTATGCTTGAGTTGTTCGCATCCTCATTGTTCTTTATTTGATCCTTTGGTTTTGTTATCAAAGAATAAATACAGAAACCCACTTTCATCTGTCTGCTGCAAAAGTACTTAAATTGTACAAAAAAAAGATGATTGCTGAGGAGAGCAGAAAATGAACAGAAATTATGTTTACAGCGCGTCACTCTTGCACCCAGATATCCGCAAGCGCTTGTCATCAGTGTTAATGAGCACAAACAAGTCTACAAGCGTCATTAATAGTGGTTCACTTCCGCAATTTAATTTGATTGTGTTCATATCAGCAGCGAAGCATACCGCAGTCCACACAAACCATACCCCAGACCACCCTTTCAGGCAAGCATGGTTTACATCATTCAAACGAACCGAACTCTGACGTGAAATGGACCCGGGTACTCATCAAAAGTGCTAATGTGAACCCCCCTTATAGTCTAAAGAACCTTTAATCACGATAAAGAGTCTTCTGTGAAACAGAAAGGTTCTTTAGATGATAAGGGTTCTTAATGGAACCAAAAAGCCCATACTGGTTCTTCTATGGCATTGTTAAGCACCTTTATTTTAAATAGTATGAATATGATCATCTCATCTCTACATTTAATATTTTTCCACTCTGTGAAGAAAATACAACATTAGTATGGCTAGAAGCATTGAAACCGTGTGTGAGATTCTCTGGAGGATACTGACTTTACTGTATAATGATTCATAATACTTGTTTAGCTGCTTCTACCCTCTTAGAAAAGCTTACAAAAGTTGTCACATGGATGGTACCTTTTAAGAAGGTCTTAATATGTACATTTTACATTTACTTTTGTACCTTCTTGTATCTTTTTTTGAGAGTGTACAATTGATGGATAAATATTTTTACTTGATTTGTAATTCAGGTGTGTTCTTTGTGGAACTTGTAAAGCTAAATGTTTCTATGTTTTTGTAATACCTACATACAAAAACAATAAATCACACTGTACACCATGTCTTTTGGTAATAATGTAACCATGTTGTCTTACAGAAAGCAGACGTGGCTGTTGCACCCCTCACCATCACTTTGGTCAGAGAGGAGGTCATCGACTTCTCCAAGCCCTTCATGAGCCTAGGCATATCCATCATGATCAAAAAGCCCACCAAGTCCAAGCCAGGTGTCTTCTCTTTTCTGGATCCACTGGCCTATGAGATCTGGATGTGCATCGTATTTGCGTATATCGGTGTGAGTGTGGTACTATTCCTTGTGAGTCGCTTCAGTCCATACGAGTGGCATACAGATGACGATGAAGACGGCACGGAACAGCAAAACCAGAATCAAAACCAACCACCGTCACCAGAAGCCAACCAGTCACCGAATCAACACGGTCAGAATCAGAATCAGCGAGATGACAAGCAGGAGAAACAACCGGAGCACAATAATGAGTTTGGGATCTTCAACAGCCTGTGGTTTTCTCTGGGAGCCTTTATGCAGCAAGGATGCGATATATCACCAAGGTAGGTGGCTAATTGATATTATCATATTTTTCTCATCTTTCACTGGTGCTTGTTGAGTCATTACACTTCACACTTTAACAGAAAACGTCTGTAAAATAGAAAATGAATATATTTTAATTTTTATTGTGCATTGCATCTAAAATATGCAATATAAAGTTTGAAATATGAGGCATCACACACATGACTCTAGAAGCAGGAAGATGCTGTTTTAAAGTTTCTAGATCCAGTTTCCAGGGAATGCATTCAAGATAATAAACAGGGCCCGGTTCCCCGATAACGCTCACTCTTAGCACGCTAAGAAGGCTCAAAAAGATATATCTTAGCAAAGTTGTTTATGTTCCTAAGTGTGTTCCCCGAAGTGTCTCTTAGGAAGCTTCTTTATACGCTGCCTCTGAGTACGACGTAACAATGTCGCTGTCCCAAGTGAAGGTGCTGAATTATTTGCGATCGATCGCTCGGGGATCGATTCTCCACTTCACGCGAAGGTGCATTACGGCGTTAAGAAAGACAACATGCTCTGTACAAATGGAACATTACTCAAATTATTCCAGTAACATTTATTTTAACATAGTTTAAGTTATCCGTCAAATATAGACTATTAATTAAATTATAAAATTGTCAGTAATACGGGTAGACGAACCGGGTATTCCACTAATCATCCACGTTAAACATGGGTTTAACGACTTTAAAAAAATATTTAATACCCTTTTATACTAATGGTAATGTACTACGATCAGAATTGATTGGCAAGCAGCTGCAGTTACTTCTGTTTAATGCGGTATTGCTGGCCATTGTTTAATGTTTTCAAGAAAAAGCAATATCTACAATGAACAGAGAGAGAGAGAGAGAGAGAGAGAGAGAGAGAGAGAGAGAGAGAGAATTAGATACAGAATTATTGTCTGAGAAGATCCAGCAGCTCCATTATGAGTTGTCTTGGGAGGCAATTTTTTTTATTTAGCCACGTCAGGCAAAATGTCATAAGTGTTGCCGAATAATAAAATTGTCATGGACTAAACGGTTACGCGGCCGGTGTCGAAGTCTGTTCCCCCTGTGTTTCCCTTTAGTTTAGTCTTTTTATCGCGTTTTTATCACATTATATGTTTATTCTTTATATACATTGAAAGTTTTAATGGCTACTGAGATGTATATGTGTGCATTTATGTAATGTATCTTGACTGTTCTTGATTGTAAGTCAATTATTTTAACAGTATGAATCATATTATATGTATAATATATATTTATTATGTTTGGAAACATAACAGTTTTAAAACAAACAGTAGAGAAAAAAGAAAAGAAAATGACAGGCTATATGTTAAAAGACATAAAACTGTCAAATATGAAATATTTAATAAATTGTGTAATAGAATACATGATATTATTGCTTTTTAGTATAACCAATTGAATTCTAAATAAATTATAAATATAACGTGATGAAAACGCTATAAACATAGAGGGAACAGACTTCAATGAGGAACAAACACAGGCGCCGTCTTTGATTCATTAGTTCTGATACCAAATAAAGTCAACTGCATAAATAGTCCTGTATCCATTGCAAACATATTTTATTATAAGTCTTAAAAATGTCCATAACATAAAATCATTGTCAGCATACCATAGTTTGACTTGTACTGTGCTGCACTGATTTCTAAAGACTGCGGCGATAGCGTTTTGCGCTCAAACAACGCTAAGAGAGAGCTTACGAATGGTCCAGACCAACCTTACGAAAGTGTGACTTACAGAAGATATACTTAACGTACGAACGTTTTGGGAACCGTTCCATAGAGTTAAGAGAGAGGTTAAGGAATAGGTTAAGAACTACTTAGCGATAAGAACGTTTTGGGGAACCGGGCCCAGATTCTTGCTGGTTTAAACTGGTCTTTTACACCGGGGAAAATAAGTATTTGACACATCAGCATTTTTATCAGTAAGGGCTATTGACACAAAATTTGCACCAGATGTAGCCATCAAGCCAAATATTTAAATTCATACAAACAGAACATTTATGTATACAAGTTGAGTCATAATAAGTAAAGTTAAATGACACAGTGAATAAGTATTGAACACACTTTATTATTTATTATCCACTTTTTTTGAAAATAGCATAATTCTGGCATAATAATCAAGGACTTTGCTGATGTAACATGCATGCAGCCGGCGAAGTGATATTACGCACTGACCGAAAATAGTCCCCTGCCATTGAAAGTAACCAAGGGGACTATTTTTGGGGCAGTGCATAATATCACTTTGCCTCCTGCAGCCATGTTACATCAGTAATGTCACTGATTATTACGCCAGTTTGAGAGTATAGTCCTAACCATATCTGCCTAGAAAATCACAGCTTTTAATTTTCTGTCGGTCTTAGTACACAATGTAGTACTCACAGAAGAGTCAAGTTTTAAATAGGAAAAATATCGAAAGTCTTTGGTTATTTTTTTAGCGCGATGCTAATGATCTAATCAGATTCAATGGATTGTGCTAGGCTATGCTTAAAGTGCTAGCGCCAGACCAGGAGATCAGCTGAATGGATTTAAAAACAGTAAGAATCAAATGTTTAACTCTAGGGGAGCTGGAAAATGAGTATATTTTCAAAAAAAGTGGAATGTCCCTTTAAAATTTTGTAGAAAAGCCTTTGTTGGTGATTACAGCTTCTAGACACCTCTTGTATGGAGAGACCAGTCGTCTGCATTGCTCAGGAGTGATTTTGGCCCATTCTTCCACACAAATGGTCTTTCAATCTTGAAGGTTCCTTGGGGCTCTTTTATGAACTTTGATCTTCAGTTCTCTCCATAGATTTTCTATGGGATTTTGGTCAGGTGATTGACTGGGCCATTCAAGCAATTTGATTTTCTTTCTTTGAAACCACTTCATTGTTTCCTTGGCCTTGTGTTTGTCCACCCTCTTTTCATTTTGAGCTTTCTGGTAGATGGCAGCAGATTTTTATCCAGAATGTCCCGGTACATTTCTTCATTCACCCTGCCTTTAATAATATGAAGTCTGCCAGTACCCCTCGCTGAAAAGCAGCCTCAAACTATGATGCTTCCACCCCCAAACTTAACTGTTGGTATGGTGGGCAGTGCCATTTCTTCTCCAAACATGGTGTGTGTTCAATATTTGGCTTGATGGCTAAATCTGGTGGAAATAATGTGTCAATAGCCCACTTAGAAATCCCCTTACTGATAAAAATGCTGATGTGTCAAATACGTATTTTCCCCGCTGTAAGTAGGGTAGTAATGGAGTATTTAGAAGACTGGGGGTTCTTAAAGCAACACTATGTAGTTTCCATGTAAAAATGACTTACAGCTCCCCCATGTGGTTGGAAAGCACAATAGTGCCTGGTATCAGACACTCTTCTGCAGGCAGGGGGAGGGGCGGGGCTGTTTCCTACCCTCCACCGCCACTTTCTGAGTGTGCTTGTAGCAGCTAGGAGGCTGCTCAGGTTGCAGCAACAGTACAATTTGTCCAATTAAAAGTTGTTCTATCACTGAAATAATTTTAGAGACATTATTTAAAGGTAAAAAAACTACATAGGGTTGCTTTAAATGCATAGGATAAGCAGAAGTTCAAGTGCCATGCATACAGTAAATTTGATTTGTTTTGGTCTTGGAGGGCTTTAAAATGATAAAAAAATTGAATGTTGTAGAATTTTGAAGCTGGCAAACACTGGCAGCTCAGACTCTGTAGTTGACATCAAAAACATGAGTAAACCCTGGACCAAAATATTAAATGCAATTTTAACAGACTCTAAATAAACACATATGCAGACAAAAAAAAAAAAAAAAACAATGTCTCAAGGTCTTTGAATTGCAGATCAAATCCATATCACGTCGCAGGAAGAGTCCTGTGGCTCAACATGCCCTGACCTTTCTACTCCAAGCACCTTATTTGATGCTTTAGTGCTTCTTTGAGCGAACTGACATTTGTTCACACAATTTTTTCATTACCATTAGTCATGGGGAAAGTGTAAGCACAGGTTAGGCCAGCCCTGACACCTCTGATAGGGTCTTCTGGCCTCATTATGTGCAGATAGGACCTGAGCCTCTGGGTGTACTGGCTCCTCAGCAAGTGTTTGACATTTTGGTTGGACATGTATATCCTTGGCTTCGGGGGAACATGCTCAAATTAGGTTAGGCTGCCAGGGAGCTTTCCATGACAGATGTGATTGTCTCCACTCTAAGCGTTTCTAGCTGAGGAAAACTTTAATCACATCTTCCTTTGAGCTAAAGAAGCTGTGCTGAAGTTCTGGGCGGACATAAGGCCTTAACAAAACATTGCTACATTACTTTCATCAGCAATTTTCTTGAGAGAAAATTTTGTTCCAAAGCAATTTATCTTTAATCATGTACCTCAAATAAAGGCATTATATCATATTTCTACCATATATAAAGGTTTGTGTACACTCCAGTACCCAGTACCCTTCCAAAAACGAAACAGTGCACATTAGTACCTCAAAGGTATAAGATGCTCCTTTGATTGATGAATTTTGGCCGCATTTACATTGCATGTTTGAAATGACTCAATTTTTCCCTCATGTGGTACAGATAGGATATGACCCACGAACGTGTAAGCATGAAAAAACACATAGATTCCAAATTCTCCAATCATTTACATATGTGGAAATAAATCTGATATGAATCGGATACATGCATTCGTGTTTGCAATGTAAGGGGGCAGATCAAATGTTCCCATGTCAAAACCATAGACTGTACAAAAAAAGACGATGCGACGTTTGGATTGAAGCCAAAAATGTCCGACCATGAGCGCTGCCATGTTACGTAAAAACGTCAGTTTGGAGTCAGGGCATGCACAGACGGAATCGTCCGTGGAGCCAGAGGCTGAGCCACGGTATAAAACTTCCGCCCAAAACGCTCGCATGTCCAATTCAACCACGCCGCTCATAATGACACGTCCAGTTTCTATAGCATCAAATTATTAGCTAAAATGAAACTGATCACAAAAATGAACAATTGAACATATATCAGTGGGAAAACAACTACCTTAACTCTTTCCCCACCAGCGGTTTAAAAAAAAAGTTGTCAGTTAGCATCAGGATTTTTCATGATTTTCACAAAAGTTTAATGCCTTCCAGAAAATGCTCTTCTTAAAATATATAAACATACAATATATTAAATGAAAGAACAGACCCTGTGCTTTCAAAAAAAACCCTGTTTCATCTTTTTATCACCTCTCAACTATAGGTAGGTTTCTTCAAAAACACATTGATAATTGAGATAATTCCATTTTTGTGAAGGACTTTTGATAAAGATACGATTCAGAGCGATCCTCAAAACTTAAAAGGACATAGAGCTGTAGGGTGATACTTCCAGGTTTTATAAGTTGCGGAAGAGTGCCATCTGGTGGATAATAGGATATTGCAGAAAGCCGGAAATACTTGTCATTGGCAGGGAAACTTTTTTTCTTAATTAACGAGTTAACTCGTCAATGGCGGGGATTGAGGAAAAAGACCAAAACCATCTTTCGGTAAATTTTATTGGAAATGTAAATCATTTTTTTATTTAGAGCCGAGTCCAGTTTGTTTGCATGGAGAGGGCGGGTTTATGACTTGTACTGCAGCCAGCCACCAGGGGGCGATCAAAGAGCCGGCGGCTTCACTTTTCAAGATGTATGAGGCACACCCGGTCGAGACAAGTAATGCACCCTTCAAAATGCGAAGCTGCAAAAGACAACAACTCAAAAAATCTAATACAGGCAACAAATTAGAATTGGGCATCAAGATTTGCTGTGTAAATCCATTGTGTTAAAGTCATAGGTTTAATTCTACTGAGCACATATACCAAAAAAGAATGAATAGCTTGAATGCATGGTAAGTCGCTTTGAAATGTAAATGTAAAAGTGAAGACACCATCAAACACAACATATGATGGTGACCAATAGTGCTGCTCTTTACATCATGAGACTTTTCATGTGTTGTTGGTAAACTGTTTTTGGACGGAAAGTTGTATTTGTAACACTTAACACTCTTATACAAAAGAGTGCTTGTGTCCCATCCTTTCAGAGCTGAAAGGTTATTTGTCAAACATCTCTAAGAGACCACCATTATATAAAAGGTTATTTGGCATGAGTGCTTTAGTAATGAGGAGTGTGTGGGGCAGAGAAATGACACCAGGCTGCTTACAGTATTTATCTCTGACAGGAAACTTGTTTGTCCTCGACAAATGTCAGAGCTGCCACTCAGAGCTCGCATTGATATTCAGCATAACTCATCTGTGCCAGCATTTCATGCAGAACCCTCGCGCCATGTTAGCCATTCAGATTCTTTGATTAGTTTCTTGTAATGGATTTCCGTAATTTCTTATAAAGGTGCCAGATACAAAACCTTTTTAATGTCCCTCAATGCTGACATTAAATAGAAAAGCTACTGTAAGCGCGCAGGCAATCAAAGCAATTAACTCCGTTTGAGCGTTGCAGTAATCTGAAGTCATGAGGAGATGGCACAGATCATTAGCTTGCCTCAAGCTGGTCGCAAAAAAACATGAGGAGAGAATTACTGAAGCATGGCGGTCTGACATGACTCTGATGATAAAGTATATAAATGAATAAATCAATCTACAGCTGCTCTCGTTTTACATGATCATCCAGGAGTGGGAAGTGCACATTGTTTACTACCTCTATCGTTTACTATCTCTCTCACGTCCACTAGCATCACACCGTCTCATAGCACTGGAGTGCTGCAGCAGCGAGGCTTGGTAAATACAGCGTGTGTGTATTTATGTGAGCAGTCACTTGAGATTCTGCCTTAAAAACAGCTGATGGTAGAGAAATCCTCTGTAAATAAGTCAAATCATTCTTTATTTACCCATTCATGCATTTGTTGAAGTTTGAGTTATTTCTTAAAACATTGTTTGCATGATTTATGTCGTTAGTATACCCGTTTATGAGTAGAAAACAGATAACAAGTATGGAACAGTGTTTAAAAAAAAGGGGTTATTTACATTTGGTGCTGCAGAAATGGGACGTGACACCTTTTAAGGGATGCTCCACTTTAAAAAAATGCTTATTTTCCAAGGGGCAACTTTCGATCTCTCTGATGAAGCCAATACGGAAGTGATTTAAACTGCAATTCATCGACTGACCGCTAGAGGCAGGCTCCAAAAGGGAGTCAATTTCCAATATTATGTTTACAGCCTGGTACAATAAGTGTTTTTGGTCAGTATAGCTAATTTTGCCCTTCATGACAACTGTAAGGGGGTGAATTTTTTTTGTAACTCATATGTTTAAATTATATTAAGCCTTAAAGTTCTGCATAATTAAGGGCGTTGCCAATTGAGTGACGGTTGAACAGCCACTGCCGTCACTATAGTCGAGCTAGGCGGGCGTGGTTACAGCAACCAGTCACCTCGGCTTCACTCATGTCCCGTCTCTTTACCTATTTTCGGATATCCACGAGTGATGCGTGGTGACGCGCGGCCAAGATGGCGACGGCAGGCAACGCCTCCTTTAAGATTCAAAAACGATCTTCAGAAACCTATGGGTGATGTCATGGACACTACGTCCATATTTTTTTAGTCTATGTTATTTTCCAGGCGCAATGATATTACGCAGACCGAAAATAGTCCCCGGCTATTGAAAGTGACCAAGGAGACTATTTTCAGGTGCTGCATAATATCATTGCGCCTGTTGCAACCATGTTACGGCAGCAAAGTCCTCGATTATTACACCAGAATTAGAGTATAGTTCCTAGCCATATCTGCCTAGAAAATCACAACTTTTAATTTTCTGTCAGTCTTGGTGCACAATGTAACTACAGAAGAGTCAAGTTTTAAATAGGAAAAATATTAAAGCAACACTATGTAGTTTTTTTACCTTTAAATAATGTCTCTAAAATTATTTCAGTGATAGAACAACTTTTAACTGGACAAATTGTACTGTTGCTGCAACCTGAGCAGCCTCCTAGCTGCTACAAGCACACTCTGAAAGTGGCGGTGGAGGGTAGGAAACACAGCCCTGCCCCTCCCTCTGCCTGCAGAAGAGTGTCCGATACCAGGCACTGTTGCGCTTTTCAACCACATGGGGGAGCTGTAAGTCATTTTTACATGGAAACTACATAGTGTTGCTTTAAAACTCTTTAGTTATTTTTTTGCGCAATGCTAATGGTCTAATCAGATTCAATGGATTATGCTAAGCAATGCTAAAAGTGGTACCGCTAGACCCGGAGATCAACTGGCTGATTCCAAAACGGTAAAAATCAAATGTTTAACTCCAAGGGAGGTGGAAAATTTGCATATTTTCAAAAAAAGTGGAGTGTCCCTTTAAGATAATATATAGGATAATAAAGTGCTGCAGGGATGACGTTTTTTGTAGACTAACCCCTCGTTCAGACACCCAGCGACGTTATCGCTGTGTCACTTGTCTCTTTCAATGAGGCGTTTCTAAATCTGCTTGTCATAAACAAATGAGTACCATCCACGGCAGTAACTGACGAGAGAAGGATGACGTGAACTCCACTACTTTGTTCTCATTGGTAGTCGCTCCCGAAAGTCGCTCGACATTTGCATAAAAGTTAAACTTTTCTTAACTTTCTCGCGTCGCTGGACACGCCCATACGGTCGGCAACGGTCACTTTCGCTCGTGTCGCCGGAAGGTCACCAGGTTTCCATTGAAATAAATGAGATTGCGTCGCTTTGCTACTGCTTGTCGTTGGCTGTCTAAATGGGGTGTAACTCTGAAGTTTATTTACACTTTAAAGTTCATAAAATCTGTAAAGATTAACTTGTTGGACAAAACGTGTAAGTGTCATAAACGTTTGTTAAACACAGAGCTTATTTTTTCCAATAATTCAAAAGCTTATGGCTAATAATTAATGATCTTTTTGCGAGGGAACCAGTGTCCCCCTAACTTCCGGGTTGGCCTACAAAAATACGTAATTCCTGCGGCACTCTAGATAGCTGTCAGTGTTTTCAACAGCAAAATGTCCTTTGAATAACCTCCGCTGAACTGTTATTGTGAATCACATGGTATAAGAGGTGGATCATAGTATCATGGATGTGACGATTAGGAAAGGCATTGGAAAAGGCTAGTCGAATTTAATAATGAGTTCAAATGGCCTCGAGGCCACTGATCTGTCTGTTCACACCTGCTGAAGAATAATCAGAGCTTAATAATCAGCGCTTCAGGATCTCTGTGTGTATGAGAGAGTGAATGTAACCCTAAGGTGGTGCCATTAGGAGGGTGGCATGACAGTTCAACCCTGTCGCAGTGGTGCCACCTCCATCCCTGGGCTTTAAACTGTCACTTCTGCTTTAACCTGATTCCTTTTGTCTTGTATAAAAATACCCGCTTACAAACACTTCCATACACAGTGACACTAGCGGGTCAAACACACGTTTCATTTAGGTCACACATGTAGGTCACACTCACATCAATGTCATTTCACAATACATACGCATGCAAAGAAGCCTCGAGGGTTGCCTTGACCGGGAATTTCCCACTGTAGAGGTGACCCTGCCATCTTCAGTGTCCAGAAATGTTCTGTAGTGTTTATTGGATGTTCAGCATGTCACAACGTTCCCAACAGCTCCCATCGGAATGACTTTAATGAAATGGACATTTAGCAGCATTGCAATATAGAATAACAGGGAAGCTTTTAAATTTGTTGAGTCCGCCGTAAAAAGTGGAGGTCAATGGAGGTTAAATGTGTTTGACCATTGTGAGAGTTTTTTGCATTGAGGATAGGACCGATATTCTGCTAATTTATGCTGAGCATTCATAAGTTATGTGGTTATGTGTAAGGAAATGTTTACATTATGCATTCTGAATGATTTTCAGATTTAATTTGACCTTTCAAATTCAGAGCAGCAAATATCCTCCAGCTATAACATTTTTCTTTTGTTAAAATGCCAGAAACCATAAATGACAAATGAATTTGCCTGCAAATTGTTTCTTTTTGGATGGCTGATTTTTTGGTAACATTTTGTCAAATATTTTTGTATGTTGACCAAACTATATATTTGACCCCAGTCTCTATTTTACATCAGGATTTTTGCTTATGGGTGATTATATAATTGAAGGTACATTTGGTGTCCAAAGTCATTCTTTTTTTCTGCTTTTTTCAAATGGTTATATTTTACTCATTGTCATGATTCACAAGAAGTTGCAAATTGCCTTATCATGATTTCATGTCTTCCTTATTAGTCAGTGTGTAATAATGTGTGTACTAATGTATTATTATTGTTATGCATTGTGCCTTAACTTCGTTCCAACATATGCATCAAATCATTTGAAAATTATGCACCACCAAACTTAGGATACAAATAATTTTGTAGTGATAAATCTGTTTGCAATAGTGGTGAAGTGCTGACTTTGATGTTTATAAAGGTGGACTTGAATCCCAAAACAGCAGCATCCTGCTTGACAGACTGACTGGATGTCAACTTCATATCTCACCGTTATCAGCTGAGTCAGAAATAGACAAGAGGGGGGCTGGAAAAGTGAGACTAGTAGGAGAGAGACCATTTTAACAGACAGGATTTGAAATAAACTTCCTGCTTTAGTAAACACAGAAGCTAATTGTTTTTGCTAATCTTTTGACTGGTGTTATTTAGCATTGTTTCAAATTGGGTACTGCATCACACCCACCCTATTATTGTTTCTTTTGCATATTGGGTGTATGTGGGGAGCGATTCGGGATGATGAATGGGCAGTATCTTTCTTTATCCGATAACTCTCTGCATTTGGAAATGGGTCAATCATTGTGACTATTTCATAAAACTTTCATTATGACTTATTAGGAACCAGACAGTCACATGGGTGTGGTTCGGAGATACATTACAGTGTTTTTGTTTTTGATTTGTTAGTATTAGTTTCGTACGGTAATAAGTACATATGAAATACATTTACTGGCATAGATCTTAACAACTTCCAGTCTTTAACGCAAGACATTTTGCTTGCCTATTGAAAGTCAGAGTGGTTTATTGGCCCCATTAGTATAACTGATAATATCATTGGAAGATATGAGGAGAATATATTTCCCTTGAAAGTGAAGGATGCTTGTGGTGCAGCATTTATCCGAAAGTAAAACACAGATGAATTTTAATTTATCGCAAAGGGATCAGTGAATGAATCAAAGGGTGTGTAATATTTGAGGACACTAAGATATAGATAAAGATGTTCATAAAGTGTAAGGTCAAATGCTCAGATATCATCTAAAAACATTTAATGGTTGTATAGCAGTTTTATAAAGCTCCAGTTAATTTTTTTTTTTAAATTTCATCTTCAAAAAATGGTCCCTAGCCAGTGTTGAGGAAAGTTACTTTTAAAATGAATGCATTATAATATTAAGTTACTCCCTAAAAAAGTAACTAATTACGTTACTTTTAATTTACTTTTTCTTACTTGGCTGAGGTTTGATCTCTTTCAGGCCTTGCAGGTGTTTTTTATGACTCAAAAGTCCTGCATTCAGAAACAAAAAGTTTAAGCTCTGGCCTGTTTTTGACTCAAACTGTTCCCTCTCAGGCGCACACATATAGAGTGCGTAATTATACGTGACAACGTTCAGTTTAATTCAGTACATATATTAAAAAAAAATCTAATTAATTAATTAAACTGAAAAGTAACTTGTGTTACTTTTTAAAAAATAACTCAAATATTAATGTGTACATTTCTGAAGTAATGCGTTACTTTACCTGTTACTTATTACGTAATGGACGTTACTTGTAATGCGTTACCCCCCAACAGTGTCCATAGCTGTCATTGGGGCGGTGCCCTGCCCTTTAAAAAAGTACATCTTTGTACCTAAAGTTTATACCTCTGAGATACATATTAGTACCAATGTATACATATCTGTGCCTAAATGGTACCTATTAGGACCTTTATAAAGGGTACTGGCCCAGTGACAGCTTGGGACCATTTTTGTGCCTGGCTAAATTTATGTGTTTATCATTAATGAAAACTTTTGATGTGGATGACATGTTATTGCGCTATTTATTATCCATCCATTTTCTAAACTGCACACCGTTATCTTAACACTTAGAAATAGCAGACCAATTTCAAACTATTTTAAAATTTTATGTCAAATTGGGTAAACGCATTAGCAATAAATGTAACTTCCAGCAGTGCTACAAGGGGAAATCAAGTTAAAATGGGACAATTTATTATCAGTCCGACTGCAATTTTTCAGGGTATTAACCACCTGCTTTATTGTTATACTTCTTTCAGATCTCTCTCGGGTCGCATAGTTGGAGGTGTCTGGTGGTTCTTTACTCTGATTATCATCTCCTCATACACAGCCAACCTCGCTGCCTTTCTTACAGTGGAGAGGATGGTGTCACCCATCGAAAGCGCAGAAGATCTGGCGAAACAAACAGAGATTGCCTATGGGACTCTGGATGGAGGATCCACCAAAGAGTTCTTCAGGGTAAGAAGAAAGTACTTTACAATTTCATAGAAAGTAATGGCAAGAAATTTGACATCCTTAAACAGTTCCCACCACAGCTATTAAGCAACGAGGCATGTCAAAGATATATACCTCAAAAAGCAGCTTTTTTTAACACTAAATAATGTAATTATATCCGTAAGACTTGTTTCATGGACATTTATATCCTCAGAGGTCCAAGATTGCAGTATTCGAGAAGATGTGGTCCTACATGAAGGCAGCAGAGCCTTCTGTATTTGTGAAGACAACAGATGAAGGTGTCGTGCGGGTGAGAAAGTCCAAAGGGAAGTATGCTTACCTTCTGGAGTCCACTATGAATGAATACATCGAGCAACGCAAGCCATGTGACACAATGAAGGTGGGAGGGAATCTGGACTCTAAGGGCTATGGAGTAGCCACACCCAAAGGATCCGCCTTGAGGTAAACCAGATGATCCTTACAAACACATGTTCATTTTTAATAATGATTATAACTCATTAACAAATATCTGAGAGCTTACACTGGAGAAATATGTGAGGAATTTAAAACTCTAGAACAGTGGTCTCCAACATGGTGCGTCTGTGAATTGCCCGCCAAAGCATATTCTATTAATAGCCTACATTTTTATATTTATTTATTATATATTTTTTATATTAGCTTGGCTTATTTTATGTATGTTAACATTTTAAACAATGATAAAACATATCAACAAGTATTAAAATAAAATCAACAAGCTTTGAGTAGACTACATCAAAACAGTAGCCCTCCAGATTAGTTTTATCCATTGTTGTAGCCCTTGCTCACAAAAAGGTTGGAGACCCCCTGCTTTAGAGGAATATTAAAATTTAATCTAATAATCATTTAGTGATTTTTTTTAATCAAACATAGTAATATTTAGACTTCATGTTGTTTATCTTTGCTTGATAGTTTTGTATGAAGTTTTTTATTTTGTAAAGATAATATCTCCTCTGTAATCTCTCTTTTAATGTGTTGATTGAACACTTGTCTGTGTGTGTTCTGTACCATCAACCTTCATGACATGTTTCTCAATGTTAAAGGGATAGTTTATCCAAATGAATGTTATATTGCTTTTCTATTGCTTGGAACACAATAGGGGAACTAACTTGAATATCTTGGCTTCTCTTTTCAATTAAAGTGAATTGAGACTGCCACTGTGAAGTTATAAAATAACAAATAAAAACACACATGTGCAATAAAAGTAGGCCATTTTACTTGTGTGCAATATTCCAAAATTAAAGAATAACAGTAGCTTTGTGTAAGAACAATAACTAAATATAGTTTATTTACTATGTTAATGTAAGACTTTTAATGAATAATAATTAAGGCTATCTAGCGAATTTTGTACATGGAGCTATATGAACTTATTTTATAATACCCAGTGCCCATTTCCTTTCATTATATGTGAGAGCAATTAAAAGAAATGTTTTGAAAATGCACCTTTTGTGTTCCACAAGAGAAATAAAGTAATAACACAAGGATGTTTGTTTTGGTTAAACAAATTCCTTTAATGTGTGAATACCATGATTTCACCATGTCCCATCTTACCACATTAATGTAATGCTTCACAATTATTTAAAACTAAAAAAATTATTTTGATCGTAAACATTGTATTGCTTATTTAAACCCTCTGGTCACTTTAAAGACAAGTGCAGGAATATGCTGATATTTACATTTGCCAAACAAAACAGCAAAGTCTTTATTAAGTTGAACATCTGCATATACAGCCTAAGAACACACTGTACTACATTTAAATGGACTTGACCATGATTATATGCAAATCCAAGATGAAATCTTTCACATGCACCTGTTTCTAAAACAAATGTCGGAATAATTTAACCACACTGAGGTGCACAAAGAATATTTTGGGGGTGATTAAATAAATGTTTGATTTGTAAGGCAAGTACAAACAACAAAAATACTTCTATACTAGCCAATACGAGCAGTTTCTGATAAGAACTTTAAAGCTTTCCATCTAAATCATTTCTCATCCGACACTGTGTTGTCCTGACATCGTTGTCTTGTGTACCCTGTAGATCTCAGATTCATGTTCATGGATAAAGTTTGGCTTTGTTTTAGTCACCCATAAGCACACTGGCCTCTTTCTTCCCTTGTCTCAAGGGGTGCAGAAAGAAGTCAGCGGTTTTGCTGAGAAAGACACCACGATAGGGATGAGAATGGGGTGAATTGCACATGTTTTGGTTTTTGATTTGGGCAATTTACTGTTTAACTGTAAAGATTATCCAGAGAGCTAATTTAGAGTAATATTGATTTAATCCAGGAATCATTTTACTCGTGTCAAAGGCCATCCTTACATTCATCCAGAGCCTCCCCAATTCACCCTTATTCCTCAGCCACAATCCAGGTCTTTCTCTGTAAAATCTCTTATAATTTTCTTACAGTGCATTTTTTCCACACTTTAGTGCAACACAAGACAACTAATATCACATCAACAAGTCCAGCATAGCCAGGCACGCAGTCAGATCAGTTTTATGTTTTGTTTATCTACGACTTAATAGACTCACTTTTATTTGACACAGCCTCTGCCTCGCCGTATCATATCACCAATGCTGACACGGATTATTTTATCATTTCAAGAAACCCAGTAAACCTGGCAGTGTTAAAACTGAACGAGCAGGGCCTCTTGGACAAATTGAAAAACAAATGGTGGTACGACAAGGGAGAGTGTGGCAGCGGAGGAGGGGATTCCAAGGTCAGACCCAAAATGAGCTCTCCAGCGGGTAACCACCACCCTGGGGGGGTAACCGGCAAACATTGCTAAAAAAACACCTCGGCTGCAGACAGTTTATGCACCTCTCTTCTCTAAGACGTGAAGTTTTTTAATGTGATTGAAGACCTAAATGCATTGAAGCATTATCAATTGATGCAAATCCGAGTGTTTCCATTTATTGCCGGTTACCCAAAGTGATATAGTAATACACATCTTGCAGTAGGGAGAAAGGCCACAAAGCTAGATGGAGTATTAATGCATATCACTTTTGGCACTATATTCAAACTCTGTGACTGTGCTGTTCTTTGTTTTGTTCTTCCTATTTATCTGTAGACATATAAAACACATCAAAACATAAGTATACTGTAGGTGTTTGTTTGCTTAAATGCTGAATAACATAAGATAACATGGGTAATGTTATTTATGTTATTTTCCTGGTTGAAGAATCCCAGTAAACCTAGCGGTGTTGAAACTCAATGAGCAAGCCGTCTTAGACAAACTGAAAAACAAATGGTGGTACGATAAGGGGGAATGTGGAAGCAAGGACTCCGCAAGAAAGGTCAGTTCACTTATTGGTCCTTCCCCTTACTTAAAGATCCAGCT
The DNA here is from genome assembly GCF_027580225.2 of Misgurnus anguillicaudatus. NCBI lineage: Eukaryota > Metazoa > Chordata > Actinopteri > Cypriniformes > Cobitidae > Misgurnus > Misgurnus anguillicaudatus. The sequence continues at coordinate 18,227,964 of NC_073345.2, forward strand.
TTAGCGCTTTACTGAGGACCCTGTCCTCCTTTCTCTGAAACACACAGCGCAGCCAACGCTCTGTCTCCAATCTGCCATTTTCCCAGAGACGCACGCTCCACACTGTCATCATGTTGCTGTTTGGCCTCTATTACTTCCCACGTTACTGAATGTGATGCTTGTGATATATTTATAGACATAGGCAATGTAGGTTTTTCTTTACTCGTAGTGCCTCACTGTTGGTTCCTCGCTTGCGGCTAGTGTTTTTACGTTCTTAATAACTGCAGTTGTATTTGATTTCAAAGAATCAAATGAAAAAAGAATCTAATAAAACATTTGGGATTTGATGATGAACAGAAAAAGGAGCTAGACATGGTGAGGACATGCAAATAAGTAGTGTATATTTAAATGTATACACTGAAATATAACAAAAAAGTCAAAACTTTATGTATAAGCTTAATTGTCTCAGTTGTAGAAGAGTATCCTATGTACAGACACTTGTGCAAATCAATTAAAATATAATAATAAAGTTTCTACCTTATACCATAAGCAGCCTACACTCTTAAAAATAAAGGTGCTTAAATGGTTCCTCACAGCGATGCCATAGATAGAATAACTATTTTGGTTCCTTAAAGGGAGGGTTTAAATCTATTTCATGCAATCTGACATATTAACACTGCTAAAGAGTTGGATACTTCAAGCTAAACATAGTCAAAGTGTCAAAAAAGCAGTTGGACATATGAGTATTCGGCCCGGTCTCGCGAGGTTTCGTGATATAGTCACATAATTTTTTTATCCTTTTTTCGTGATATTATCACGAATTTCCGCGTTTTTTGTGATTGTATAACAAATAGGGGTGTCACGATTCTCCAAATCATCGATTCGATTACATTTTCGATTCTAAAGTCACGATTCGATTCAATTCTCGATAGCTGAGGCAAACTATCCCATCTTGGCGCCTCACTCTCGCGCAGATCAGTAGGTAGTTATCCTGTTTATGATATGCATTTCAAGGAGTTGTAGCAATACATCCCTCGTGTTTAAAATATAAATATCTGAGAGGTTTTTCCCCCGCCTGGCAAGCCGACCGGACGTGACATGGGGGGCGTGGCAGCATCGACAATCCCATTTTTTAATTTGAAGTTTGTGACTTAATTTCGATCGATTTCGATATAAAATCAAAATCGTGACACCCTTAATAACAAATTCCTGTTTTCGTGTGATTATGGCGTATTGATTACTCAACTGTTTTGTCCTATTTTCTTACCATTGTCACTTCGGTTTAGGGTTAGATTTACATGTAATGACATCCCTATCCAAACCCAACTCTAACCCTAACGCCAGACGACATATAAAAAAAGAAAAAATAGTATAAACCAATATTTAAAGTGACATTCTAATGCAAGCACCAAATCTAACCCTAAACCGAAGGAAAAAGCAGTTGAGTAACCGGTGCGTGGTAGTCGCACAAAAACAGGAATTCGGAAATTCGTGGTAATATCACGAAAAAAGAATTAAAAAATTACGTGACTATATCACGAAACCTCGTGAGACTGGGTAGGAGTATTTCTGTGCCGAAAGCACTTCGCCAGAGTTCGTACAAGTTTCGGATAGTTTTTCGAACAAAAGAATAAAAGATTTTTATGTAACAATCTTGCTTTATTTCTTTAATGGGCAATTTTACTGCAGGAAGTACAGTGTAAAGCCCTATTCAGACGGGATTAGTTTTACAGGGGGACCTCTGAGAAAATCGTGCTTCTCAGAGGTCCTCTGTGTTTTTAATCCCGTCCGAATCGGCCATGTCTGTGTTTTTCTCTGACGACCTCCGTAAAAATTCCAGAGCAATTTACCTACTGCTTTTCGCCGAACTCAGAGGTCCTCTGAGAAATGTTATCCCGTCTGAATGCAAATGTCTGTGTTTGCCCGCAATATCTTTTGAAAACGCAGTTCATTTCGTGTTTTGGCCAGCGTGATCTGCCGTAAGGTCTTACTAATGCGCGTATATTGTATTTCCTGAGTCCCATTCATTCAGATATGAATGTTTTTTCGCATTCGGCAAAATAAAATAATTAAATCAAGACGAGCTGAATATCAAACACTGTTAAGACTGGCCACTGTAATATCATTAACGTTATAAGAAACTCCGTTCAAAGTTGTTCAACTCCGAAATGGTAATGTTAATTAATAAAGATATTAAATGTTATTAATCATTATTTCTTCATTTTTTTGTTTTTTTATAAGCAGACAGTTATATAAAACACGTAGACTAACGTTACTTTAGTAGGATTTGTATATTTTATTTTATTTGTTAAAATTAAATTAATAAATTAATGTTCTGTCATAATTTTACATTTAAAGCAAAATATTTATATTTAACATTACAAACACGCGTATCCAGAGCACGTGCTACTGCAATGCCCAAATGCATGAAACAGACACTCCCATCTCTGGAATAGCCTGCATCATTTTAATCCTGTCCGAATCGGTACATAAAATCACAGACGTCCTGGGGGACACGTTGAAACTCAAACGTCGTTTGGAAAACTAATCCCGTCCGAATAGTGCTTAAGTCCTTATATGGGCATTTCGACACCAATGTCGAAATCTACGTCACCAGAGAAATGGGTTTTAGTTTGTGAGGGAAATTTAAGCTTGTTTAAGCAATGTCTGTTTTTTTTGCAATTGGCACTTAAGTGCATATAATGTAAATGACATGAACATGTAGTGAATCATAAGTTGTCCAGAGATAGCAGAATATTGTTTTGTGTGTGTTGCTTGCACGTGAATCACTCCGCCCATGGGCTCGTTTTTTTTCTGGGAAAGTAGCAGTACAGCTGATATGTCTTTTATAAATTTTATAAAACTAACGACTCTTCGGAGATATGAAGGATGCAATACTACTCTATAGGTACTCAAGATTAACATGAGATAAGCAGAAACACTGTGTGTAATGTGACCCTTAAAGAACCACTGAGTCAAAGGTTCTTTAATGAACCGTTTAAGGGGCTCAGATGCAATAGCCGCTTAACGTCACTTCCTAAAAAAAAGGGATAGTTGACTGAATGCTCTCATATGTTCATTAAACACATTTGTTTCAAATCCACTTAATCCCAGCCTCAGGCCATTGAGAAATACCGCTTTGTTGCCAGAATCCATTAAACGCCACATTATTGTTTCAGTGCATGGAAGAAGAATTCAATAACTGGCATGTGCAAACGTTTTTTTGCCGAACATATTACCACATTTTTTAGCCTTTTACCTTTATTGAGTTAAGACAGTGAAGAGTGACTGGAGAAGTTGAAGCGAGGATTTTGAAGCGAAAGACTCAAATTTGTTAAATACCAATGAAATGACTAAAGTGACATTTTAATTATTAGTCTATTAACATTTTCATCCCAATTAAAGTGAAATTACTAAAGCTAAACATTAAAAACCTAATAAAAATGTCAGAAAATATGTCAGGCGCACTTAGGGGTCTTTGAATCTGAACTCTACATTTGTTCTAACCTTGTCATAGTCTAAAGAATTTTTAACACTTATTAATATTAAAGTGAATAATAGTAAAATAATAATAAAGTAAAACTGAGTATTTCTTCAGATGTTATAGGTAACCGAAATGTTTTCTATGGCATCATGAAGCACTTTTTATTTTTAAGAGTGTTCTGCTGATTTTGATTAGAGGTAACAATTGAAACTGAAAACCTGGAGATGCAGCTTGAAATGATTTCCCCGTTGTCCCTTAACTTTTTATCCTCACTGTACGCACCCCATAACAACAGCAACATACGATATAAAGCTTAATGACATCCATCCATCTTAACAGGAGTAAATGACAGTCTGGAGAGAAAAGCGTTGCCATGAAATGCCACCTCTAACTGGATTGCTTTCCCCCTTAAGAGTCCTTTAGTGCTGTCTCGTCTCCATCCAAAGACAGTGTGCATGCCAATGGATGAAACCTTAATATGGTCGCCAGACAGATGCATGTCACTACCCCCACTATACCCCTGTAGTGATATCCTCCACCAGAGACAGTGAGAAAGATCTCTGCCATGAGTTTAGGATGAAAATTACACCCTTAATAAAGACAGGCGATATAAACAAGAAAAATCTGATTTATACATGCATGGTTTAATTTATAAAATTTATTTTATATCAGATGCAACATGCTAAAGGGGGAGATATTTATATAGATATTGATATTGATACAGAGATATTACTGAAAGATTTATATTTATCCCAAGCTTGCAATACACGCATGAATTTGCATGTTTTAATGTTGATCAGATGCCTTTTTATTGCTTTTATGTTTACAGTGACAAAATAAATATTATATGATTCTAGTTTAACATACTGTTTAAATTCAAGCCTATTTTGTATGTCCTAGAACATATTTGTGATTGGAAAATTTTCAGCTTTCTGTAGATATGTTGTGCTGTGTTTGTGCATGTATGTGTGTGTTTATGTGTAAGTATTTGAGCCTCTTCTTTGCTCTGCAGGATAAGACCAGTGCATTAAGCCTCAGTAATGTGGCTGGAGTTTTCTACATTCTGATTGGTGGACTCGGACTGGCCATGTTGGTGGCACTAGTTGAGTTCTGCTACAAATCCAGAATTGAGTCACGAAGGATGAAGGTGTGTAAAAACCACGCAACACCCAGCAATGGACAAATACAGCCTGAAGCATAGTGGAACATTTAGATGTGTCCACATTTCATTAGAGGATTTGGATGTGGCAATTATTTTCAATTTCCGTTATATTTTATGCTGACCCCACTTCCACTGTGATATATTACATGGGTATGTGCTGGCAGTTTAGAGGTAATGGTGGGTGGGTGTAAACATCATATCGCCCACTGTGCCTTTCTCTAATCCAGAAGCACATTGCTCTCGAACGCTTACCGAATTAAGAAGCATACAGTGACTTATAGAAATTGAATTACCTACAAATCCATGCGGTGAATCATAATTTTAATTCTAGGTTGAAAGAAAATCAGAAATTTTTAAGTGTTTAAAGTGCTCCTTTTTAGCTTTCACACAACGCTCTTAAAACTGAATAGATCATCATGATTGCATGTCTTAAAATCTGTAACACAATGTTCTTAGGGTGTTAATTTAAGTTTTGAGACAGTACACTCTTATAACAGGAACATTTAGAGTATCACGGCAACAAATCGTTGTTACCAGCAGGCCAATTAGTCTGCATCAGCCCGAGCAACATAATCCCCGGCAATCCACTGAAGTGTGCTGGATTTAAATCATTTATTCGTCAAGGATGCACAAGCCAACATCCACATCATTAGCTTCAGTTTCAAGCCTACGGGGTTTCATTATGTAAAACTGCAGCACGAGAGAGTGGGATTCCAGTTACTGTGCCACTTTTTTCATTATTGCTGCTCTTGATGGCTGATATTTTTCACTTTTTTTGTATGAGACACTGCCAGCACCGAGTGGAGCAAAACTTCAAATCGATCGAAATATGTTTTGGTGACTTATGCACCAAATTGAGGTCTGAGCTAGTTCAAACAGTTCTTCAAAGCGGCACCATAGTCTTGACCTTCTCTTTGTCTTTGTTCCCATAGCAAATCATTGACGCAGCCATGCTCAGTTCAAGTCTGACCAGGATTGGGAGCGGAGGTGAGAATGGTCGGGTGATGGCGCACGATTTCCCCAAACCGACACAGACTCTGCCGTGTATGGGCCAGGCTGCTGCCATGGGCCTTAGCACCACTGGGATGTAAAAGGGCAACAGCGGCAAACATCAGGAGACTATAAAGAAAAACAATAGCGAGAGTGGGAGGGAAAATGAGAGAGCAATGCGGTATATAGCTCACCTGCCATTGAAGTACTGCCAAATGGATTCATTGACAAAACTCTCTTGGCTCCAAAAGAAATTACACAAGGATGGGAGGGAAATTACTTTTGTAATATTAGGATGTGGTTGTTTTTTGAATCTTCTCTGGTGCAATAAGGAGACGGTGAGGTTTTTGTAAGAAACAGCGTTTTGGGTACCTGAGAACACGGGGGAAAGCTTTTCTTCACTTTCGCAAATTGGTGACAATTGAACTGCGCTGTTTCTTTAATGTCATTTTTCCCCCAACATCACAGTTTTGCAATTATGATGCACATTGCGTTTTCTGTGTTGTCTATCCTATGCTAAATATCTTTGCTATATATGTTTCCTATTCTATATGTGACCCTGGACCACAAAACCAGTCATAAGGGTCAATTATTTGAAATTGAAATTTATACAGTATCTGAAGCTGAATAAATTGATGTATGGTTTGTTAGGATACTACAATATTTGGCTGATCTGGAATCTGAGGAAGCAAAAAATCCAAATATTGAGAAAATCACCTTCAAATGAACTCCTTAGCAACAGTGATGATAAATACATTTATTGTATATTTCATAGACTGTAAAAAGAAAGATGGACGACGCCTGTTCGCTCTCTTCCATTGGTGAAAAGTGAAGCCGCCAGTGTCACGATACGGCGCTGACATCTTGGGTCTTGAGTCTGCGCAGTAGCGATTTCGGGACCAGTCCTGCACAGTAGTGAGCAGGAAGTAAAGCCGCGAAATCAAGAATGCGCATATCACACGATATCACAGCTGTCAATCATGACGTGACACCATGTTTTTATATCATTAAATAACTAACTAAACACAAACTTATTTTAAAAACAAACATTTGAATTTACATCAGCGTAATAAAAACTACAGTAAATGACAGCTTCGGAAAAAAGATAATTTTATGACCTATACTGGGACCACTCACTGGGGGGCGATTGAGACGTTTTGGCTTCACTTTTCAGGGCTTGTGCGGCACGCTTGGTATATTTACAGTAGGAAATGTACAAAATATATTCATGGAACATGACCTTTACTTATTATCCTAATGATTTTTGGTATAAAAATTAATAATTTTGACCCATACAATGTATTGTTGGCTATTGCTACAAATATACCCATGCGACTTATGACTGGTTTTGTTGTCCAGGGTCACATTAGTTCCTCATCTATCGAAGAAAAGTATTTTCTTTGAATATTTAGTTACACATTATCATTAGATAGTTTACTAAATATTCAAATGTATTATTTTCTCACCCCAGGTACATTATTTTTTGCACATAAAGAGAAAATTAATCAATTTTAATTCCAATTTATGACAGTTCATAGTGCACAGTAAACAGTAAGAAGTTGGATGAACTTAAAAAATACTTCAATTGGTAACACCTACATTTTTAATTTTTTTACTTAAAATTTCCACTTAAAAGGAGCATTTCACACGTAGAAACATTAATCTTTATTGAAAGTGTGTCATATTTCTAGTCGAAATGTAACATACATTTAGAATTTGGTGCCTATTTGACCGAGAAAATGGATGTTTGTAGTCTCACTCCCTCAACAAAGATATTGGACTTCCTTCTTTCAATGATGCAAAATGATGATTTTTGCATCATTGAAAGAAGGAAGTGCAACACTGAAATCTGTATTTCGCCTTTCTCAGCGGCAACTGAGAAAATTATGCATGACCATTCAAAAACATGACTGGGGTTCTAACTTTAGAAACCTTATGCAAATGGGTGAAGTGTCCCTTTAAACACATACGTTGAAAAAGAAATTTTTTTTAGGTGTTACCAATTGAAGTAATTTTTTAGTTCATCCAACTTTTCACTTTTTACAGTCTATCAAACTTCAAAAAGGACAAAATGTGCTATAAAAAAGTCGTCAATATGATTTGTGCGCTATATACCAAGACTTCTGAAGCCATATGATAGATTTTATAGACGTTTTGTTTCTTATAATCTTCACCTGCAGAGTTATTAAATATAGCAGCTCTATGCCGGTTAAACAGTACGTCATGTTTTTCATGTGTTTTATATCAAATTATGAAATTAAATGTGCTTTTCTGGAGATTGACAGGACTTATCACTATGAGCAATCACTGAAGATTTTTCAGCATTTTTCTTCTGCACTCAACAGAAAAATAACAACATAAATGAATACAAGACTATATAAATAATGGCCTAATTTAAAATTTTGGATGAAAAAAAATTCGCCATTGATAAAGAAGAATTGCGCAACATCAGCGAGTGTCACAGTGTCACCTTCAATGCACAGTATACACGTCTTCCTTTTCAACCAATTTGATTGACAAGCATCTCTATGGAAAGAGATTTTTACAAATGCGATGGAGAGTCCGATTTCTCATTCTTTATTACTGCCTTATCACAGCTTCATCCTTACCTTGTGAACACTTTGGACCCATCATCTGTTTCCTGTCCATGCTTCTTGATAGATTCAGAGAGTTAAGGAAAAGGTATGAATACTAAAATGCACAATTTAGCAATTTTTTTGTGTGGTTTACATGACATCTGTTTAAACAGATGATCTGTATAGTACTGTAGATCATTCACACACTGACCTGCTAATGAGATCAGAGACCACTTTAAAACATTATCTCATCGTAATAGCAGATGATACTGTTCTGTTTCATAGAAAGTATTTTGTAGAAATCTGCCTAATGGCTGGCAGAGGGACAACAACAAAAATCGCTCGTGTTGTAAGATTAATAGGATGATTTAATAGCCTGAATCGAAGAGCTCATTTGAGAAGAACAATGTGTGGTGGCAATAGCCAGATCATTTGTTTCCCTGTTCTTGCACCCTTTTGTTTAAACTCCAATAATATGAACACACTTTATCTAGACAGGTATCAAGTTGTCATTAGATTTAGGTGTTTATTTAACCACAGACCTGGAAGTGAAATGAAGCCTGTGTCAAGCAGATGCTTCAAATGGACCTGATCATCGCATACTATTGAAGAGCACAGAGATAAAACTGAATGTCAATACTCTGTTTAAGCACAAGATTCACCGGTTGACATTCATCCAGGCTCTGTGTGGTGACTGTTTGTCTGTTTGTATTTTTCTGGAATTGTCTGTTTTTTATCGCCAATTCTATTTGTACAAAATCGAGATCGTGAGAGAAACAACCATAACATGATGTGAAACATTTGTGCTGGCAGAAACAATGCTTTGTGGCCTTTGTTGTCCATTCGGTGGGTTATTTCTTCAGTTTGTTATTTTGAATTATTGTATTTAATGTGATATTCTGTATTTTAGGCCTTGATGTTTTTTTAATTTGGTTTTACACTTTAACTTTCAAATTGCTTTTAGAGAAGTATCATTTTTCACATTCACCTCAGAAAATACCTTTTAGAAAACAGCAGCAAGATGTAACAGCAAAAAATGATGTTTTGACAAGGCGTATTCGGAAATAAACTTTTCTTACCGAACAGTTTTTGTATCCTTTTGAAATTTTTCCTCCATACTGTCGGTGCTTTAAACACATGCAGACTTCAGCAGTCAAAGCTGTTGTTCATCAAAAAAAAGATTAAGTGAAAATGTAGGCAGATTATATGGAAATAAAATTCTTACAAATCTTGAAAATGCATAATGAGTTTTGGAAATGAGTTTGAAATGCATAAGATGAACCATCTATTATGTTTGCATGTGTTTGAAGCATGGATCTCCTATGGATCACTATCAGACACTATAATAAAATAAATGCACCATGACCTGCACTGAAACACAATGACTTGTTGGTGGAACATTTAAGCTCTTCCTGTTGGCTTTCAGAGTGCTGTATTGATTTCGATAAATGCCACATTTGTTCTCTTAGTTTCCTCCATAGGCCTGGCCTTTCAGTCAATCACAGAAATTGCTAGAGACCTTTAAAGTGTTTACAAAGTGTTCAGAAATGCAGAAGTATCTGAAGATGAAGTTTTGTTGTGATGCAGTGCAATCGTAATCCCATATAGCCTTTTCTTAGAATCTGACTCTTAAAATGTATGAGTGCCTATGACTTTAGATGACTTTAGACCAGGGGGGTGGTCCGGTGGACCACCTTTATCAGCAGAGGTGTCCTTCTCATCAACCGCCCTTTAAAGTGTTCTGTTACTACTCTACAAGATCCACTAATTCCGATAATCCACTTTGTCTTTTTCTGGCCGCTTCAGTGGTTTTCGGAAAGTGGAGATGACAGTTCCCTAAGTTTGTTGCATTCACTAGATTTATTACATTATCTCAGTTGTTGATCAGCTGAATTAGTTTGTTTTTGTATTTCGGTCGGTAATGATTTTCTGTCTTCTAAAATTGCTAACAACTTAGCAAGCAAACAGGTACAGGTGTACGTCTGTAAGATGTCTGCTAAAGAGCTGTTTTACGTACATTCTAAATCAAAGACTTCTTCAATATGTCTATATGACATCTTTTATGAAATGTCTCAGAGACGTATTACACATGAGCAAACAATCAAATACAAATCCTGCAGATGTAAATGCAGACTTCAGATAGACATCTCCAAAATGTATGTGTGCTATCAGTAACAACAAAATATTCACATTCTTAGAATTACAATGCTTGTCTTATCAAATTAAAATCCCAATCATAATTATTACCAAATTTGTGATTGTTGGCACACTTTGTAGACAAAAAATACAAAAAAACAATGCCTTAACAAAAAAGAAGACTTTTTGTCACACTTTAAAGGAACAGTATGTAAGAAATTTATATCAATTAATCATGAAATGGCCCTGATATGTCACTAGACATTAATCACTCACTTATATCACTCACAACAGTGGTCCGGCCAGGATATTGTCATTTAAAAAGTTGAGTTGCAGCCCTCAACTGATGTTTATGTTGTCATGTTGTGTATTGGCCACAAGTTTTGTGATTGCAGTACCAGTTTTGGCCACAATCCTACATACTGTTCCTTTAATTCTTGTTATTAAGTATATTATACTTAATAACGGCAGTGGCTCAGTGGTTCATGTAGGTTGTCTACAAACCGGAAGGTTGGTGGTTCAATCCCCGGCTCCAACGGACCAAGTGTCGAGGTGTCCTTGAGCAAGACACCTAACCCCAGCTGCTCCCGATGAGTTGGCTGGCGCCGTGCATGGCTGACACCGCCATCGGTGTATAAATGAGTGTGTGAATGGGTGAATGTGAGGCTAATTGTAAAGCGCTTTGGATGGCCATAGGTCTGTTAAAAGCGCTATATAAATGCAGTCCATTTACCATTATAATCACTTGTCTTAGTTGCTACTAGTAATCTATAATAATAATAATCATATTTTATTAAAACCATATTAATAGTACTGTACCAACCCCCCTTAGTGCCCCTTTTTTTGGTTTGGGCCACTGGCTTTCAAAATGTCTGTGCATGGCCCTGATCTTAATTTACCTTGACATCTGCCCCACATTGGGTGTTGGCTTGAATATCCAACATTGGCCTGATGTCAAAATCCAATGTTGGCTCGATGTCAAAATCCAACGTTGATCCGACGTCATAATCCAACGTTGATTCGAAGCCATAATCCAACGTTGGTCCGACGTCAGAATCCAATGTGATCCGACATCAGTATCCAACGTTAATCCAATGTCAAAATCCAACGTTGATCTGACGTCAGGATCCAACGTTGATCCAACGTTGATCTGATGTCAGGATCCAACATTGATTCAATGTTGATCTGATGTCGGGATCCAACATTAATCTGACGTCAAAATCCAATTATTTATCTGATGTTGGGATCCAGCGTTGACCCGACGTCAGGATCCAATGTTGATACGATGTCAAAATCCAATGCTGATCCGAAGTCAGGATCCAACATTGATCCGAAGTCAGGAATCCAACATTGATCAGAAGTCAGGATCCAACATTGATCCGACGTCAAAATCCAATGTTGATCCGATTCCAAATCCAACGTTGATCTGACGTGAAAATCCAACGTTGATGTGAATTCAAAATCCAACACAAGTGGATACAGCAAACTGAGAACATAAATGTTTTTCCATTATAAGTCTGTGGGCATTTATTATGAAATATTAGCTTACAACCTAAAGGGTTTCTTGCAGGTCTAGTCTTAATTAGCCTTGACATCTGCCCAACATTGAGTATTGATGTGAAAATCCGTTGGCCTGATGTCAAAATCCAACGTTGGCCCGATGTCAAAATCCAACGTTGATCCGATGTCAAAATCCAACTTTAATCTGACGTCAAAATCCAACGTTGATCCAAAGCTCATAATCCAACGTTGATTCGACGTTAAAATCCAATGTTGGTCCGACGTCAAGATCCAACAATGATCCGACGTCAAAATCCAACGTTGATCTGACATCAAAATCCAACAATGATCCAACGTCAAAATCCAACGTTGATTCGACATCAAAATCCAACGTTGATCCGACGTTAAAATCCAACATTGATTCGACGTCAGACAAATCAGACAATGATCTGACGTCAAGACCAACTGCCCTTCAAAATGTCTGTGCAACAGTCCTGCTTTAGACTAAATCTGAGTTAATGTTTATGTTGACAGGCAATACCATATACTTTAAATCCTGTCTTTACATTTAATCTTTATCTTTTTCATGATCACCATATTCCTGCAGGAGGCTCCATATAAAGTCTGTATTGGTCTGCAAATCAGATTTTATGTTTTTTTAAATTTATAAACTAAAGTAGTTGACTAAACAATTCGAAATACGTATTATGACTAAAATAGCTGTTTAAACATGATGACAGTGACCTATGGATGCCTATATCCTGGCATGACTGTAGAGATCAGAAGTGTTTTTAGGTCAGGCTGACATCTCACTATTCTGTAAGAAAACTCTCATAGCTAATTTGTCAGTTCTTCTAAAACAGTTGCTATGCCAACCCATTACATGCCTTACAACTTTTAAGAGTGCATTGATGCTGCCAGCTGCTCTATCTGTAAGCTGTAAGCTGTTTTTCTTTAATGCATTTCTCTCTCTCTCTTACTCACTCTCTTATAGATTAGATTTTACACTGAAGTGGATTTAAAATGTAAATGCTAATATCAAAGCGTGTTTCGTAATGATCATTCATGATACACTGCATTTAAAGATGAAGGACATCAGAGCTGCAATGGACGGCATGAATACTTAGACTTTATGATGTTACAAATGTCACATTAGTGCTATTTATGACAATCACAAATGGCCATCATTTTAAAGAATGCTGACAAATTCGGTACAGACTGGGTCTATCCTAACCTCACCACAGTGGAAAGAAATGTATAATTTAATTTTTTTCAATTTATTTCTATAGCACTTTTTACAGTTTTGCATCTTTACAGTAAATACATAACAGTACAAGAGACAAAAGGAAAAAATGATGAAGATCAGAAATCATTGTATTAGTCCAATTTTTAATAAGATAGAGTAATGCTAACTGTGAATTGTCTGTACATTATACAATTTCTTTGTTGCACATTTTTACGTTTAATCAATTTGAAATTACAATAAATGTAGTGAGGAGTTGCTAAATTATAAAATAAATAAAGTTAAAATTAACTTAAAAATAACTTCAGCTAATTTAACTTTATTTTTTATCATTTAAAGCAACTCCTCAAAAGTCAAGAAAGTTAACTAATTCAAGTTTGATTAAACCTAAAAATTTAAAGGTTTTTTTTATAATGGGTATGTGTATCAAATGTTTCATTAACTAACTTTAAAAGTCAATGCACTTAACTTTTGTTTAAGTTTAGAACAACATAATTAAGAGTAAATGATGACAAACTCCATTTTTGGGTAAATTATCCATTAAATTCCTGTTGACATTTTCATTTGACTATAATAATACCTTTTGCTAATGTCTTTCTGTTATTGTTATGATGTTTATCTTGTAAGAATTGTTTTTCATAGCTTGGATGGAAGACTGTAAGAAGTAGTAGTGTTGTTTTGAATGATGATGGTAATCAACATTTATACTAAAAAACAAGAGGCATCTCTCTCCCTCTGTGCTTATCTATTATTTGAATAATCTGACATTTCCTCTTTAGACTGTGTCTATTGTTTGGCATTGTGGGGAAGGTATGTTGGAGTTTTGAAAAGCTTACAACACTTATTATCAGAATGGCTTTTGTTGTTGTTGTTGAAGGCAAAAGGAATAAATTAAATGATAGGCTTGTTGCCTCAGGCTATTGTTATCCAGCATAATGACTTCACAAAATCCACAAATTAAGGAGATAGAACTGTGGCAGCATTTTTCCTCCAACAACAACTGTGTTTAGCTGACCCTTTTCAGAAGCGGTTTGCATCCTAATAAATTTAAAATGTTTCTTTTAGCAAATTTTTAATCTCACAAACACAATGGAAAATTGGTAGTAGAAGACCGGTGGCTCTGCAAGAAATCTCACCCATGTGGTCTTTCAAATTGAGAGTTTGAAAATAACTTCTCAAAAGAAAACTTTGCCACCTGGTTTGATTTCAGATTGTTTCCTTTTTAACATCTGAGCTCAGAACAAAGCTGAAGCTGTGATTTCTGTCAGTAAGTCTGCAGTGACATCATCTGGGCTCTTACAGAACTGTCTTGTAGTGTCCTATCCGGTTGGGACATGTGAAGTCAAATTAAATTTTTACCCACTCCATTAGTTTATTTTTTGCACTTACATTCCACATAAAAAGTTGTTTTGAGCAGCTTCCAATCATATACATAACCGTCACACTCTTATCTTGGCATTTAAAGTTACTGGATATGATACTGGACATGAAAGGATAAAATTCAACACAATCCTTTTGTGTGTGGCCTAATGTTAGTTAAAAAAAAGTCCCACACTTAGATCATTACTAGAATTAGTGGAAAATGTGGTTATGCGTCTTTCATCAAGGGACTTCTGTGTAGTACACTTGCTCTAGGTAACCATCCTCCAGGCAGACTGTGACGGCCCCATGTGCTATATTGAAAAACTCATTTTTAAACAGCTGAGTAGGCTACAACAGAATAACTCCTTACAAGTCTTAAACAGGACAATCGTGTTTGGGAAACATTCAGGATCTAAATGTTTATTTTGCACATATAGAGTTTGATGAATTTAGGCCTGATTATCTAAAATGTAGCACGTCTGCTAAATTGGCTCTTTCAATATCTGAGCTGTTACACAGCAACAAAATATTTTAGCCAACGTAAGCATGTCTTGCTTTATCTTTGCTTTTAAGCCCGTTATATTAGCCAAACTGGTTCTCCAGCTTTCTTTGCAAATCTTGTGTGGATCAGCACCTACAGAAGGGTGTCAGGTATCTGCTTCTCTCAGTACTAACATACTATTAATACTAACATATGCTATTAGTTTTGTTTAAATGTGGCCCAGTCTGTGAAAAGCCAGCTAAAGTTAATTTTTGTGATTTACTGTTTTATATTTCAAATCATCCTAGGACGCTGAAAATATCTAAAGTCTGACTTTGATTAAAATTTGAAGCATATGTATTTATAAAGAGCAATTATAAAAGCATTAAGGTGAAACTGTGAAAGATTGATAAAATAGATGTTTCCATTAGACAAAACCCATAAACTACATCTCTTATCTTTCAAACAATACTTTACAGCATTTATTAATCTTTTATTTATTTATTTATTTATTAATAATTCATTAACTAATACGTTGACTTCAACATTTACTATAGCCTACATTTTTTAAATCAAATGTCTTTTCAGTCAACATCAATTAATATACCATAAACTAACATTAACAATTGTAATAGACTACCTAACAATAAAGAGTAATACTGAAAACTATATTTTGCTAATTGTTTGTTCATGTTAACTAATTCAGTATCTAATAAGTACCTTATTGTAAATTGTTCCGAAAGTCACCTCCTTCAAATATAATTTTCATGTATAAATAGGAAGTTTTAGTTTGAGTTCCTCTTAGCCTATTACAGAAATATGACAGTTAATCCCTCCTGACTGGGACTCGGTTGTGTTTCCGTGTGCTTAGGAGCACAGGTGAATTTAGGGCGTGGCACCAGATACCTGCTCTGCTCGCCGCTGTCCGCTCGTGCGTGTGATCGCGGAGGTATCAACACTGTTAAGTAACGCCGCGGATGGTACAAAACATTTGTTCCTAGATTTGCAAATGAATCAAGGTGCAATGCAAAACGAAGATGTTTTCTTTATCCAGATTATTCTAAGAGGAGTTGTTTTCGTGGATGTTTTTCTTTAAACCATATTGAGGAAAGTTGGTGACACGATGAAAGACATAAATCTACCCATCGAATCATGTATAAATGGTAAGATTTTACTACTTTATATAAATTATCTTTAGGTTACAAATTGATTTTGTGTGTGTCAGTTTTTCTCCAAAAAGTATTTCATCAGTCTTACAGCCTTACAATTAATGACAAATATTTTTTACAATGATATCTGATGAATGTCATAAAAAAGCTTAATATGCTAATAAAACGTATTATAATCGTCATCATTTAATTTAATAGTAAGCTTTAAGTGTGCGAAACCTCTCTTAAATAATAAATCACTCCGAGCAGTCGCACTGACACCTGGATACATTTGTTTGTGTTGATGACACCCTGACAACTTTTCATAAGGTGTTTGTTCATTTGTGTTTGTAATTTGGGTTGAAATAATGAAGTAATGAAACATCACTTATTCTTCTGTTCAGGTTCTGCCATACGACTATTGTGTCCCACGTCCACATTTGTTTGTATCTTTGACACAATAACTGGCAACACGTCTTATGGTAATATAACCTCTCCTGTCAACAAAGCAGCTGTTGCCATTGACAAATGGAGCAACTACAATTTCTGGCTAGGTTTGATGCTGGCAATACTCTCAACTTTCCTCATTGGGGGAAGTGTTACTTTAAAAAAGAAGGCATTGCTTCGTTTGGCCAGTGCTGGGGAGATGAGAGCAGGTCAGATCATTTACATTCATATTTACATAGTAGAAAACATCATGTCTGTCAGTGCAGATAGATTTTTTTTGTTTCTCTTTTAGTATTGGTAGTTACTGACTGTTATGTAAGTGATAGATGTAACATTATAACATAACATTAATAACATTTCTGTATGTATAATTAATTAAACATGTAAAAATCTTTTGGTTAGCTGAGGGAGGCCATGGTTACCTGAGGGACTGGCTTTGGTGGGGTGGCCTTTTGACTAGTAAGTTTATTAAAATGCAGTTTTAAATCATTCTGCTGATATTCTGATAGACGTGGGTAACATCCTGTTTTTCTTTTGCTTAGTGGGTGGAGGTGAGGTAGCAAACTTTGCTGCATACATGTTTGCTCCAGCCACAGTGGTGACACCTTTAGGAGCTCTCAGTGTTCTTATCAGGTGATGGCAACACCCTTATTTACACTTAACAACAGTTTGCTTTACACATTATTGTGTAAACATTACAAGCCTGGGAGTGGGATGAACAGTATTTGTTTTGTAATAATTCCAACACAATTTCATGTTTCTGTCATTCGTACATTGTGTATGATTTTCTTTCACACCAGTAATAAGGGTTTACAGGTGGGGCTTTATTAATCCTTTATCTTCATAACTGTACGTTTTGGTACAATTCACTTTCATACGAATTAGCCAACTCCCAAAATATGTACGAATTCCCATATGATCAAATTCTAATAATAACTTTTTAGATGTTGTTTAACAATAAACATGATGCCAAAGATATAAAGCAACACATACACTGTAAAATGTTGGATTAACTTTAAAAATTACTTCAATTGATAACGCACAAAGTATTTTCAACTTAAAATTTTCATTTAAGTTCATAAAACGTAATTTTTTTAAGTGTCACTGAAGTCGTGTTTTTAAATGGGACATTTCACAAGGCTTTTTTAATATGTAAAAATAAATATTTGGTGTCCCCAGAGTACATATGTAAAGTTCTAATTCAAAATATCATATAAATAAATTATGTATAATACATCTTTCCCCGCCCCCGTTTTTTTTTTTTAAGTTCCCAGTCAGCGGCAGCATTTTTCATGATTTTCAAAAAAGTTTGATGCCTTCCAGAAAATGGAATATATTTGAAATATTATATGTTATATTTTTAAATATATAAACATAACATACAATATATCAAATGAAAGATCAGACCCTCTGCTTTCAAACCAAATTTTTTTATACCCTTTCATCCATTTTGAGCACAAAATTTAGACATTTTTGTGAAGGACTTTTGATAGAATAAAAACTCCATGTATGTTTTGAGGATCGGTCTGAATCTCTTTCAAGTGAAGCGTTGCTTCCGGTTTGTATAAGTTGTGGAAGAGCGCCACCTGGATAATAGCGGTATTGCAGATTGCCGGAAATACTCGTCATTGGCAGGGAAGCATTTAAAACTCGTCAATGACGGGGAAAGATTTAAAAGTGCCACTTTGTAGGAGTGAGCAAAAATGTGCCGTTTTTGGTGTGTCCTTTTAAATGCAAATGCACTAAATGACGTGCCGTGGTTGGATAATGCAAATTAAGAGCCGGTTTTATCCCCTTCTGACATCACAGGGGGAGCCAAATTTCAGTGACCTACTTTTTCACATGCTTGCAGAGAATGGTTTACCAAAACTAAATTACTGTGTTGTTCTTTTTCACATTTTCTAGGTTAATAAAAGCACTGGTGACCCAATTATAGCACTTAAACATAAAAAAGTCAGATTTTCATGATATGTCCTCTTTAAGTAGAGCAGCTTTCACTTTTTCCAGTGTAGTAAAATAATGACTTATCACTGACTATAATAGAAAATAATAATAAATAGTAGTAAATAGTAAAATAAAGGAAAAATGGTTTATTTTGAAAAAGTAAAACATTTGTGTTACTGGAAACAAAATAGGTTTCGACACCAGTGGGTAACATAACCCATAGGGTAATTTAGAAGATATTAACCCAATTATGTTCCACAGTCTCAAAAACCTACACACACACACATACACACAGGGGGTCATTAAGGGGCTCACACACCGGACGCGCAACTCAGCACCTCTCCGAGTCGCATCTAGGACAACTCGGAGGTATCGTAAACCGGAAGTGCACATTAAATAGCGCAAGCTTAGTCAGATAGCGTCTACTTCAAAATGCATAATATACGTTAGCAGCCAATGTTAATCGCTAATGATTTGGAAAAAATATGATGTTATTTAATGTTAACTATGTGAGTGGAGCTCTGTGGTGCGACATTTGAGCAACTTCCTGAGTCAAAGCCAAGTGTTCGTTTTGTTAGAATGGCGCGGCCATGAGCTGTGCGTCTGTTATGCGACCCCCTTATATTTTTAAGTCAAATGAACTCAATAATTTTAAATCAACCTCACTTTAAAAATATTGAACAGAACACATGCTGGGTTAAAAATGACCCAATGTTGGGTTGTTCTTATGCAACCATAGGTTAAAACAACCCAGCATTGTGTCAATTTTCAGATAGATCAGTATATACATTTTAACATACATGTCATACACATAATTATTATGCACATTTGCTAAAATAACAGGTGCAACAATCATCGACCAATAAAACTATTATAAAAAAGTTTTCTTTTAATATGATGTCATATGCAATATGTTGACAGTGGTCCATTAGTTTTAGCAATAGTCTTTTGTGATTATATCTGATGTATTCATTAGATCTAAATGCATATTTACTAATGCTAATGCGTGTTTACTCTTCTTTCAGTGCGGTTCTGTCCTCCCACTTGTTCGGAGAAACAATGAATCTACTAGGAAAACTCGGCTGTTTGCTGAGCATACTAGGAAGTACCATAATGGTAATACATGCACCTGAAGAGGAAGAGGTGACAACACTTTCAGAAATGACAGACAAACTGCTAGATCCTGGTTAGTGAACCTTTGTTAACGTGTTTGTTTATTGTTGAGATCTATATTTTGATCTATAAGTCTTAATTCAAAAAGCTTAAATGCAGAAACATTGACACATTTTCTGCTTCTGCTAAAGGTTTTCTGGTGTTTGCCTGCATCCTCCTGGCAGCTTGTATGTTCCTCATCTTCTACTTCTCCCCTCGCTACGGTCAAACAAACATATTAATTTACATAAGCATCTGCTCTTTGCTCGGGGCTTTCACCGTGTCGTCGGTCAAAGGCCTCGGCATCGCGGTCCGCACCGCCTTCTCGGACGGTTCCGTCTTCCTTCATCCTCTCACCTGGGTCCTTTTGCTTACCTTAATTGGATCCATCATCATCCAAATCAACTATCTGAACAAGTCGCTGGATACCTTCAATACGCTCCTGGTCTACCCCATCTACTACGTCTTCTTCACTACCGTGGTCCTGAGCACCTCCGTAATTCTGTTTAAAGAGTGGAGAGCCATGTCAGGGGTGGATGTGGTGGGCACTCTCGGGGGATTCTTGGTGATCGTGATTGGGGTGAGCATGCTGCACCTCTTCAAAGACTTGAATGTCTGTCTTGAGGATTTGAGGAATAGCCTTTGTGAGCCATTAGGTCAAGAAAGCCCATCAAGGAGGGAGGACAAGCACATCCTCATAGAGAACATTGAAACCCTACCACCCATGAGAGAGGAAGGACCAAGAGTTTTCATCATCAGCTGAGCGACACACTTGTGCATTGTATACAGAATGTGAAGAAATGTCTTCAATTTATTATTACTTTTCTTCACTGAAGGCTGTTGCGCTATAATGGAATTATTTGTATAGACTTCAGCTGAGGGCATTATAACGCTGACGTATTCTTGAAGAATTTGTGGTTGCAAAAATTTGATGCGTTTTTGCGATACAGTTGTGCTTGTGAGATAAGATCAAACAGGAACATCTTGAAGTGCTCGTAGATTGTATTTAGAATCAAGTTCGAATGAATCTTTATAATACAGAACATGACGCAGCACTATTTGATATTTTGCTGCTGAGGACTGTATGCAGTCTTTTAAAATGTCAGTGCTTTGAAAACATTTTAATTGCACATATATACTCTATGTTCCATCCTCTTTACTTGGGATTCTTTGTTTATGTTTATCTGTATGTTTTTCCAAAGAAGTTATTTAAAATAGATCAGTGTTTTTAAATGCAACATCAAATAAAGAAATGACCTATTTTGTCTTTATGACCATTTCTCTTAAACTTTGACTAGTGGCTATGATGTATGACTAAGAATCTTCTCCAATTGAATTCCAAGAAGATCAGCAGATTTTCAAAGAATTCAAACTGTCATTGACACACCTCTTTTGTGTGCTGGTTCATTAAATGTTAAATGAATCATTTCTTCAGCCAGTATTAAATTCTTGACTTCATTTAACACATTGACTTCCGTTTGCTGAGTTCGGAAACTGTGAAAAACAATTTTTTGTTGTTTTTTCTTGAAAAGCTGGAAAAGTCAGGAAAGAGAGGAAACAAGCGTTTTATTGACCTTGAGACTATATTTACTCTTAAATCCATTGAACAGAGAAGCACTGGATCAAATGACTCTCAAGACAACAGAACTGTAGCTCTGTGTCTTTATCTCACATCTGACAAATAAAAAACACATTTTTCATAGTAGTTATACAAAGGCAGAGCCATGCATTTAGAAATCATTTATTTGTTTGTTGATAAAAGCTCTATACTCAAAATCAAGGCAAAATATTTGAATTTAACATTAAAGATATTTCTCAAATACAAAACATCAATATATAGCCTATATATAAAATGCAATGATACATTTTTCAAGACATTATTATTTAAATGTTATACTTGGCTTATTTATATACTGTGTGTGTAAAGGTTTATGCGCACCCGTTTGAATAAATAAATACAAATTCAATATTAGTTTATATTTAGAGGTTGCTCAAGACCTTTGAAGTTAACACATTCCCGTATAATGTGAAACTTTGTGCTAGCATGTATAATTGTTTAATAATATATACTTATGGCAGCAATAGAATTATTTGACCATGCCCCATGCAATTAAAACTTATGTTTTATTTTTGATATGTCTTTCAAAGCAAGAAAGCTTCAATGTGAATGAAGCACAATAGACAATATACACTGAGACAATGGTTGAAGCAACACGAAGCAAGTCCCCTATATGGGTACTCGGATCAAAAGAGACTGAAATAACTGGAACAAAGTTACCCTACAAGAAGCAAGTTTTATGTGTGTTGTGCGTTTTTAAATGGTACAGTTTTTGCAACAAGATGTGATTTCGGAAATATTCAGAGGCTTTGAGCAACCTCTAGATATTGTAGGAACAATTGTGTGTCTTTAATGATATCCTAACACATTTAGGGGGGTAAGAGTTGAACATTTAAAAAAAGAAATTTGACCCATTAAAAGGACCACTCTATTGTGTGTATTTGTGTACCTGCTATTGTTTGACTTTGTGGGGAAATTTTGGGTCCCCATGAGGAAACAAGCTTATAAATCATAATTTATAAGCATAATTCATAATCAGAATTTAGTTTAATGAAAGTATAAAACAGCCAGTTTTCTGAGAGGGTTAGGATTAGGGGTCAGGTTAGGGGATAGAATTGACAGTTTGTACAGTATAAAAATAGTAATTATGTCTATGCACAGTAAAAAATATGCATAATTTTTGTGTGCATTCTCAGTAACACCAGTAGATGGCAAACTTTGCACATACATAAGTCCCAAAACTTCCCCCACACATGTCAGCTGATTACAAAGTTTACAGAGGTTTGCATGGGTGTTTCTGGTTGTGTGTTAATGGCACCTAAGTGTAATACACCCTGTTAAAAACTGTAATAAATGTTTGAGCAATATCCTGAAAGGTTAGAGCTCTTGAACTTCTTATTCTCGTAAAATCTTGGCTATACATTAAATTGCTCATGTCATATTAAAACTTGAGGAAAGTTACTTTATAAACTACACTGTAAAGAGTGAAAGTTGGATCTACGTTAAAATCTTTATCAACTTTTTTCATAGAAAAGTGAAAACATTTAAAGGTGCTGTGTGTAAATTTGAGCGGCATCTAGTGGTGAGATTGTAAATTGGAACACAGCTCACCCCTCATTTTTTGAAATGCACAGAGAAGCTACAGTAGCTGCCACAGCACAAAGACATCACTGTCTGAGACCATGTAGTGACAGAACACGATCTGTAGAGCAGTTTTGTTTTTGTTTATTTTACATTTGTTTGTTTTTTTGTTTTTTTATTGCAAATTTGTTTGTTTTTAAATTGCAAAATTGTTTATTTTTAAATTTTAAAAATAAACAAATTTTTTATTTTAAAAATAAACAAATTTTTTATTTTAAAAATAAACAAATTTTTTATTTTAAAAATAAACAAATTTTAAATTTAAAAATAAACAAATTTAAAATTTTAAAAATAAACAAATTTAAAATTTTAAAAATAAACAAATTTAAAATTTAAAAAATAAACAAATTTTAAATTTTAAAATAAACAAATTTTAAATTTTAAAAATAAACAAATTTTAAATAAAAAAAAATAAACCAATTTTAAATAAAAAAATAAACAAATTTTAAATTTTAAAAATAAAAAAATTTTAAATTTTAAAAATAAACAGATTTTAAAATTTAAAAATAAACAAATTTTTGAGCAGCAAGATTATGAAAATCGCATCCCGAAACCTGATGATTTATTGTGATAAAGGCTTAAAAAACTCAAAATTCATAAAAAAAACTTTTGAAAACAGCTAAACAATTTACAGTATGAATTGTTTTAATCTCATAGGACACCACGCACACAAATCCACTTGTGACATTGCAATTGTTACATTACAGCAACACTGTTGTTTTTTCGACCTTTAAATAATGTTTCTATTAATTAATTCAGTCGTAGAACAACTCTTACATGGACGAATTCTACTGCTGCTTCAACCTGATTAGCTTCCTAGCTGCTACAACCATCTTTCCACCTTTCCAAGAGGCTTCATTGTAATATTTACCATAGTGGAATAAATAAATGAATGCAAATGAATGAAACAATAAACAGCTATGCATATATGACAAATACTGACAATATTTTTTGGAGAACATGTAGAGACAAGATTAAAATAACAATGTATATATATATATATTAAATAAAGGATTCAAGTGTTACTGATAAAGTTAAACAAAAAGGATGAACTTTATGATATTAAGCAAAAGGCTGAGTCAAAGATTGGAAAAAAACAGACAGGAGTATTTAAGCAGGATTGAAACCAAACCCTCATGATTCAACACTGCTAGTGTGGGTGGTGCATTTTTTCGTCCATATCACTACGAAAAGCTGAGTCAAAAACCAATATAACAGGCTGTTTACTGGAATATATTCCTCCAGGACAGACAGTGTAAGTGAAGTCATTTGATCCAGCTGCAAGACACAGTACATTTCGTTTGTTTAGGACGACAGTATGCCTGTGGATTTTTTAAATGGCCTCGATTGTTCTATTGTGCTCAACTGCCCACCGAGCCACACACACACAACTTTGCAGTTCACACAACAGAGTCAACTGTATCACTACATATACAAAAGGCAGTGCTGGATTGTAGGGTAAAGATTTGTAAAAATTGAAAAGTTCAGAGGAAAGAGGTGTAACCAACAGTTTAACATTTCTACAAACCTGCTCTTCAACAACCAATCACTGCTCAACAAACAGGTACTGTGACAGATGCCACACCTATGACAGGCAGCAGCACGTGGGAGAACGAGAGATAAGTTGAGAAATACATATGTAAAACTTAAACTGGTGAAACTAGTGGCAAATATTCCAAGACCATTTTTGTATTTGAATGAAATTTGTGTTTGCGCAACTGTAAAAAGTGCATCGAAAGTTTCGAACAACATCAAGGACTTCTGAGGAAGAGGAGACAAGCAAACAAGCAGTGGTGGAGGATGGAAACATGGCTGAATGAAGTCCAGAAGCATCCAGTCATCTATGTGCTGTGCTGCTCTGTGGTCTTCAGGATCCTTCACAAGTTACTACAGACTGTGCACCGTCCCATCATTGTGGACACAGATCCCTGGAAGTCATGGAAGTGGAAAAACCTTTCAGTATCACTCGTCCACTCACTGCTGACTGGCACTTGGGCTGTTACCTGGTGAGTTAATGCAGCTATATATATTTGGTTTGACTGAATCATTATTTTCCAAATCTTTAAAGGTAGACTTGATTGTTATTTTTGGGTGACCTA
This sequence comes from Misgurnus anguillicaudatus, assembly GCF_027580225.2. Taxonomy (NCBI): domain Eukaryota; kingdom Metazoa; phylum Chordata; class Actinopteri; order Cypriniformes; family Cobitidae; genus Misgurnus; species Misgurnus anguillicaudatus. Next base: position 18,252,866 of record NC_073345.2, read on the forward strand.
CTCCTTCAAAGTATGAAAACAAGAAATAATGTTTGTATAAGCAACAGATTTGAACTTTAACTCAGTGCAAAACCAGAAAGACAGCAAACTTTTCAACCTAACGAAATCACGAAAGGTTGTGATTGCATACATCAGGTTGTGCCACACAAATGCAAATAATGGCTAATTATTTATATATGTTATGGCATTACCTAGACTACTTTATAAAGTTTTAGATAGTACAAACTAATAGTAGTGTCTTCATTCAATTTCATTAAAAGTACCTAACCTTCAGTTAGACATCAGTAAGACTAGAACAAGAAAAACCTGCCAAACAGGGCATAAACTGAGAGAACCGTAAGTGACTGTGTAACTTAAAGTATCATTACAATTGTCTGAATATGAATCTATTCACCTCTCAAAACAAGCAAGAGTTTTACCATTGTGCCTGTTTGCCCAGCAACTGATAGATTTTATATTGTTGTTCTTTCATTTCTACTTGGTGTCAGTATTGAGCACATTTTTTGTATCAACATGGTTGAAATCATCAACAGCATGCATGAACCTGTCTGTGTCCCAACAGTGTAATACAGCATCCGGTGATGGTTCATGAAATCCGCTCTACCTATACGCCTGATTCCTACCTGCTTATCGTCATCTCATCTGGTCAGTAGATCACATATTTGTAAACATCAAAAACACATGCATCAACATCTAGTATTGCATTGCTGTGATATTGTGTGCCTAGAAAAATATCGCTGTTGATGATAAACAAATTGGGTCCATCTATGGGCCGATGACGGGGTTATATTAATATTAAATATTAAATTACAAGTATAGGAAAGAAAGAATTATGGGATATTTTACACCACGTGGGGTAAGTTGTCACAATTAAAGCTACATTAAATGACCCTTTTTAGGCTTTTCAGCTAATTTTAAATACTAAAATAAAAAAAAACATATTTTCATTTTGAATATTAATTTTTACTATTGAAATTTTGGTTTAGAGATTTAAAAAATAATAATTTAAGAGCAAGGTGTTTGAAACCAATATTCACTGTAAAATTGTTGTAATAACTTAAGCTTATTCAACTTTTTTTTTATTATTATACCAACTCCCCACCAGTTAAGAAAGTTACATTGACTTGTTAATTCAAGTATATAAGTGCAAAAAAAATATTTTTATAACAGTGTATCCAAAAAAAGTTGGTTGAAAATACTTTAAATGGTAACACATAAAAAATGTTTTTCAGCTGTTTTAAGTGAAAATACTTTAAGTGAAAAATGTATGTTGAAAAAACTAATACTTTGGGGTATTACCAATTGAAGTTATTTTTTTAGTTGATCCAACTTTTCACTTTTTTTAAGGCATTGTAACAAAATAAAAACATGTCTGTATCTACTCCCAGAAAAAAGGTACAAAAAGTACAATTTTGTGCTACATGCAATTAAAACTCCTGTTTTAGTTGTAAGATGTCTTTCAAAGCAAGAAAGCTTCAATGTGAATGAAGCACAATAGACAAACACTGAGACAATGGCTGAAGCAACACGAAGCAAGTCCACTATATGGTTACTCGGATTAGAAGAGACTGAAATAACTGGAACAAAGTTACCCTCCAAGAAGCAAGTTTTATGTGTGTTGTGCGTTGGTACAGTTTTTGCAAAAAATATGTGATTTCAAGCAACATCCAGATATTGTAGGAACAATTCAAAATTTTTCACAGTGTGTTTTTATTGATATCCTAATGCATTTAGGGGGTGAGAGATGAACATAAAAAATTACCCATTATAAGGACCACCCTAATATTGGTACATCAAAGGTACACATTGGTACCCAATTACTGGTACCTCAAAGGTACATATCTGTACAAAATGGTATAGTAAGACCTTTTTAAAGGTACTGTCCCAGTGACAACTTCTGTACCTATCTTCTGATAAGCTTCAGTAATGCTGTGACTCTGGTTTTTGGAATATTGTTGAAAATCATTAACTATTACTGCTAACATCTTATATGTTAAAGCTACCTTATCTTTTAGCTTTCCTCTTTCTTTGAGTGTTTGCATAGTGTCCAATTGTAAACATACTATAACTGAGGTATTTGAGGGTGTTACCTACATACTTTAACAAAGTAAAGAATGTACTCTGAATGTGACTGTATGAAAAAAGACAAGAAGTGTGTTAATGCCTTGATGTTTCAGAAAGAGTTTGACATTAAACATCTGTTTTGATAGGGTACTTCATTCAGGATGCTGGCGACATTATCTTTAGTGGGTATGCAAAAGCATCTTGGGAATTTCTGCTTCACCATGTTTTGGTAAGTCAAAACACAAGTCTGTTCAGACGTAACTTGAGTATCTTTTGAACATACCTGATAATATTAAAGGGGACATATCATGAAAATCTGAGTTTTTCTATGTTTAAGTGCTATGATTGGGTCCCCCAGTGCTTCTATCAACCAAGAAAATGTGAAAAACAACCCAGTAACTTAGTTTTGGTAAACCATTCTCTGCAAGCACGTGAAAAAAATAAGTCATTGAAATTTGGCTCCCCTTGTGATGTCATAAGGGGATAATACCGCCCCTTAATCTTCACTATCCAACCACAGCATTGCTATTTAGTGCAGAGATCAGCTCATTTGCATTTTAACAGGACACACACAAAATGTTTTGTTGCAATTTTAGCATGCTATATTATTAAATATTTATATAATATTTTGAGCTAGAACTTCACATACGCACTCTAGGGACACCAAAGTTAAAAAATTCAACGCTCCACAATTGCAAATAACTCAAATTATTTCTTCCTAGGTGATCTGGTGTTTCCTGTACGCCGTGTTCACACATCAATATGTGGCAGGTGCAGTTGTGGCCTTGTTTGTGGAGGTGAACAGTGTGTTCTTACACACACGTTTATTGCTGAAACTGGCTAAAGTGTCTTATGATTCGTCTCTCTACCATATTAACAAACTGCTTAACGTGGTGACCTATGTAGTCTTCCGGCTTGGAGCGCAGTTTTACTTGACTTGGTACATCATACATCACTTCTCATCACTGGATCATGCTTTATACTTCCTAGTAACTATGGTCCTCATGAACATCATGATGCTCATCTATTTTTACCGCCTGCTGTGCACTGACTTTTTATCCAAGCACCGCCCTGACAGAAGCGCTAAGAAATTTGCTGATGACTAAATCAACACGACCAGGGGATGATGTGCATCAGTCCATCTATTAAAAAATGAATTTTAATGACACATTATCTACAAGAGCTGTATGGAACAAGCAAACTTCAGCAGAGTGTTTTGATGTAAATCAGAGACAATGATTTTGTTTAATTTTTTGAAAATGTTAGAATAAGATATTAATCTTTTAAAATACTCTACACATCTATTTTCCCCCAACATTTTAGAAAAAAAACTAAAGATAGCATGGTAATTATGCTATCATGGCAGATAACTTCATCTCCACTTAAAGGCAGAGTCCATGATGTTTGAAAGCCAATGTTGATATTTGAAATCACCTAATCAAACACGCCCCTACCCCAATAGAATCTGGACTTTCTGTTGATAGACCCGCCCCACACATACACAACCCGGCAAGAATGTCGGTTTGTAGACAGGCTCCTTACTGCTGATTGGCTATAAGTGTGTTTTGGTAGTCGGCCCGTCTCCTTTTCCAAAGCGTTTTTCAAACATTGTGGACTTCGCCTTTAAGATGCTTTTTGATCAACACTGGCATTCAGTGTAGCTTTGCCAATATAGATTTTTGTCTACAATATTTGTCTGTATTAATTTTATAAGAACAAATTTTCCCATGAAGTTATTTTATTTTTAAAAACCTACCTCAGCCAGGAAACCCTGTAAACATGCTTATTGGAAAATGAAATGCTCTTTTAATGATTTTTCCTCATTAAGAAATGTTTCTAAAAATTAAAGATTATAATTTTAAAAATTGCTTCAATTATTTACATTTTCAATATTAAACCTTTCCTGGATGTTCCATACAAAGGCCAATATAATGCAAAAAAATAAAAATTTTGGAACAGGACAGATGATTATTACTTTACTTATTTACTGCTAAAATGTACTAATGTACATTTTCATTATAACCTGAATTATTCATGTATTAATCGGTTAATTTTCTTTGCCAAGGCAGTTTTACAGCCAACTTGGCAAAGGTTACTGAGCCACATTAAGATACATTTCTATGGCTGTATTATTTAGTTGTTGGCTGAAAATCTGCTAATTCACAACATTTCGCAACAACTTCTAGGTTTAATTCTCACAATTAAGCATTTCAAGCAGGTTTCGGTTTATGTCTTGCACAACTAAAAGTATGAAATCTTTAATTTCCCAACATTCTGTCCAAGTCTGCAAACTACAGTAAATATGAACATGAAGATTATACAAAGTCACAAACTTAAAGACAACCTACACAACTGAATAATAGGGTTTAAATAAAGTCCTATTCTCAAAGCTTATTTGCAAACCCTGATTGTAAACAGAAATGAAACAACAACAAAAGGAGGTTTTTACAAACATTTATTCTTCTGTACATCTGACCAAGAATGATTTAGATGATGCCAATCTGTGAAAGAAAAGATAAATCATATTCAGTATGTGTCAGACGTGTCAAATACTCTCTACAGTAAAAGCAAAGCATCAGTGGTTCCTTTGAATGCATCATAATCATTCAGGCAGAAACTTGTTTACATCATATGCAGAGAATTGCAAGTTTATCAAATAGTTTTATGAAAGAATTTCAAGAAACAGGTTCAGAAAATCTCCACAATCTCTTGTGTGCATTTGCTACAACACCATTTACCTTGTTTGCAACATCCAAGGCATCGTAATCTGGTGCAAGACGAACGTATGCCTTCTTTTCACCATCGGGCCTGCAGAGAGGAATAAAGTATTCAGAACTAATCTCATACATCACTGCATTATTTATCATCATCACTGTTCTCCCTGTGCATCAGTGGTTCCTTTGTAGACATCAGGTATCAGAGTAATGATTACTTTTTACATCATTACACAGAGAAACTTCAATGACTATACATGTGCCTACACACAAAGTTGTACCTGATCAGTGTGTTGACTTTAGCCACATCAATGTCATACAGTTTCTTGACAGCGTGCTTGATCTGATGCTTGTTGGCTTTGACGTCAACAATGAACACCAGGGTGTTGTTGTCCTCAATCTTCTTCATGGCTGACTCAGTGGTCAGGGGGAACTTGATGATGGCATAATGGTCCAGCCTGGCAGAATGAAAAAGATTTCAATTTTAACCTTATGGAGTTCCGTAAAAACATAAGTCAGAATCATATCAAGTAAACCTACAAGGATGCATCAGTGTTTATAAACTTGTAATCACAGATGTCATGCTTTGATCGCAATTCCCATCATTTGCATCCTAAATCTTCTAAGAGTGTTTTCACACCTAGTTCGTTTGAGCCCTCCAAACGCTCTCAGAGCAGTTTAGGGTGTATGTGTTAACAAACCAAGTGATCTCAGACCCCCCTAAAGGGACCCAAAAGTGAACCGAACTCAGACAACATCAGGAGGTGGTCTGATTACGGTTCGCTTTTGGGTTCTTTTGTGGTTCGATTTATTTTTGATATGTGAAATAAATGAGTTCCCGGTACACTTTGCGTGTTGTTTGGACATTGTATTAAAATCAACTGCTGCACAAAAATCTGGGATCTGAGTTTTTATAAAGTTTTGATGTGAACAAGAAAGGGTCTGAGATCACTTCAGTTCTGAAGAGGACCAAAAAAAGAACTGGGTCCTCTTTTGAGTCCACTTTATTGTGAACCCCAAAAGGACTGAGGTCACATTCGGCTAGTTCCTTTTCTGGTTTACTTTAAGTGAACTGGGTTTGGTTCTTTAGAAAAGAACTATATGTAAAAACCCCTAAAAAAAGAACTAGACTAATTTAGAAAATTCTATTTAAACCACATACATAAATTTGAACAGACTGTAGCACAATCTTACTTGTTTCTGCGTGGAGCACTCTTCCTAGGGTACTTAGGCTGTCTCCTCAGACGCAGGGTCTTGGGCCGACGGAAGGTTGGGGATGTCCTGATCTTCTTCTTTTTCTGGCTGTGGACACCCTTCAGCACAGCCTTTTTGGCCTTCAGGGCCTTCGACTTGGCTTCAGTTTTAGCCGGCACAGCTGTAGAAAGATTACAAACTTGCATTAACTTACTATTCAAGATTGACAAATCTATATACCACTGAATATATAGGAGTTTTATTTGACACAAAATGCGTTAAGTATATTTTTTAATCAACTGCGTACCCAGGTGAAATGTTATTTACTTGTTATAACTAATATGGGAGTTTGACTGTCTGCTTAGATTAGCTTTCAAACATGAACCTCAATGGATGTTTACATTCAGACTGCAAGTACAAAATACATTACAGACATAAATGCCATTTTGTTTTAAAACAAATTCGTTTGTAAGGTCAGTTTAAGGGCTTTGTAAAATTCTAAACTGAATGGCTATAAATAAGATAAAAACGATATCGGTAGCCACGTGTGTAAGTTACTAGCTAACGATGACAAGCTAACATTGCGCTACCATATAACGCAAATATACTCAGTGCATCTTTCAATGAAATAAACACATCATGACTTTAACTATTAACGTATATTTGTTGACACGTTGCCAGAATGGTACGGGAGAAATAACCAGTGCATTCAGTTCAATGATATTAGCTTGCTAATTCAGTGGCGGTTCTGACTGAGGACGTTCGACTCGGCACACATGCATTCAAACTTCATTTTATGTAATTTCCGACGCCCGTAAAAGATAAAACACAAACAAAACTATCTATGCCTTGTTATAAATAGAACAAAAGCTGTAAATATTCACAATAACGCTCATTTTACACGTTAAAATCTTTTAACGTAACGCACCTTCCTTCTTCGCCTTCGGGGCCATGTTGGAAAAAGAAGAACGAACGGGGTTTCCTTCAGTTTATCGCAGGGGTTCACAAACGTAGATATCGCGAGAACTTAGCAATGTATTGTGGGTAATGAAGTTTAATTACGCACTCTATACAGATCACAGCTGCAGGAGGACAGGGCACGGCACTGTTGCGAGAAAAAGCGATAATTTCTAATTATACGAGTTTTAATGTTTTTTTTTCATGTATTTTTGATAAAGACTCACGAACCACCTGCTAAAACATACTTGATATGTGTCGCCTATCATAACAATTGCCATCAAGGGTTCTTGTAGAACTTAAAAACGATATTTTACCCTAAGTAAGGTAAGTTATTCTTTACATTAATTTACATAATCATATTTTTATAGTAATTTGTTAACACTATTATGCTTTTTATTACTATAAATTTAATTCAATTTTATCCAATAGCGCGTTTCACAATATTGTTTAATTGTTTCAAAGCAGCTTTAAATGTATAAAAGCAGGAAATGTTTACTTTTCATTTCTTAGTATTTTTTCTTTATCGTGAGTAATGTATGTGTTTAATAATTTCAGTATCAGTTAAAGAATGAATGAGAATGACAGTGTGTTTGCAGCATTAGTATTGATGTGGTCCTGTTAAGTCCTCACATGATGAGCACACTACCTCCTGTGAAACAAGACAGAATCATCTGTGAACTCCCTTTGGTAACATTTCCCCTTTTCACATTAGCACTACATACAGTTAACTTTTACAATACACAAACACTATATGCATCTTTATGTTTGCTACTATTATTATTACGTTATAAAATGGGCAAACACTTGACTTACTTACTAATTTGTATTAGTATTTCACAAGAGATGCTGCAGTGCACACTAAAGATGGCTTCAATGTTACTGTTAGAGAGGCATGTCAGGAACAGAAAGCAGGGTAAGTCAAATTCTATCTCTCTCTCTCTCTCTCTCTCTCTCTCTCTCTCTCTCTCTCTCTCTCTCTCTCTGTAAACTGCATTGTATAGCATTGTGTAATATGCAATGGGATCAATAATCAATGATAAATCATCATCCATGTTGATGACCTTTATTTTACCATGTATCATCAGATTGAATGTAGCCAAGATCATAGTGATTGGCGATGTGGGAGTTGGAAAAACCTGTTTAATTAACCGGTAAAAGCATGTAATATTTTACATTTTAAAGACTAAATTGACTTTGTTAATGATTGTGATTGTAACTGTGGTCTCAAGATTTTGTAAAGACACATTTGACAAGACGTACAAGGCAACTATTGGAGTGGATTTTGAGATGGAGAGATTTGAGGTCCTTGGAGTGCCCTTCAATATGCAATTGTGAGTGTTTTAGTATTGTGGTTTAAAGTTCATCCCTTGATTCAGTGTTTGATCTAAAGTCTATCTCACTGCAGGTGGGACACAGCAGGCCAGGAAAGATTTAGATGCATTGCATCCACATACTACAGAGGAGCTCAAGGTATATAATATTAAAGGTGCAGTGTGTAATTTTTAAAAGGATCTCTTGACAGAAATGCAAAATAATATACATAACTATATTTTCAGGGGTGCATAAAGACCTTTTTACAATGAACCGTTAAGTTTTTATTGGCTTAGAATGAGACGTTTTTATCTACGTACACGGAAGGTCCCCTTACGTGGAAGTCACCATTTTGTGCCGCCATGTTTATACAGAAGCCCTTAACGGACAAACTTTTTTTTACTAAGTTGTCTCCGACGATGACATTTTTCTGGTGGCGGCTATCATAGCTTCTCTATGTGTTTCAAAAGCGATGGGTGAGCAGTGGACTGAGCCGTTGGTTGCAATTTGCAACCTCACCACTAGATGCCGCTAAAATTTACACACTGCACCTTTAACGATATAATAAGGCTGCATCAAGTTTGTTTGCTGTGAATTATGTAAAAAACTATTTGTCTGTTGTTTGTAGCCATCATCGTTGTGTTTGACCTGAGCAATTACAACTCTTTGGAGAATGCAAGGTATAGTACCAACAATGCTACAGGTTGTGTGCTTGTTTTATGACAACTCAGTTTTGTCATAATGATTTGTGTCTCCTTTCTCTTACCTCTCTTTTTGTCCATTATTTAGAGAGTGGCTCGAAGATGCCATGAAAGATAATGATCCTTCTAGTGTTCTTCTGTTTCTCGTTGGTACCAAGAAAGACCTTAGTGTGAGTTGCATTAAAATTACCTTGAAGGTTTGAAAAGGACGTGGAATCTCTATGTATTGTTGCATCGTAATCATATCTAGCTCAAATGAACCAGCAGCCTTCTAACTTCTAACTCAAGCTTTTATCACACAACCCCATGAGGTTCTTTTATTTGAAAAGTCAAGATAGATGTGTTTTTCCCCCATCAGCACCCAGATCAGTTGGCCCAAATGGAGCAGGAGGCCGTCAGGCTCTCAGAGGAGATCAGAGCAGAGTATTGGGCTGTGTCTGCTCTTTCAGGTAAAGTAACATGTCATCTGTCCAGATCTTAAAAGCAGATGTTTTAGATGCCCTCAAACTGGTAAGACCAGAAAGATGACATCATAAAATACATATAAATAAATCATCATAAAAACTATATGGTTTAGTACAGTAATAACTGCTATTGTGCTGCACAGGGGAAACTGTTAGAGACTTCTTTGTACGGGTTGCATCACTTACATTTGAGGCCACTGTATTATCTGAGCTGGAGAGGAACAATTCTAGACAAGCTTGTGGTATTGTCAGTAAGTAATCACTAATAACCTCACAAAAACAACAAATTTTTTGTAACACAAATGTTTTTACAGACATTTGAATATCGGTAGATGTGTACTTCTTATTTTAAAGCTTTTTTGTCTCTTCACAGAAATCTCAAATGATTGTGATGAAGATGTTAAAGGTTTTAAGAAGAGGCATTCCAACTGCTGTCGTTGACTGATATATAAAAAAAAATCTGAAATTTATGTATAATTCGTATCATTTTGATATTCTGTATATTACATTATTATGCGCACATACATAAATACATAATAATTCAGTTTGTTGAGAGCAAAAGGCAAATAACCAAGACCAAGTGAAAATGTGTCACTTCCTGTTTGTCTAAATCAGTACTCAGGGATCATGACTTCATGATTATGATTATTTAAAGCTACAGTGATTCCTGTATTTGCTGGTAAAGGGTTAGTTTAGCATAATACTTGTGCAGAGATTTTATTTTGTGTACGGCTGTATCGTAGTGCGGACTTATTCACATTAATATTGGATTAAAATCAGTGAACCTCTTATAAATGCAGCTCTTGTCTTCATTGCATCATGAGTTGCTCTAGTTAATATGATACTTATGCTAGTACCCATGACCACGAGGTCTGATGCTGTCCACAAAAACATGAGATTCCCACTGCGAGATAAATGGAAGTATTGTTAGAGACGTAAATGGAAGAGATGAGAGTGTTATAGATAAGTACAAGCAGCATCTTTCCATGTAGCATCCAATTCTGTTCTCTTAAAATTTGTTGTGAAGCTTTATGACTGAATAAAGGCTGCAATTATAATAAAGTTGCTATGCTGTTAACTTTTGAAAATCTTTTAGTCCACTAGTAACTTTGGATTACACAGTATGTGCAGAATGCATCAAGCATCATGAAAGCATCATAATGGAGTCTTTTAAAGCATATCTTATAAATCACTAATGCATTCTTTACTTACTAATAAATAGATGCTTTTAAGGCTTTGCAACAAATAAAAACACTTGAATCAGGATCATTTCATTTTAATATCTTCATCAAAGGAAAGAAATGAAAATACACCGAATAAAATGGATTAGATACTCATCAGCTGACCTCGATGCAGCCTCTATGCTATAAGAACACATGAGCAGGCCAACAACTCAACTTCATAAGACAATTGAAAATTCACTATACTTGTTAAAAAAATGGCAAAACAATAAAATAAAAATCAATAGCATTAGGACCTTTTCAGCATTTCCATAATATTAATGTTTGGCATGGTGTGTGACTGAAAAGTCACAGTATTAGAAGTCGTAAGTTTTCTTTATGCCGTAATGTAACATCATTTATCTAAAGTGATATATGGGATTGTACATGAGGAAAGGATGAAGTCTTGCAGAACACCATTAAAAACGGCATGTGTGGAAAAACGTTTGTAAGCTTGTCACAGGAAAGATACATTCAAACACTCAAATGAACAATTCCTTATTGAAAAAGCAAATCAGATGTTTCAATACTTTGTAGTATAACAGTTCATTTGACTTACATAAGCGCATAAGGAGTTTAATTTTTAACCTGAAAAACTCCAAAGTAAAACCCCAAGCTTATGTTTGTCTGATGAATGAATGTTAAACTAAAACTGATGGCAAATCACAAATTCAAAAACCAAACTCAGTTAAACACATTTTCTGGCAAACGGCACAATATTTTTGTTTTTACAAACTTCCAACCCACATTTCTGTGAATAAACATACACAATAAAACATGACTAGAGGAGTTATCGCTCTAATCGTCTAATATTGTCATTTATTTTCTTGTGTGCACATTCATTTGTTGCTTAATTTATTTTTTTGTCCCTTAGAGTTTTAAGGTCTTGCATAACAGCTTGACAAAACAAAAGATTTAGAAACATTCCAGTGCTATAGTTTATACTGAAATAGGGTTTTATTTAAATGTTTAAGCCAGATACACAAAGAAAAGCGGTTTGGCAAAGCCTGTGTGGGTTTCGAATTAATCTCACAATGATTTGGACACCAGACCGACTCATGCAACTCCTCATGCTTTACGCCTTTCCTCTTAAAAAACTGAAACGAAAAAGGATGTGTGTTGCACACACACAAACACACTTTAAAAGAAAGAACCCCCTTGTGACAAACTTTTATTGTAGGTCCATTTCCTAAATCTGTTTGTCGTCATCACATTTCAAGTGTTTGTCTTTGCGTCAGTAGCTCTGAATGACCGTCATTCTGGAAAAGAAATACTTCTAGCAGCGAAAGTGAGTTATAAAGACAGCAATGGGTGATGGTGGGATGTGGATGGACCGGGTTTGTACGAGATGCCTCAACACCTCTGTCCCCACTCCTATCGGTCCATCTCGTCCAAGAGGGGGGTGGCATCTCCGGCGATGGACATAGGGGTGCTCTCGATCATGGGGCTTGGTGAAGGGCGGGGCGTCATGCGGGGCGTCTTTTGCTTCCGTCGCTCGGCTTCTTTCTCTTGCAGCCATTGTTCGGCCATCTTTCCCCAATCCACAGCTGTGTGGGAACTCGACCTGGAGGAATACACACACACATTATTGGTGAATTGAGTAACTTTAATCAAAATATCCTTTGTAGTTCACTACAGTGAAGTGCACTCGACTTGGGTTGTGGCGTCCGGACTCTGGATGAAGACGATGACGGAGTGGAGGAAGAATGTGGATGATGTCCATGTGAGGACTGTGGGGTGCTGCTGGGATACTGAGGCGTTGCCATGGCCTGCTGCTGGCCAGGTGTGGTATAAGAATAGCTGGGTGTCATCAAGGGTGTGGCCATGGGTTGCTGAGGTGTTGCAAACACCTGCCAACCAAAAGAAAAGTAGTATTAAATATAAACACGATCCATTGTCACAAATATCTGGCACCACCCAAATCCCTGTCAATGCCTGCAATTAATCTTAAAGAGGTTTCATTGTGCAAAGTATGGACTGAACAAACAGACACAGCTGCCGTACGTGATAAGCGCTGCTGCTGCCGCCTCCTCCCGCGCTGCTGCCTCCGCTGTAACCGTACTGACTGGAGGCCCACTGGGCCGGTGTTGTGTTGGGGTTCTGTCCCTGTCCGGTCACAGCTGCTATAGCGTTAAACATCTGGGACGTCATATTTCGCGGTAGAGCGTTGACTGCTCGGGTCAGATCTAAAAGACAGATTAGGATTGGGATTTTTTTAGGAGAATTATATTTGGTAAAGGTTCGGCAATGCTTGCTGTGTTTAAAAGAGACCCACCTGCGATGTTTATGTTGGCAGGTGTGGCATTCACAGATGCAGGTGTTCGTGTTCTGCTGCTGGTGGGTGTGATGCCTTTCATAGAGAAAATTATAATGTTATTTAAGAAAAACAACACGGCTGGACCAAAAGACAATTAGCATAACCATCACACAACTAAGAAGTACTAACCTGGCACTGGATCCTGGTAGTGGTCCTTAAACCAGCGGAAGAGACCATTAACTGTAGGGAACATCTGGGACCGATATCTAAAACCATCTGGCGTAATGGATACATATTCTATCCTACAAACAAAAGACCAAAGCCAAATCTTACATATACATAATGCCTGTATGCTGCAATATACATACACTCACCTAAAGGATGATTAGGAACACCATACTAATATTGTGTTTGACCCCCTTTATCTTTCAAAACTGCCTTGATTCAACAAGGTGCTGAAAGCATTCTTTAGAAATGTTGGCCCATATTGATAGGATAGCATCTTGCAGTTGATGGAGATTTGAGGGATGCACATCCAGGGCACGAAGCTCCCATTCCACCACATCCCAAAGATGCTCTATTGGGTTAAGATCTAGTGACTGTGGGGGCCATTTTAGTACAGTGAACTCATTGTCATGTTCAAAAAAAACCATTTGAAATGAATCAAGCTTTGTGACATGGTGCATTATCCTGCTGGAAGTAGCCATCAGAGGATGCGTACATGGTGGTCATAAAGGGATGAACATGGTCAGAAACAATGCTCAGGAAGGCTGTGGCATTTAAACGATGCCCAAATGGCACTAAGGGGCCTAAAGTGTGCCAAGAAAACATCCCCTACACCATTACATTAATGAGAAATTGAACAGGTGTTCCTAATAATCCTTTAGGTGAGTGTATGTGTATGTATATATATATATATATATATATATATATATATATATATATATATATATATATATATATATATATTATTATATTTTTTTTTTACTTTTTGTAAGTAAACCACATGTCGATCTCTGTAAATTATGTAAATAGTATTTGGGCATATAATATAGAATAACACATAATAGTGCGTGTTACCTTGGCTTCCCTCTAGGTTGGTAACCCAGCAGGAATTTGCCTGGCAGGTCTCTACAAGCGGAAACATAGTAGGGGATGAATGTGGGCTTCTCCTTCTTGGACCTTACAAGGATCTCCTCCATTTTCTGTAGAAGGGCAAGAAACCATCAAATGTACAATGTCTCACATATAGCTTCATTAAATCTTTGATTACAACATTAAATAAAGATAAAAGAAGAATCAAGAACGGTTGATGTACCTTCCTGTCACCTCCATTGCAGTCCTTGAAGTACTTGTGACCAAGCAGGTCTCGTGCAAACGCAGCCATGGGCTGCACATATCGGGCTGTGATTTCATCCAGATCCTCAAATTCCTGCAGAAAACAAAAACTACAATCAACTGTGTGTTTTTCACAATGTTTCGCCAAAATCTTAATCATATTCCTAAAACGCTAATCTATGATTCAAGATTGAATTTAACACTGAACATTTTATAATACAGAAATTCTCCTTTAAGTCAACAATCAAATAAATATGACAAGCATTGTTACTTGTCCATCTTATTTGGTCTCAGATGTTCAGACTTAACTACACGGGTGAGATATAGTTAAAGCAACAGCTCACCTCGGTGTTGATCCAGAGCGTATGCCCAAGACTAAAGGCGTTCTCCTTGCCTTCCTCACGCACGTCCACGTGCTGATAGATCCCATCAGCCACTTTCCACGTGACCGTCAGATGGTTCTCGCCTTTACTGCTGGGTCGTATCACTACGTCACCCTGGTCCATTGACTCCATCATCTTCTCCGCTTGTTTGAAGTTGACGTTGTGGAACGATGGGTGAGCGATCACACGCTTAATGTAAGCTGCAGAAAAAAGCAGAGGGTTAATGAAAGTGACAAGAATGAAGTCAAACTCGTGTGAATAAAAATTGTACTGACTGGTTCTCTGTTGCTTCTTCTTAAGTTCCTCTTCTTGTTTAACATCATCTGCCTCGGCATCAAAATCATAGTAGGTGTCTTTGGGAAGCTTCCATTCATTGTTCTTGTCGCTAAGGTCAGACGTCCTGCAAGTGAGGTCTACGTTGAACTTCTCGATGTCAATCTTCATGATGCGGCAGTGCACGGTCATACCAACCTAATGGTGGAGAAACATTTTGGAAGTTAAAGACTATATCATGATAATCTTAACAGGTCATAGATTGTCTAATTAGCTGTCAGTCCATTTCAACTTTTGCAGACCCTGGCTTTAATACTGTTTATGACAAAGAAAAGCATTAGCTTACCTTCACTCTTTCCTCAGGGTGCTTGACTACTTTGTCGCTGAGAAACTTAGTTGGGATGAAGCCCATGACAGCGTTATCTAACCTGGTTCTCACACCAATGGCTTGGCCAGGACAGGACCCGCTGTCAAAGTGATTCCACACCTGGGAAAAACAAAAACATTTAATGCTAAAATTCTGGACAATCAGCATTTTGGATTGCAACAGGTAAGAGAGATTCCACACCTCACTGAGCTCAGGGAAATTGTCCTGCTGGCAGAAAGGACACTGCCAGAGTCCCGTCTCATCGTTACGGATAGCCTGGTCATAACTCTCACCTTGTGGTCGTCTGTGAGCGATGCCGGTCACAACACAGGTGATCAGTTTACCTATACGTGTCATGAGGAAGAAACAGAATGTTCAAAATGAATAATCACTTCATTTATATCATCTTAAAACTAAACATACCATATTAGACTATATGAATCAAAAGTGAAGGTTGCTTTTACCAATATAGAAGGTCTCGGGTGTCTCCTTGGTGAGCATGTTGAAGACCTCTTCGGTATTGGAAGGCCTGTATGGGGCTCTTAAATCTTTATATCTACAGCTAAGCTCTGCTCGGATGTCATACAGAGTGATACCCTTATTACCATAGCCCTGAAAGAAAAATACATTCACAGTAAAGCAACCTGAATTTTTTATTAATTTTTAATGAAGGTTTCAATTTCTGCTGACATAAATAACAGCAACTGTTGCAATGTGAAAAAAAAGAGCAAATTTCTGTAAATCTTTATGGATAGAAGCAACAACACCATTCAGCGTCTAACAAATGGTGGGCAGACGGTAATCCATCATCTTTTATTATTATATACAGCGGTCCAGCAGGAACACCTACTAGCAACCAACAGCATGGTAATTCTATTTTCTCATTGTGTATAACCTATATTGTAATATTATCCATATAAAAGGGGATCTCCTTGAAAATGTACTGAATAATCTCAACCCTTTAGCTTTTATCTCACCTGTCTCTCAAGTTCTTCAGCAAAGGCATCCAGATCCAGGTCCTTCAGCCTCTCCGGGTTTTCCAAGATCTCCTCCAGAGCTCCGGCTGGGTTGGCATCCTCCGCCGACTCGTCATACTCCAGAGCATCCACTGCCATTTTCCGTGCCCACTCGTACGTTTCAGGGTGGACACGTGAACCATCCAGAACCTCGATGTAGGAGTCAGTGCTGTATAGAGTGACAGAAGAAATTGAATATTTTATGGCGGCATGCATCAAAACCAAAGTTATCTTACAGCCGTTTATTAACATTAAACGTCTCACCTGTCTCCAAGAGAAGCGGTGTCGATCTTAATGAAGCCAGCACAGTTGATAAAGACTTTGGGTCCCATATGGCACATGGTGACTAACTGAGTCCGGTTCTCTAACCTAGTGTTGTTCTGTTTCAGAATCTGAGAAACATCCAAAGACAACAATATTATAATCAAGCAAAATAAATATTATCAACCATAAACAAATGGACTATATTTATCATTTGAAGAAGAAATAGCACAAAGTCGTAGAAGAGAATTGGATAAAGTTGGCGATTGTTGAAGACCAGCTTACCTTGAGCAGATGCGAACCTTTTCTTGATCCAAGGCCACAGATGTACTGGACCAGACTCTGAGTGTAGGGGTGAGCAATGGCTCTGTTCACATCCACACCTACCTCATTCACCCGGTTTATGAACTCACAATAAAGAGCCCCCAGCAGCTCTTCTTTAACCACATGCTCCTAAAAACATTGGTACATTGTTGACCCAACCGACCTTCACATATAAAGTGTACACTGTACAGTATGTAAACCAAGGGCAACCTTCCGATCGCTTTTGTGAAGCCAACATGAAAGTGACTTAATCTGCAATTCATCGACTGGCCACTAGAGGCTGGCTCCAAAAGGGAGTCAACCCCATAGATCCCCCCATGTTAAAGGGACACTCCACTTTTTTGAAGATATTTTCAAAGCTCCCCTAGAGTTAAACATTTAATTTTTACCGTTTTGGAATTCATTCAGCCGATCTCCGGGTCTGGCAGTACCACTTTTAGCATAATCCATTGAATCTGATTAGACCATTAACATCAAGCTCAAAAGTAATCAAAGAGTTTCAATATTTTTCCTATTTACCATTTTTCCTACTTGGTTACTTTCAATAGCAGGGGACTATTTTCGGGCACTGCGAAATATCATTGCACCTGCTGCAGCCATGTTACAGCAGCAAAGTGCTTGATTATTACCCCAGATTGAGAGTATAGTTCCTAGCCATATCTGCCTAGAAAATCACAACCTTTCATTTTCCGTCGATCTAAGTACATGATGTAACTGCAGAAGAGTCAAGTTTTAAATAAGAAAAATATCAAAACTCTTTGGTTACCTTTAGGCACGATGCCAATGGTCCAATCAGATCCAATGGACCATGCTAAGCTAAGCTAAAAGTGGTACTGCCAGACCCGGAGATCGGCTGAATGGATTTCAAAACGGTAAAAATCAAATATTTAACTCTTGGGGAGCTGGAAAATGAGCCTATTTTCAAAAAATGTGGAGTGTCCCTTTAAAATGCCCAACTTTACAGCAGAAATAGACCTCTCTCACAACTTCCGTATTTATGACCGGAAATACGCAATCGTCGCGGAAATCTACTTCCTCCGCAGTCAATGCAATGTAAAAAGCCGTATCTGTTGCATTAATTCCCTGTTGATGGTGAAGTTAGACAGAAGTGGATTCAGGCTATCCGACCTAACTTCACCATAAGAAAGGGGAGCACTTATGTATGCAGCAGACACTTCACTAAAGACGATTACATTTTAGGGCTCACTGGTCGCCGCTTGCAACCAAATGCTGTCTCTACCCATTTTTGTTGGAACGAGTTCACCCCTACACACAAACATATGACCACAGACATTACCAGACAAAAATGTTAACTGATAATGAAAGCATCCGGCTAACGTTATTGTTGCTACACACAAGACGTTCACTTGGACAACCATAGGCAGTAATTGAAGGTAATTGGTACCATAATGCTTCATTCAAAGCAGACTATAATGTTTTAGTAAGGTAGTCTATCTCATCTACTATACATACATTATGTTTAAGTGGACACTCTAATAATGTGTTATTTTAGTTGACAGTTCAGTAACAGTTAGACTCGCTCTCTACTTACCTTGATATTTATAGACAAATTCTTCATGGAAAAAGATTTCCTCTATTAGTCGTGTCACATCAGCAAATGTAATATTTGGCAAATCCGTTAACGAGGTTGTGTAGACTCTTTGATCCATTTTAAACTTGCCCGGGTTTGTGTTTTTCTAATGTGTTGACGCTTGACAGGAACTCCTCTTTCACGACGATTACGTATTTCCGGTTACTGTGAGAAAGGTCTATAAATGTGTTTACAGCCTGGTACAAAAAGTGTTTTTGCCCTTCATGACAACTGTGAGGCAGGGATTTTTTTGTAACAGCTGTTTAAATTATATTAAGTTCTGCATAATTAAGGGCGTGGCCACTTGAGTGACGGCCACTGCCACTACCATCAAGCATGGTTTCAGCAACCAGCCACTTCAACTTCAACCACGTCCCACATCTTTGCGAGTGATGCCCGGTGACGTAATGCCAAGCACTGCCAACTATTGGTTTCAAAAAACCTCTTCACAAACCTATGAGTGACGTCACGGACAAAACATGTAAATGGGAAACAGAAAGTCATGAAATGCACTGTTACCTGTAGGGGATGTAGTTTCAAACAAAGTATGTCATCGTCACTGCTGCAGACTTGGGCAAACTCCACCAACGGGTCCTGAATCTTGCGGGCCACAGACACAGCCTGCCGAAGCAGAGGTGGGTAGTCTCTGAAGTCCGCCTATGAGAGAAGCAATACTTGCGCACATTAGAAAAAACACCATGAAAGATTCAGAACCTTCTCAAAAATGTTTTAAAGTATGATGTTGATATCTCTCTGCGCTGACCTCAGATTTCTTGCTGTTCATGTAAAGCACAGCCAGCTCGTTGTCCACCAGCTCAACTCCAACTGCAGGAAGAGAGGAGTCCTGCTCCAGCTCACTGATGGTACGTTTGATGTCCTCCATCACCATATGAGCATCACTACACACATCCAGGTATTAGATCAGCACGTGGGATCCACGAGAAATGAAAGCTTGCATGCGGCAAATAACTCTCAAGACCTAAGGAACTAAAATTGAACCCACCGATTCTCCCCAGAGACAGCAACGACATGTGGCTTCTTGCTAAGGAGGAACTTCTTCAGGTTCTCAATGTCTTGAAGCTATAACAAACAAGTAATGTTTTATATGCACAATAAAACAGCCAACATCTGCATTATTAAAAAGATCTGCAGGCTTTTTCCTTACCTTCTTCTCTCTTTCATCCTCTCTCCACGCATTTCGTCTCTTTAGGAAATAAGGAAGCCTGAGGAAATCCACGACTTCTCCTTCACCATTAATGAGGGAACAGAATACTGGCGTGTCTCTACAGAAACATAGGCAAACACAGTCAAATACCATTCAAAAGCAAGTTACATACCTACCTATTCACTTTATAAACATGAAACACACTGTCAATGTTAATTGGGTCAGTGACGTGACGTTAATTATTTAGTGTCTGTATGATTCAATTAAATGTAAAAGGGTTAAAATTCAAAATAAATTTACAGGTTACTTGGATATATTCTCTTTTTTGAGGACCAAGTCTAAATTTCTGTTTTTATTTCATTTTGAAAGAATATTTGGGGGATAAGTGCAAAAATGTCAATGTGGTGTAACCAATCTGTGTCAACTGGTGTAACTAGTATTTTTTTTTCAATTAAATTATAAATAGTCATAAAAAAGGTGGAATAAAATATAATCATCTAGTTTAGTGTAATATGATTTTTTACATACATTTTTACATAATTTGTCAAAGATTATCTGTTTTTAGCATATGTCAGGACAAAAATTACAAAAACGCATTAAAATGTACATTTAGAAATAACTAATAAAATTATATTTTTATTATGCTTACATACCATCAAGGTGGATAAAATATTTAATATTTCTCATTCTTTGGCGCAATTGGCGGTTACACCATTTGACATTTTCAGGTCCATTCAGTCTTAACTTTAATAAAAATGGTGCAAATGTAATTTTTTATCACATAAATACAGTATGTGCATTGAAATAAACCTGATGCATGCTTTTAACGTTATTTAAACCATTTTTGTCACTGACCCAATTACCAGATAAAACAAGGACAGCATGACACAAATACTGCCAAAACAGCTCAACCTGTACTTAACACAAAATATTTCTGTAAGACTACATAAAAAAACCCCATCAGGCATACCATTCATTTGAGAGGAGAGACTTTTAGTATTTCTGCCAGTAACAGCACAAATATGTCTCTGCTGGAAGCGAAGGCCACCCCCAGCACTCGGATACCCTTTCCCTGTGACTCATCCATTATATCATCATCCTCCTCCACCTGCTGATCAGGCCGATATGGGGCCACCTTCAGACAGTTATACAGCTTCTTGCAGCATGACTTTACCACGGTACAAGAAACAAATCATGTAGTTACAACATTATTGCTTTAATAACTTAATAGCCCTTAATTATTAAGGAATAAACATTCATCACCTTTACAATATTCTCCTTGGCTTCAGCGACGAGCTTGTTCTTCAGTTCTTTGGCCATCTGAGGATAAAGAAATTGCTGCAGGGATCGTTCAATGGCCAATGTTCTTTGCTTATTCCACTCCTGCACCTGATGACTGAACTCATCCCTGTAGTAAAACTGCTTGATCTCTTCAAAGTAGGTCTGATCTCCATATCTACAGAAGACAAACAGAACGGTTGAGAATGAAGCATTACTTCAAAGGAAAATAATTAATAAAAAGAAAATAATTCAAAGGACCGGAGTAAATTATTTTGCTTATACCACGGTAATGCATACTCATGGAACATTTCTCAACCAATCAGAATAACGCATTCAACAGCCCCGGGGTATAAAATGCTTTAATCCATATATTTTGAGAGCATAGCCATATCCTTTGACCCCCACAAGGTCAATGCAGATGTCTATTGTGAGCAGGCCTTCCTCTTCAGCCAGGCACATCTTTAGAAACTGATCTCCGCTGAGCTCTTTCACAGGCTTGTTCTTCAGGTATTTGAAGGAATAGGCATAGTGTGCCTCATCTACATCCTGGGAAAAGTGACAGACGTTACCAGATGTAGAACTATTAACACGTAATGTAACAGTTCATCCTTGGTGTTAACCGAAGAATACATATATTATGTTAACACCGCAATGGTGCGAATACAACTGTTGGTACCAATGCAAACAGCAAGCATTTATATGCACTGAGCATTCTAGCTAGAGCTCTAACACAACCAAATATGTAAGCAAATTTTCTTGGGGTGGGTAGGTTGAGATTGTGTTTATACCCTTTGCTTGATGTGATGAGCATGGTAAAGCAACAGAACAGAAGATGGGACATAAACAGTTAATGAAAGAAAAAGAGTGCAGTGTGAATTCTGTAAAAAAACCACAAGTACCATCCTTCTTGCCCTTCTTAGTTGGCTTAATGTTAATCTTGGCCCTCTCTTGGAAGGTCTGTCTGAGCACGTGCCTGACCAGTGGTTCACGGGCAATCTGCATAGCCACCATGTAGCGAGCGCCTTCCAGAACGGCCTCAGGAGTGCTAAACTGACTAAAAAAAAGCACAGAGAGCAATTAATAAACATTTTGCAAATTGCGATTGATGTGTGTGTGTTCACTGTTCACTAGAATGGGTTAAATGCAGAGGTCCCATTTCGAGTATAACAAACATGTCATACTTTCCCTTATTCCTTTTATACAAACAGACAGAAATGTTATACTCCTCAGTTACCTGCACACGTAGTCCTTGGCCAGCTCCAAAGGCTCTGCAGGGAACTGCTCCGTTTCGTGTCTCTGATAACTGTCTCGCAAGTTTTCACCAAACTGCTCAGGTGTCAGACCAAATTTCTTGGCAAGACCGTCTGAGGAAAGTCACACACATATAAAAGGTAAATGAACTGATGTATGTGTGGTCCCTGGGTTTGAACCCCTGACCTTTTGCGCTGCTAACGCAATGTTTTACCAGTGAGCTATACAGGAGCTCAGCTCATAATCTATAAAGTATTATGTCTTTAATACATTATAGACATAATGTGTAGCTCTTAACTCTTTCCCCGCCAATTGACGAGTTAACTCATCAATTGAAGAGAAAACACTTTCCTGCCAATGACGAGTATTTCCGGCTTTCCGCAATACCGCTATTCTCCACCGGTAGCACTCTTCCGCAACTTATAAAACCTGGAAGTATAGCCCGAGTGCAAACAGCTGTATGTCCGTGTCAGTTTTGAGGATCACTCTGCATCTGATCTCTATCAAAATTCCTTCACAAAAATGGAATTATCTCAGCTTTTTGCTCAAAATGTTGTGTTTTTTCAAGAAACCTACCCATATTTGAGAGGTGATAAATGATGAAGGTATGATGAAACTTTTTTTGGTTTGAAAGCTGAGGGTCTGTTCTTTCATTGAATATACCGTATGTCTATATATTTTAAGAACATTTTCTGGAAGGCATTAAACTTTTGTGAAAATCATGAAAAATGCTGACGGGCAACTTTTTTGAAAACACTGGCGGGGAAACAGTTAATACAATTTTACTATGTGTAAGAGTGTCTTGTGCTAACATTACATTTTTTATCTAAATCAGAAAGTGTTTTTCATCATTGATCCCAGGCAATGCTAAAATGAACATATATTTTCAAGATGCACACACCAAGGCCAGCATTTTGGCAAATGCTGTACATATCCCTGCGGGAAGCTTGTTTTAGATCAGGACCCTTTTGCTCCTCTTCCTCCTCCTCTTCCTCAACTTCCGCCTCCTCGCCTAGCAGAAAAAGCAGCTGTGTTAGTCTAATAAGCGGTTGAACGGTGTATTTGACTTATTCAAATGAAAACAAGGCTGTACCATCTTCCTCTGACACTTCCTTGATCTTCTTCAGTTTCTTTTTGGTGGTTTTCGTAGCGTTTTGCATCTTAGGAATGTCTCGGCCATAGTAAAGCAAAAAGTGGTTGTAGACGTCACCCAGCTCATCAAGAGACTGAACGTCTTTTAGTCTCTCAATACAGGAAAGAAAAAAGATTGAGTACTATGGACACAGAATAAAGCGATACAGATTTACTTTCACTGATCTCAAAGGGCCACATCCAGCAAGTGATGGGTTTGTAAACACACCTCTCCATGTCAGCAGTATCTAGAGGACGAGTCGAGTCAGACAACGGCTTGTCGGGATCAGCCGAGATCTGCTCAAACTGATAAGATTGCATTCTCTGAAAAAGACGCGTCAGATTTTGCTTCCTGGTCTTCAGCTGGGTCCACTGAGAAAATATCATGAATTCCAGGTTAAAATGTATCAAAGGAAACACCTAGTAGGTAGGTATTAAGATACGACTTGCTCTTACCTTCTCATCCCACTGCCACACCTTCCAAAGATCATTAATATTTAGCTCCGGTTCCACATACTCCTTCCTGTAGAATGCAATGAAGGGAACCTGTAAGATAGAAGAAAGCATAGCTATGTTTATACAGACATCAGTCAATCAAGCCATGTCAGTTCAGCCTGGTTTGATGTCTAACTATACCTCAAAGTGCTGGTTCCTCATGAAATTCAGAGCCTCCTTGATTTTAGCAATGGTGCTAGGGCCTTTCCTGCTGAAATTAGTTGTCGTTCCACGATCCAGGTAGTCGGTGCTTTCCTAGAACGCAAGGCACCATCACAATTTGCATTTCTCAGCATAGCCAAATAAGAAGTCATGCCGTTATTTTACATAATACATATTTATTTGTTCTACCTGCATGGAGATGGTTGGTGTGGAAAAGGCATTCCTGTAGATCCATTCGGCTTCCTCCTCCAGCTCATCATCCTCAGCAGGCTTCACAGGGATGGCTCTCAACTGTAAGCCAAAAAAGACTATGAAAACATCTCGTCCCGCAACACATCAAAGAAAGGTCAGTCATAAAGGGCAAGCCAAAGTTTCTGGTACCATTCACAGGCTAAAACCGATTCATACCTGGAATCTCTCGGGCATGTCTGTAGAACGAATCTCATTGTCCTGATCCGTCATGTGGCTGCTCTCGAGCTCACTGGGCTCGTAGATCTCAAAGATGCTACGACGGCCGACTCTCCTCTTGGTCTGTTTCTTCGGCCGATCCCATGACTCATCCTCCTGATCCTCCTCTTCCTCTTCGGCGTGGTCATACGCCTCAGTGTCAAACTCGGCGAAGTCAAAATCGCCACCGAAAATCTCTTGAGCTTCTTGCAAGGCACTGAAAGATCAGAGAGGGTAAAAGAGCAAGTTGAGGTAAAATTCATAGTAGATAATAATTATAGAGCACAGTGTGTGCTTACATAAACAAATCACTGTTTACAGTTTAAACCACTTACGCGTCAGTGTAGCCAGAAAATTTCTTTCCCTTCTTTTTTGTGATAGGTTGTCCGTCATCATCCACAATAAAATCATCTATATCTGTAAAAGAAGGAAAAAACTAATTACTAAAATTCTTATAAGTATCAACTTGTGTTAAATAAGGGTAAATATCTTTCCTACCTGATTCCTCATCATCTTCCTCCTCTTCTTCATCCCCTGGACGAAGTGTGGCTGTAGTCTCTCCCTCCTCCACCTCTCCATCACCGTCTCCATCCCCAGTGAAGATCTCATCAGCAATCATGTCTTTCTCATCATCTTCCCCCTCATCATCCATGGTTTTCACACGAGAGTACTTCTTTTTCTGGACACAGAACAGAATATCGGAAGTTTCCAGCCAAAATTTCTCTTAAGAACATGTGAATGAAACTTAAGAACAGTCAGGAGCATCTCTTACCCTCCTCTTTACTTTTACTCCCAGATTCTCCTCGATGAGGTCCAGATCATCATCATCCAGATAGTCATCATAACCTGAGAGATACAAACAGGAATTACTGTTTGGACACTAGTGATGACAAGTCATAAATATATACATAATATATAAAGTAAGTGACTTACTTCGTTTTCTCCGGCGATGATGGACCTCTTCACCAGAGTCGCTGTCATCTGCCCCACTTTTCACCTCTGGCGGTTCTTCCTCTTCTTCCACATCTCCATCATCTATAAGTCCTTTCAGGTTACCGTGCTCATCCTGATCTTCAATGTTTTCTTCTTCCTCTTCCTCTTCTGAAGAAACAGAAGCATAAAATGAAGCATATAAAGTATAGACAGCTGCATTTAAAATTACATAAGGTGAACAACACAGGGTTTCTGAATGTATCTGAAACATCTCACCATCATCTTCCATAAATCTCTGCGTCTTCTTAGGCTTCAGGTCCTTCTCCTCAAACTCCTCTTCGGACTCCTCAGCCTCACTCTCGATGAAGTCAGACATGTTTGCAAGGCCTGAGTAAAAAAAAAAGGAAAAATGCTGCTAATGGTTTTTCTCTCCTAGGACTTTTTTTAATTCCCCGGCTAAAAAGTCTGGGGTTTTTTTCTCCTAGGTGGTTTTTCAACCCGGGGAGGCAGCCTTCTTGGGCTTAACTTAGCATCCTCTTCTTTACGTTACATTAGTAATATGCACGCTTACAATGTTGATTCATAGTCGCAGCAAATTTAGCTGCTTGTGCTATTGTGTATTATGTTGTGTTATCTGTCGATTTTCTGTGCATTCCACTGCTTCTATTAATGTAAAGCTGCTTTGAAACAATCACCAATTGTGAAAAGCGCTATATAAATAAAATTGAATTGAATTGAACTGATGTGCCTAAACAAACTCATTTAATAAGATTATTTTTAACTTTACAAGCAAAGTGCTATGTATTGAAGTTGGTATACAACATTGAATAGGCATCTATTAGAAAAAGGAGGGAATTCAAGTGGTTCAAGTGTGTAATTGGACTCTCGCTGACAATATAACAATTAGAACAGATAAAATATGATCATACTACATATACAAATATCATAAAGGCTTATTAAAGGGTTAACGAATTAACTGTGAGCATAATTTAGTTGATTCATAAAAAATTCACCCAGAGAATTTCAATAATAACTTACATACTGGTGCCATAAAATTTTTCAATAAACATTAATACTCTTAGATAATAATGACCAGTTAAAGTACCATAATGATTGGATCACACACCATCACAAATACCAGCTTCACGTTTGGTTATCTTAATGGTTAAATTCTTGCACTTAACGGCACTTGTTCTAATAAACACCACACATATCAGCTATTAAAACTCACAAGATAATGAACTTGACGTCCGTGGGATAACCTAACGTTAACTAATTTAAAACGCACATCGATAACATTTACATTACTATTAGATAACGAATGTCTGAAAATATTTAAAGAATGTAAAATAAATACGTGCCAAACATGAAACGGCTCAGTCCTGCACTACTACAGTAAAAAAAAATAAAGGGCCTCATGCTAATAACTAACATGGAAGCTAAGAAAAACAACAACAGGAATTAACGTTACATGTTACCTTTTAAACACCACACAGAAATTTAATAAAGACCACAAAAGCACACTTACGTTCCCTTGCGAAGCGGCTCGATTACAGACTTGAAAATAAACGACGAGAAGAGGAAAAAGCGTCGCTTCTGAGCAGCTTGCTGGTGACAACAAAAATGGCTGAGAGTTACAGCATTAATTCTGCTTCCGGTATACACCGATTTCACTTCCGATATAAATTACTATGTGATTACTATATTCTTTGTATTTAGTGGACTTAAATTATGTGTTATAAGGCATAGTTTGTTGTTTTTCTTTCACTAACTAAAAATGTACTATGAAACTGTAAAGTTTACCAAAGAAAAAAATGTGTTCGGCTTCATGACGCGCTGCGCAGAATGATCAGCCTATGACATTGAAGTACCGCGAGAGCGATCCCAGTGTGGGATGCTTTCCATTTGCTCTCGCGGTAGTTTGATGCCATTAGCCAATTAGTCTGCGCAACTCCGAATGAAGTCGAACATTTGTAAAGTCTTTTGACGACACGTTATAAATATTATCTTGTGAACGTTTATGTTATGAGCATGTGGAGGGGGTATTTAATGAATATTTAAATAAAATACTATGTTTAAATATATATATCAAATACTGTTTATGTATTATGGCGAGCTTGCATAGCTGCTCCAAACCGAATGATGGCGCTCTATTCTTGTCTTCATGCGGTGCATGTGACGTAATGTCGGGGTTTTAAAGATTATTTTT
This sequence comes from Misgurnus anguillicaudatus, assembly GCF_027580225.2. Classification (NCBI taxonomy): domain Eukaryota; kingdom Metazoa; phylum Chordata; class Actinopteri; order Cypriniformes; family Cobitidae; genus Misgurnus; species Misgurnus anguillicaudatus. Next base: position 18,280,378 of record NC_073345.2, read on the forward strand.
CCACAGGGCCCGGCAAAGTTCAAGTCATGGATAGTTCTGGCTTTTTACGAGTCCAGTTACCTATAACAGTGTTATTATCGTGCATGTTTACATTCTCCACCGGCAGCGAAATTAATTTTGTAACGTGCGGATCGGTGGTGAAGCTGCTCAACGTGAAACACAACGTCAGATTACACTCTCATGATGTCCGATATGGATCTGGTAAGTTTCTCTTACACAGATTTACAGAAGAATTAGAGCTTATTGAATAAGTAATTGTTTGAAACAGCTGTCTCTATTTATGTGCTTATTTGCATGGACTTTTATTTATTTTATTTAGTTGCAAAGATTTTTTTCTGTAAACCATGCATGTTTGCGAATCCAGCATCCATCTGTTTGTCATGCCTATGTTAGTTTAGCATTAAATAAAAACAGTTATTCTCTGTGTTTGATCTGACTTTAATCTAAAAACTACAATATGACATGTGCTTAAAACTTATATTTAAACAAAAATCTATCAATTATGAATTACTATGCAAAATATTACTTAATATACAGCAGCAAGATTAATATTTTAAGATCATTTCCTGCTGACAAACAAAACATGAGGTATAGCAATAAAAGTCACTTTCTTGTCCTCTAGTAGTTGTCAATGTGATTGTGTTTCATTCCAGGTAGTGGTCAGCAGTCGGTCACAGGTGTAACCTCAGTGGAGGACAGTAATAGTTACTGGAGTGTTCGTGGCACCATTGAAGCCATATGTCACAGAGGGACTCCTGTTAAATGTGGTCAGAACATTCGTCTCACCCATGTCAACACGGGCCGCAATTTGCACAGTCACTACTTTACCTCTCCACTTTCGTCAAATCAGGTTTAAACATAGTACTATGTTAAATGTAACATATGCAACTATTAAAATGTAAATCTGATGAGAGTTGTATGTTATACGATGAATGTGATTCATGCCGGTGATTTGTGTGGTTCAAAAGCTAAATAATACAGGTTTTTGTCTTAAAGTTTACTAAAATTTCTTCCCATTCAGGAGGTCAGCGCATTTGGTGAGAACGGTGAGGGTGACCATCTTGACGAGTGGACCGTTCTGTGTGCAGGCTCAGTTTGGCAGCGTGAGGAGTCTGTTCGGTTTCGCCACACAGCCACTGAGGTTCTGTTGTCTGTGACGGGTGAACAGTACGGCAGACCCATCCACGGCCAGAGAGAAGTGCACGGAATGATGATCAGTAGCCCACACAGCTACTGGAGAACAATGGAGGGCGTCTTTATGAAACCAAGTGAGCTTGGACCCAAGGATTTCAACAGCCCACTACACACAGAGTTTTAAAGGGACATGTTATACAAGATCTGCTGGACTCTCTATTTTATATAGTTTTGTTGTTAAACTTAAAGGAATGGTTCATTCAAAAATGATATTTATACCAACATTAACTCATCCTCAATGGTATAACTTACTTTCTTTTGTGGACACAGCTAGATATAGTATGGAGAATGTTAGTGACTAAGTGAGGAAGTCACAATTCACTATCACTGTGTTAAAAAAACATTCTTATGTCTATTCTTTAAAATGTTCAACTAAAGAAAAGGATTTTTATGGTATGGAAAAACCACGAGTGTGAGTTAATGATGACAGACGTTTCATTATTGGGTGTACTGTCCCTTTAAACAGAAAGTATTCAGACTGTGCCTCGTGATCATTTTAACACTTGAATTATAAAATGTTATATTGCATAGTCAACATATAAGACAAACTGAACGTCATTCATTGCTTTAGTTTTTCAAAGGTGCTGTTAGCTTTTCAAACTCAAAAGTTCAATTGCAGTTTTTCAAACAAACTTCTGGTTTGAACATACTGTACTCACCTATTAGAATATTTAATTATTCTAATATATTATGAAATGCATGGCCATCTGTTTGTACCTTATTGCAGTGTAATACATTTGCATACATGAAAAATTACAGAATATGTGCTTGAAGGTAGATTTCTACACTTGAGAGTAAAACAGCAGTGGGACATTGTACTTGCTGTATTTAAGTATTATACCAGTTATTTTTTATGTGAAGCATGTGTTTTTAGGAACAGGTGGTATTTTAGGTTTTCTAATAAGGTGAAATCCAGAGTCTACAAGTAATGCAATTTTTTTAAGTACCACTTAAAATAACAAATATCTGCTTATAAGTTTATGGTTAAAATCAAAACAGTGCCTTTTTTTATTATGATAAACATTTACTATAATTACATATAAGTGCTGTGCAATCTAAGTTACACTTTAAATGTAATTGATGCAATTTGTTATTTTCTTGATATGAATATGTAGTTATGACTTGTAAACCATTATTTTGTCTACATGGGTACAGGTCAAAATCATATACCTTGGTATATAAGATGTTGTCGTTGTACAATGTCACAGTGTTAATTTCTACACAGTTACAACTGAGAACACACAGTTAACTTTATGAAGAAAATATACCTCATTATGTTCACGTTCTACTTCAGGCCTTGGAAAACAGTATTTTTAAATGTTTAAATGTGTCTGTGTGTTCTCACGACTTGTGTAAAAATGCTATTTTGTAGATTATAGAGATTAGAGAAAGCTGCTTAATTTGTTGTGGTCCTGTTTTCTTTATCTTTGCATCAGCATGAAAAGAAACAATCTTATTAGTGCAAAACAATGTACATCTTAAGCTAACATATCATCTCAATCAAGTAATTTATAAATGTGTTAAAAATAAGAAAACGTAAATTAGATTTCAAAAGTTTTAGTGCATTAGAAATGTCAATACAATGCAGTAAGGATGACTATCAGAATTGTGTATGTATGTTATGCATTTTTATGGTTTAGCAAACATATGCAGATGCATCTGTGCTGACTGTTGCTGTTGAAGTCAAGTAAACAAAACTTTAAAACTGTATTTCCAAACGGTCTATTTTGGCTGTATGTAATTTTCCCATTGAAAATGAATGAATCTGTGGTTCATGCCAGTTGAAAAATTTGGCTTTATAACATATAACAACCTCCTTATATGAAGTACATATTTAAATATACATATTGTATATACACCTACCTAAATGGCACATGTTAGGACCTTTTCAAATGGTAACGTCCCAGTGAAGCTTCAGCTATAGCGGATTCAAGGAATAATTCAACTAAGACAAAATTGTGTTATTGTCATTTTCAATAAATAATTTATTTCTTCATTTTCTTTACATGTGGTTATATATTTTTGTTTAGAAACCATATTGCTGTAATCTGTCAATCCACATCCTGCATGCAATGAGTATACTGTTTTGCATATTAATAAACCTACTCTTGATATACTTCATAAAAATACATACATATAAAATTTCATTTGGCATGCCTCAAATCAGGATTAATTTAAGTCATGTATTCCATTAACCTTCATTAGATTAAAAAACAAATTAAGTAATAAAAACCATACTGTAAATAAATATTAGAATTAACAAAATAAAAAATATAGTAGCAAATAAAACACGTATTCATTTATGTTTTTTAAATGCCCATAAAGTAAACTGTAAGGCCTATTAGAGTGCAACCTTTGAATTGCAATGCATTAAAAAATTTGGAGTTTGTAGATTTTAACAAGAAGATGGCAATGCAGGCAAGGATTTACACAGAATAACTACTGCAAACGCTGCACAACATTATTTCTTTGCGATACTAGAAATAATAAATAAACAATTTGTCTCATTACAGAGACTATATTTAAAATAAATAAATAAATAAATAAGGTGTAACATGTAACAAGTGACATGTTTATGAATGTAACAATTTTAAGTTTACATATAAATTGAATGTACACTTGGTTTATGTTTTAAATGCCGAATATATTTGCAAAAACCCTTTTTCAAACGTTTGCATTTTTAACTAGTAAACATTTGATTTCTTTACTAGTTGTTTCATTTCACAATGCTAAAGGTAATGTCCTTCTTTACTACCGTATAGCCACTAGATGGCGCTATTGATTTGATTGATTTAGGTTCTCTATTGCAAGATGAACCAAATAAATTGCACCACTCCTCCTCAGTCAACTCCTCTTGGACATTATGGGAAACTGACAGAAGTGTTATCCAGTAAATTGTTTCCAGTACCCAATTCTCATCTATTCCCTATAACAAAATGCTAGTATGTTTTGGATAAAGTTGTTCGCATGAAAGAAGATCAAAGATTTTGGACGTAATGGTCCCGGAAAATGTCAGCAAGCAGTACGGACCCTAACAGCACTGAACATGCAGACGTGACAGTCAAACGAACGACCTTAAGACATTTCTTTAGTGTGACACTATTTGCATAAATACACATGCAGTATACAAGGGAATATGACAAACGATTTATACACACTGATAAGTGAACTGATAAGCACAAACATTATAAATATACAGAGCAACAGGTAGACGAATATATTACAGACGGGGCTTGTTACTGTTCACTCTCTTAAAAAAAATGGTACAAAAACTGTCACTGGGACAATAAATATCACAATTTGTACCATTTAGGTACAGATATGTATAGATTTGGTACTAATATGAGCAGATGACTCCGGGCCGGATCCGCACCAGATCTGCGCCACAGACAGACGTTTTGATGCACATCCGGATCTGATCCAGCCTAGAGTCGTCTGCTGTCTCTTCAGCTATGCAATCTTTAGGTACAAAGTTATACTTTTTAAAAGGGTACTGCCCTAGTGACAGCATTTGTACAGTTATTCTAAGAGTGTAGAAAGAAAAATTACTTATTGTAGCGATACAAATGACAAGTTACTTTTGGTAGACTCATAGCAATGTATGTTGCATTCACTGACTCTCTGAGCCTGAGAGTGATTATAAACTCAAAATGGACCAAAAAGTCCAACTATGTAGCGTAGTAGACACTTCCGCAGAAGTTCAATGTCGTACATTTTATCCAGACAGTAGACATTGAGAAGACCATACAGTATTTAAAACCAGAAAAGAGTATTATACTCTCTTCTACACATACACAATAAAATGGGTGAGTATAGGGCACTGCATGAATAAAACATGAAGACATCTCATTTCCATATTACAGAATCCTGATTACCCATGATGCATATGGGTGTGCCATAAAATTGAACCTTGTGGAATTGAATTCATCCCACTTGCTTTGCAGATTGTGAAATGTGTTTATGTACAACCCTAATGCATTTGTGATACGGCGAACAATGAGCAAGCCTGATGCTCAAATAAACAGAGCAGTGTTTTAATAATGCACTTTTCAGGGGAGCAAAACTATAAAATGCTTACTTGCATGTATTTAACCTTCACTTTAAATGTTAAACCCGCAATAAATTCAAAGTAATGCGTTGAAAGGTATGGACAGTCCATTTAAGATGAGCATGGACACACTCTCATCCACACAGACTTGATGCCAGACATCCTGCGGTGGCTCGGTTGGACAGGCTGCCAATCACTGTACTCCTCATCATTCCATCTGACATGGCTTGAGTTGAGATAAAGTACAAAGACAAGTCTGCTTCTCATGGACAGAATGAGAAAAACAAACAGGATGTTATTGCATTAAATGGTATCCAGTGAGGAGCCCTTGCATGTTGCTTTCAAACCGTTAATGGAGGACATCCTTCACTCACAATCAGTCACAATCAGTGTCTGTGATATGTTCAAAAGAAAAGGGAACTTGTTCTTGGGCTTCGTCCTCTGCACTTTTTAAACCAAAAAGTGGAATTGCTTTAGCAGTTATTGATGTTTGCAAGAGGGCACAGTACCAGCAGAGGTCAGATCGCCCATGATTCACAGTGGGAGGAGCTACTCCATGCCGTTTCTCAACATCTGATTGGCAGCGATTAACATGACGCTAATGATGAAGGCCATTGCGAAAGCACAGATGAGGCTCTTGCGGACACACGTCTGACGGTTCTTCTTTTTGGAATGCACTGTAGGAGGGAAGAGGAGTGGAGATGCTAACGGTTACATTATGAGAAGAGATGGGAGCACATACAGTATTAAGCATTAAGCATCCAAACAAAGAGAATGATCCAGCATTGTTGTTTGTCACTGTGCATAATGAGACTTTGAATACACACAATAATGAATTAGAAGATGCAATGCACACAGTTCTATTAAATTCACTTACTGGACTTTATATACTTGCTCCCTCTCTCTCTCTCTCTCTCTCTCTCTCTCTCTCTCTTTTTAGCTCTACCTGGCACCACACACACCCACACGCGCACACACATAGCGTAAACGATTCTGGCAAAATGGTTTCAGGGCAGTTTACACAATGTAATGTCTCAACGTTACAAAAGGGTGCCACACTGAAGGCTTTAAATCCATGTGCTTAAGACACTGAGACAGGCTAATTGGATTTTGAGGCATGAAATTCAATATTTCACCATTCGCTCTGGTCATGCATGTCAGCCTGATTCCATTCATTCCATTCAGTTTCTCTTGTTATTCTGTGCTGCAGACTGAGAATTAACTAAGCGAGATTTTAACTGAACATTTAACTACAGAGAAAACTACTTAAAACTTAATTGGATGCACACGTTCATGATAACTGACCCGTTTCTAAATTCCATTTATTGCCAGGTCATAAAGTGGATTGAAATACAAAATACATAAGTAGATTGATGTAACTAATTTAAATAGACTTAAAATGTAAAATTAAACATTAAAGACTGCTGTTTATATTGACATTTTTTATCCAAAACCAAAGTGTGAAAAATGTAGTAAGCTCAAAATTCTGGTCTTATTAAATGTCCAGTTTCTGAGTCACCCATTTTAGGTTATAAGCCTCATCCCCAAAGACAGAGTTCATCCAAAAATGAAAATTCTGTCATCACTACCCACAAAAAAGCTTTGCCGCAATTAAGTTGGCTTAAAAATTTTAAGGGGCCATGGCATGAAAATCTGACTTTTTCCAAGTGCTATGATTGGGTCCCCAGTGTTTCTATCAACCTAGAAAATGTGAAAAAGATCAACCCAATAACTTAGTTTTGGTAAACCATTCTCTACAAGCACATGAAAAAATAGGTCGTTGAAATTTGGCTCTCCTTATGATGTCATAAGGAGCTCTTATTATAATAATACCACCCCTTAATCTGCACTATCCAACCACAGCACTGCCATTTAGTGCAGAGAAAAGCACAATTGAGTTTTAATTGCAACAAACCACCATTATTGTCATCAGCTCATTTGCATGTTAAAGGACACACCCAAAACGACACATTTTTGCACACGCCTACAAAGTGGCAATTTTAACATGTTATAATAAATTATTTATATGGTATTTTGAGCTAAAACTTCACATATGTGCTTTGGGGACACCAAAGATTTATTTGACATCTTAAAAAAGTCTTGTGCCATGGCCCCTTTAAGTTAAATGTATAGCGGAAGATTTTCTTTTTCCGGGTGGATCATCAAGACTATTGGTCATCCCAGTTGTCAATCATTCTGATGATATGTTTACGTAAGGCCACCGTACATGCTCGTCCCTAGGTTCGCTTTCTGCACATGCACAATTTCAGGTGTATATGTGTGGTGGGCTACCGTTTCAGCCATTCATTGAAGCTCGCTCTCACTGTATTTTTTCAAAATGTTTGAGGTTCGCATAAGGAAAAAGTGTGTACGAATTGTATGACAAAAAGAGAAAGGCCTCTAAAGAAAGAAACAAGACCAGAGTGTTTTTGGAAGAATATTTCACACAGGTTGTGATTCTCACTAATGCCTCAGTCGCGAAGTTTCTACTCAACAGGTACAGTTTGTCATGCTATTTGGAGAAATCCATTTAAAATCCCTGCTAAAAGTTGATGTAAGCTATGATTATCGATGCTAGCCCTGGCACAAGTCACGAACCGCACAGACACGGTAAACATCTCAATGTATGAGCCATGCTGGCAGCAACTTGTAAACAGAGCGAAGAGAAGAACTAGGCCTGTGCATGCTCTCTCGTGCACAGGTTAATAGGCCTTCCCTCTCGGGAGCAGGTAGAGTGTTGCGCATGTGCATTTTTTTTAAAAAGTGGAGGGACAGTTCTTTGCAAAAAATTGGGAAAATCTTCCGCTATAACTTTAAGTCAAATTTTTATTTTTTACAGTGTGTATAAGTTTCTTTATTCTGCTGATATTGTGATAAATGGTAAGCACACAGCTGATGGTACACCCACTGACTTCCATAGTATTTGTTTTTCCTACTATGGAAGTCAATGGGTACAACCAACTGTGCTGTCTTCTTTTGTGTTCAGCAGAATTAAGAAACTCATAGAACAACATGAAGGTAAAATATTTAGGTGAACTATCCCTAACAGATCTGATAACAATTACTTTCGCAATCAAAGCAGGCTATTCTTAAACGGACATTTCACAAGACTTTTTAAAAATGTCAAATAAATCTTTGGTGTCCCCAGAGTGCCTATGTGAAGTTTTAGCTCAAAATACCATATAGATAATTTATTATAACATGTTAAAATTGCCACTTTGTAGGTGTGTGCAAAAATGTGTCGTTTTGGGTGTGTCCTAGTGACGATTCTCTCAGACCAATCAGTGATCTACGCTGTTTTCGCGTCAAGTTTGGTATCAGCTCGGATCGCTTGGAACCCCAACCGAGGTTGTATTAATAAAAGTATCGGGTACTACGTACTGAACCCAATGAAAAAGCTCCCAAAAGTAAGCTGACCCGACCCAAACCAAACCGTGGTGTACTATGCAATGGAAAAGCGCCATTTATGGCAGTGTTGTGGTTGGAAAGTGCAGATTAAAGAGTAACTAAACCCTTAACCAACTTTTTTTTGTTAATAATCTGTAAGAATGATGCTTTATTAGTGCTGTTCATTGATTTTAGTAAGTTTTTTGACATTTGGATATAAAGTGTTTCAATACTACAATATATGGTGTAAAAACGTCTGAGTGCTGCCCTCTTCAGGTTGAACGGTGGCTACTGCAGTTGAATTTTCCTATTGGATGTTGGGTCCAAAAAGTAACTCGTGACGTAAGCAGGTTCAAGCTTGCCACGCCCTTGTTACGATCTCACCACATGCTTGGTACGAGCTTAGTTCGTCCCCTCTATCTCCGCTGGGATCTGCCCACTTTTCTTGCATTTTTCAAATATTGCCAGTGGGTGGAGTCAGGCTCTGACCAGGGGTTTAGTTACGCTTTAAGAGGCGGTATTATCCCTTTCTGACATCACAAGGGGAGCCAAATTTCAATGAGCAATTTTTTCATATGCTTGCAGAAAAAGGTTCGCCCAAACAAAATTACTGGGTTGATCCCTTTCACACTCACCAGGTTGACAGAAGCACTGGGGACCCAATCATAGCACTTAAACAGGGAAAAAGTCAGATTTTCATGATATTTCCCCTTTAAAGTCACAATAAAAAACTGAAGTAGCGATTGTCTTATTTTACCCGTCATGACGTATTTTCAATTGATACGGCTTCTGAAATGAGAAAAAAGTAGGGCGGGATTTGAATTCGTACATTGAGAATTGGATCGTTGGAATTTGGGTTATGTTGCTATTTGCTAATCGTTCCAATCTTTTTCCAGGCCCTGCCCTCTCGTCATTCCTCATAACTGGAAAGTAAAAAGAGATTCCTTCGAAGAGTGGAGGAGATTAGCGTTATTGATTAAAGATTATGAGGGCATAAGAACTTTGAAAAAGTAATGGAGCTCACAGATAAGTCTTTTGTAAAAAATACCACATTACAAAAAATTATTTTATTGTGACTTTGATAAAAATTATATTATGAAATTCAACTGGTTTAAACATTTTTGCAAAACAAATTATTTCATTCAAACACATTATTTCATTCAAAACAAGTTTTCCTTGTGCATCATGTACGCTTGAAAGTGTTACTGTTGCAGAATCTGTCAATTAATATGAAATCTCTTGGTGCTATTTACCTCCCTGAAATTCAGTCTGGCAGTTTCCTGAGTTTTCCTTCAAGCTTTCCTCCTCTGTGACGATAATGTTCTCGATGTCCTTCATGGTGAGATGGTCTCTGAAGGCGTGAAACAGGACGTGTTTGAGCTCCTCCAGGGACATCTGTTGCATGTCAAACTGCAGGGTGGAAACACAAGAGGCCTGTCCTCAAATCTCAGCACGGCTGGGTTGTCACATCTTCTCTGCAATACATTTCTCAGATGGCAGAGTGTGTGATGCATTGTGGGTCATTTTTACTCGACAGAAAGAAATTCAAACTAGTAGGGGGGAAATAATAATGACCACAAGGGTACTGTTTACTAGCCAGTGAGCTTGCTTACAAAACCACTAAGCTAATCATTTGCTTACCTGTTTCTCGTTTGTTACTCTCTTTGAGCACTCAATCAATCACTAATACACAATGAAGAACAACACGATGTACATAAAAATTGATTTTGGAGCTGGACAACGCTGTGCTACATTTATCTTTCTGACGCAAACTAAGATAGAATTCAACATCAACAAAAGAGAAGGCAGTATAACCATGAATGAGGATTCAGATGTTTTTATCCTCCGATTCAATTATTCATGAGATTTGAAACTGTGTTCAACAATAAAATGCAATACAAACAAAATACCAATAAAAACTCCAGCTCTGTTTGAAACTGAAAACATTTAATCCAATCTGAAGTTGGAAAAAGCTGAATAAAAAAGGGAAGAAAAATGATAGACACAATTTGAGTTGGTTCAATAATTCAGTATCAGTGAGAGACAGACCTTAACTTTTCCAATTTCCCAGGAAAGTCTGTGTCAAGGATCCTCAGAGAATCCTTGAATGAGTTTTTGGTGACAAGAGTATTCGTCCGTCTTAGCAAGTCAATAAATTATTGAACCGTATGAAAAATATGTAATACAGAGCCGAAACCGAGGGTCATTCTCAATGATTCCATCAATTCCAACTCACTTTTAGACTGATGACATTTTTCAAGTCATTCTAGATTGAGCTCTTTCAAATAACAAACATAACCACTATTTTCATTATAAACCTGCATCCTTTTCATTTTGATCACATCATTTTACAATGAATGCCTTTACAAGTCATGTCATTGACAACAGCACACAACAACAATGTATGCAAGTATAAACGTAAAAGTATATTCCATCATACAGTTAATAACCGCCTATTTCAAGTAGCACTCAGAGTTAGCACATGTAGTCCCTAAAAGCCCAAATTACAACTCTCACATTGTATTTGCAATGCTCTGCCAGATGAACAACACGAAAGCATTTACATGAAAACATGCAGCTTACACCTTGAACACACAGTTTGGTGACCTTCAGATATTCCTAAAAGTTCAGTTTTGCACTCACGTCTAGACCCCAGAGGCAGAACAAAAGCGTGACGTTATCATATAAAAGCCTCAGCAAGACACTATCTGGGATTGTCTCTTTTGAGGAGCAAGATGACACTAAGCATGTATCTCTGTCATTCAGCTATTCGCTCCCATCCAGACACACTGTCTCAAGGGATCCTTTTAACTCTGATCTCAGTTCTTCCTCAAGCACTTTTGATTTTCTCATTTTGAAAGGAAGCTATTTGAAAGATATGATGTCTTGGTGAAGGACTGTTCTATTAGACTATAATTTATAGGGTTTCTCCTATAGTCCCTTTTTGCAGGTATATACAGACAGACAGGAAGTGCAAAAAATGCTTGTTGCACAGTGGTGATTATCAAGCACTATTTAAGACCTAAAAGGCTTATCCATATCAATAAAATGCCAAAGAGGTCAAAAAATAAATAAATAGGTACAAGAACAAGGTTGTTGAATTGAATCCCTGTTGTGTTAACAAGGGATGTTGATATACTGGAGTACCTCAAGGCTTTAGATAGTAATGCTTTAGTCCTTTATGTGATCAATACCTCCATGGCCTTAAGCAGGGCAATTTACTTCCAGTTGTTGTTGGAGCCGTCTATCAACAAACATGCACTTTTTGTGAGAGCGTGCTTGAAAATAAGACTGTTGTCTGCAAACCGAAAGGAAATTATTAAGTATATTAAGTATTGGCCCTTCAGGTGTCGCAAATAACACAAATTGGGTGTAGATGGGATTGTGACAAAAAGATTTGGCCACGCTGCACTATTTGTTCCATTGACTTTCATTCATATGCATGTGAATGTGTCCGGTAATGCAACTTTGTGTGACAAAAAGTCAAGTCAAGTTCAAAAGTCAAGTTTGGTGCAAGCACATCATATCTGTGTGCTGCAAGGGTCTTTGTAGAAATTTTGCTTGGTGAAAGACTATTGTAACGGTGGCTTTAATGGCATCTTCAACTTGATTGGAAAATTCACATTCGTTGGCACATAGGGCTGAAGAGCTTATTGACAAGTGCGGCTTGGCATGCCGGTTATATCAGACACACATTAAAGGTGAGCATTTTTAGGAATGAAGGCAATGTTTTTAGTAATCTAGAGCCATTAATAAATATGCATATACACTCATCTAAAGGATTATTAGGAACACCTGTTCAATTTCTCATTAATGCAATTATCTAATTAACCAATCACATGGCAGTTGCTTCAATGCATTAAGGGGTGTGGTCCTGGTCAAGACAATCTCTTGACCTCCAAATTGAATGTCAGAATGGGACAGAAAGGTGATTTAAGCAATTTTGAGTGTGGCATGGTTGTTGGCGGTCTGAGTATTTCACAATCTGCTCAGTTACTGGGATTTTCACGCACAACCATTTCTAGGGTTTACAAAGAATGGTGTGAAAAGGGAAAAACACTTAGTATGCAGCAGTCCTGTGGGCAAAAATGCCTTGTTGATGCTAGAGGTCAGAGGAGAATGGGCCGACTGATTCAAGCTGATAGAAAAGCAACTTTGACTGAAATAACCACTCGTTACAACCAAGGTATGCAGCAAAGCATTTGTGAAGCCACAACACACACAACCTTGAGGCGGATGGGCTACAACAGCAGAAGACCCCACCAGGTACCACTCATCTCCTCTACAAAAAGGAAAAAGAGGCTACAATTTGCACGAGCTCACCAAAATTCGACAGTTGACGACTGGAAAAATGTTGCCTGGTCTTAAGAGTCTTGAATTCTGTTGAGACATTCAGATGGTAGAGTCAGAATTTGGCATAAACAGAATAAGAACATGGATCCATCATGCCTTGTTACCACTGTGCAGGCTGGTGGTGGTGATGTAATGGTGTGAGGGGTGTTTTCTTGGCACACTTTAGTCCCCTTTTGCAAATTGGGCATCGTTCAAATGCCACAGCCTACCTGAGCATTGTTTCTGACCATGTCCATCCCTCTATGACCACCATGTACCCATCCTCTGATGGCTACTTCCAGCAAGATAATGCATCATGTCACAAAGCTCAAATCATTTCAAATTGGTTTTTGAACATGACAATGAGTTCACTGTACTAAAACTGTATTGGCCCCCACAGTCACCAGATCTCAACCCAATAGATCATCTTTGGAATGTGTTGGAATGGGACCTTTGTGCCCTGAATGTGCATCCCACAAATCTCCATCAACTGCAAGATGCTATACTATCAATATGGGCCAACATTTCTAAAGAATGCTTTCAGCACCTTGTTGAATCAATGCCACATAGAATTAAGGCAGTTCTGAAGGTGAAAGGGTGTCAAACACAGTATTAGTATGGTGTTCCTAATAATCCTTTAGGTGAGTGTATATATGCTTCTCTTTATGTGTGCACACACCAATAGCGGCTCTTGTTTTCTACCCATCACAATGAACAATGTACAATAGTCACAACATAAAATATTGAAATTAAATGAAAATTGAATTGAAATGATCACTCTCTTTAACAAAAAAGACAGAACATGTAGTTGAATCTGATGACATCAATAAAGGAGTGATTTCGTAGGAGGTCTGTATTGCATGAGTAAATGCTAAAGTGAGTGTGTGAGTGCTGGCTGTAATCCATGCAGTCTGTTTGAACTGACAGGCATCAGATGGGCTTCTCATTATTACAGATTTATGTCTTTGGTTATTTTGCAATCGTGCATTGAAAGCCCCATTCCCATGACCATCATTCGCCCAGTAGAGCAGATGATTAATGTTTCAATTACCTAAGTATTCTCATTTTAATGATAGATACTGTGTATAAGATTAATCTGAAAGAGAAAAACCTTACTGAAATAATTTGGAATTGCTTTTTTAAAAACAAGTAACATTCAAATTTATAATAAAAAACTAATTTTGTCTTAAATACATTTATTTTGCGCAAACCTGACATACTGTGTCTTAAATGGTAAAGATCACCTGCCCTCTCTGATGTCCCATCCAAAACCCAGAGCTGGTGTTAAAAGTGTTTTTGATTTGATGCCAGCTCCCATGTCACACGCCTAAGCAGATATGTACACTGGGGGAGATGGACCATGAAGAATCTGTCAGAGGTTGATGTCTTTGGTTGACCCACTGATCAAGGGATGAGGGTGGTAAGTGTCGTGTTGAAGGTGTTTAGACACATTTGTCACAGTGAAATAAGAGCTCGTCTCTTTTTCCTTCCTTTTCCTGTGTGTCTGCTCTCCACCATAACTCAGACATCTAGTCTACATTAACATTTAAGCATTTTGCAGACACTTGTGACTAACACAAAGGAGAAAAACAATGAACTGATTTATCTTAAGCAGGCAATGATAAAGTTAACAAGTTTCAACCAAATATATATATATATATATATATATATATATATATATATATATATATATATATATATATATATATACAGTCTTGTTCAAAATAATAGCAGTACAATGTGGGACACTTGTGACTAACACAAAGGAGAAAAACAATGAACTGATTTATCTTAAGCAGGCAATGATAAAGTTAACAAGTTTCAACCAAATATATATATATATATATATATATATATATATATATATATATATATATATATATATATATATATATATATATATATATATATATGTAAGCAATAAGGTACGAGAGGCTGTGCTGTATCGTGAATAAGTAACGGCTGAAGGGCGTTGTTAGGCACGACGCGAAGCGGAGTACCTGCAACCCCTTCAGCCGTTACTTATTCACGATACAGCACTTGCCTCGAGTACCTTATTGCTTTTATAAAACGATTACCACAAAATATTAAAGTTAAAAAATATTAGTGCAACTTTCATGAAGTTACATCAATAAAAGCATTTCTTCCGCTAGAAAAAATAGTCCCTGACTGCGAACAACAACATGAAAGCTCAAATAAAAACAACAAACTGTTCTCAGACTTTGTCTCATTATATGTTTATGTGTTGCTAAGGGTGTTGCTAAGAGCGCAGTAATATTAAATAGAACCGTTGGGTGAAGCAGTCATAGCAGTGTTTTATCGTGAATAAAGCACACCTATTGACCAATCAGAATCAAGGATTGGAACTAACCGTTTTATAAATATATATATATATATATATATATATATATACAGTCTTGTTCAAAATAATAGCAGTACAATGTGACTAACCAGAATAATCAAGGTTTTTAGTATATTTTTTTATTGCTACGTGGCAAACAAGTTACCAGTAGGTTCAGTAGATTCTCAGAAAACAAATGAGACCCAGCATTCATGATATGCACGCTCTTAAGGCTGTGCAATTGGGCAATTAGTTGAATTAGTTGAAAAGGGTGTGTTCAAAAAAATAGCAGTGTGGCATTCAATCACTGAGGTCATCAATTTTGTGAAGAAACAGGTGTGAATCAGGTGGCCCCTATTTAAGGATGAAGCCAACACTTGTTGAACATGCATTTGAAAGCTGAGGAAAATGGGTCGTTCAAGACATTGTTTAGAAGAACAGCGTACTTTGATTAAAAAGTTGATTGGAGAGGGGAAAACCTATAAAGAGGTGCAAAAAATGATAGGCTGTTCAGCTAAAATGATCTCCAATGCCTTAAAATGGAGAGCAAAACCAGAGAGACGTGGAAGAAAACAGAAGACAACCATCAAAATGGATAGAAGAATAACCAGAATGGCAAAGGCTCAACCAATGATCACCTCCAGGATGATCAAAGACAGTCTGGAGTTACCTGTAAGTACTGTGACAGTTAGAAGACGTCTGTGTGAAGCTAATCTATTTTCAAGAATCCCCCGCAAAGTCCCTCTGTTAAAAAAAAGGCATGTGCAGAAGAGGTTACAATTTGCCAAAGAACACATCAACTGGCCTAAAGAGAAATGGAGAAACATTTTGTGGACTGATGAGAGTAAAATTGTTCTTTTTGGGTCCAAGGGCCACAGGCAGTTTGTGAGACGACCCCCAAACTCTGAATTCAAGCCACAGTACACAGTGAAGACAGTGAAGCATGGAGGTGCAAGCATCATGATATGGGCATGTTTCTCCTACTATGGTCTTGGGCCTATTTATCGCATACCAGGGATCATGGATCAGTTTGCATATGTTAAAATACTTGAAGAGGTCATGTTGCCCTATGCTGAAGAGGACATGCCCTTGAAATGGTTGTTTCAACAAGACAATGACCCAAAACACACTAGTAAACGGGCAAAGTCTTGGTTCCAAACCAACAAACTTAATGTTATGGAGTGGCCAGCCCAATCTCCAGACCTTAATCCAATTGAGAACTTGTGGGGTGATATCAAAAATGCTGTTTCTGAAGCAAAACCAAGAAATGTGAATGAATTGTGGAATGTTGTTAAAGAATCATGGAGTGGAATAACAGCTGAGAGGTGCCACAAGTTGGTTGACTCCATGCCACACAGATGTCAAGTAGTTTTAAAAAACTGTGGTCATACAACTAAATATTAGTTTAGTGATTCACAGGATTGCTAAATCCCAGAAAAAAAAAATGTTTGTACAAAATAGTTTTGAGTTTGTACAGTCAAAGGTAGACACTGCTATTTTTTTGAACACACCCCTTTCAACTAATTGCCCAATTGCACAGCCTTAAGAGCGTGCATATCATGAATGCTGGGTCTTGTTTGTTTTCTGAGAATCTACTGAACCTACTGGTAACTTGTTTGCCACGCAGCAACAAAAAATACACCAAAAACCTTGATTATTCTGGTTAGTCACATTGCACTGCTATTATTTTGAACAATACTGTATACAGTTGTGTTCAAAATTATTCAACCCCCCAATGCTGTTAAGGGTTTTAGGGAATTTAGTGTACATTTGTAATTGTATTCAGAATGAAATCCTACAATGACTTCTTAAAGAACCATATGCAACTAAAATGACATCAATTGGTTTTGTAATATAGTAGTAAATGTTTCTTTTGTGAATTCTTCATTGACACAATTATTCAACCCCTTAAAGAACTACCACTCTGAAGAACAGAGGTTCATTGAAGTGTTTTCAATCAGGTATTGAAAACACCTGTGGATGTCAGGGAACAGCAATAAAGCCTAATAAGCACCAATTAGGCAGCTTTAAAATAACTGTGATACTCAACTCCTTCTAAACATTTACTGGTGTGGTTACAAACATGGTGAAGTCAAAAGAATGGTCCAGGAAGACAAGAGAAGAGGTGATTAATCTGCACAGGAAGGGCAATGGCTATAAAAAGATTGCAAAGATGTTAAACATACCAAGAGACACCATAGGAAGCATCATTCGCAAATTCAAGGCAAAGGGTACTGTTGAAACGCTTCCTGGTCGTGGCAGAAAAAAGATGCTAACTGCGACTGCTGTGCGCTATCTGAAGCGTAGAGTGGAAAAAAGTCCCCGTGTGACTGCTGAGGAACTGAGAAAAGATTTGTCAGATGTGGGTACTGAAGTTTCTGCTCAGACAATACGGCGCACCCTGTGTACTGAAGGCCTCCATGCCAGAACTCCCAGGCGCACCCCCTTGCTGTCTCCAAAGAATAAGAAGAGTCGACTGCAGTATGCCAAAAGTCATGTGGACAAACCACAGAAGTTTTGGGATAGTGTTCTGTGGACTGATGAAACAAAATTAGAACTGTTTGGGCCCATGGATCAACGCTATGTTTGGAGGAGGAAAAACAAGGCCTATGAAGAAAAGAACACCTTGCCTACTGTGAAGCATGGTGGGGGGTCAATCATGCTTTGGGGCTGTTTTGCTTCTGCAGGTACAGGGAAACTTCAGCGTGTGCAAGGTACCATGAATTCTCTTCAGTACCAGGAAATATTGGATGACAATGTGTTGCAGTCCGTCACAAACCTGAGGCTTGGGAGACGTTGGACCTTTCAACAGGACAATGATCCCAAGCATACCTCCAAATCCACTAGAGCATGGTTGCAGAAAAAAGGCTGGAACATTTTGAAGTGGCCATCGCAGTCACCAGACTTAAATCCGATTGAGAACCTCTGGTGGGACTTAAAGAAAGCAGTTGCAGTGCGCAAGCCTAAGAATGTGACTGAACTGGAGGCTTTTGCCCATGATGAATGGGCGAAGATACCCGTAGATCGCTCCAAGACACTTATGTCAAGCTATGCTTCACGTTTAAAAGCTGTTTTAACTGTAAAAGGATGTTGTACTAAGTACTAAGATTGAATGTCACTTGGGGGTTGAATAAAACTGATAATGATGTGAGCACAGAAAAGACATTTGTGGTTATTTCATTATAAATGTTATGTTATATTTGTCTGACCTACACATGCCTCTTTGATGTAATTGTAAGCAGGATGACTGAATGATCAAAATCAATGTCAAACCGGCCAAAACAATCAATTTCAGTTGGGGTTGAATAATTTTGAACACAACTATATATATATATATATATATATATATATATATATATATATATATATATATATATATATATGAAGAGTTTCGTTGCAAAACAAGAAAAATCCATTTTTTTACATTTTTGTCAAAACATGTTTATTATTATGTTATCATGTTATTATTTTGTTTTATGGTGCTACTTGGCTGTATTTTTTAAGTTATGAAGGTTTTAAATCAAAACGAACCAACTGCAGTTGCATTGAAATTAATTGGAATGCACAACCAAAAAACGCGATTTCTGAACAATTAAAAAAACGGTGGTTATCTCGTTTTGCAACAAAACTCTTCATATATATATATATATATATATTTAAGCAATGTCGCTCGAGTAGGAGTGTGGTGTGGCTCTGTATCATCACGGCTGTGATTAGGCCAGAGGCACGAGGCCATAGGCCGAGTGCCGGAGGCAGTCACAGCCGTGATGATGTAGAGCTGTGTCGCACGACTCCGAGAGCGATATTGCTTTTATACAACAGTTCGACGGCACACGTTTGAAAAACGAAAACTAGAAAAAACAACAGAGTAATTTTAAAAGCCTCTTTGTTTGAGAACTACTTCTTCCGCCACGGATTTGAGGGCGGCCAGAATGACAGGTAACACTTTCGGCTGCTTTGAATCTCATATTAACTCAATGGACGGATTCGCCGTTTTAAAATATTACAATTTCTTGGTCACAAAGTGTAGTTTTAAGATTAGTTCAGTCGAGAATATATATGTATTATATTTAAATCTACAGTCGATTAGTAAAGATAGCGCCTGTTTGAACGTTTGCTTAGTGAGATTCGGTACGTATGAGAACCAAAGCATGAGCGGACGTCAGTGTTCACTCGCCCCGCGATTAAATCACGTCGCGATTAAATAAATGATCAATGTCCACATTTAAAAGCTGCAGTGCTTACCTGCAGTTCCACTGTGTTTTCGCGTTCTGATAAGAGATATAGCTCCAGAAAAAAATGAGTGTTTATATTCCTCTTTCCAAGTGTTAATCGTCCACACGATGTGACAAGACATTACTCCCATTAACTTTAACGTAACATCCAAAAGCGCTGATCTTTGACGGAATAATAACTTCCGATTGGGGATTCACAGACTGATTTATGAGCTAGTGAACTAATGAGACACACGGAGAGTGTTTAAAAACAGCGTGTCTGTGTTTTTCCATTCAGAGATGAGCCTGTTTAGGACCTCCATTCACTAGGTGGCGGAATGATACGAAAGGTGAAGCGGTTACTGTGCCGTTATCAGTACAATATCGCATAGCTCTTAGCTAATCAGATTCGAGAACCAGAAAGAACTGTTGAATATATATATATATATATATATATATATATATATATATATATATATATATATATATATATATATATATATATATATATATATATATATATATATATATATATATATATATATATATATATATATATATATATATATATATATATATATATATATATATATATATATATATACACAAACACACACACATACACTCACCTAAAGAATTATTAAGAACACCATACTGTGTTTGACCCCCTTTCCCCTATAGAACTGCCTTAATTCTATGTCGCATTGATTCAACAAGGTGCTGAAAGCATTCTTTAGAAACGTTGGCCCATATTCAGGGAGCTACACTGCGACCAAATTGGTCGCATATGCGACCTTTTGAACTGCCGTTGCGACCCTAATTTTTAATGGGTCGCAAATGTGCTACCTAATGTTTTAGACAATATGCTATGATTTACTATGAGCATTTATTAAAACATAAATGTGGATTTTAAGAATACGTTTTATAACGTGCTCTGAGCAATCAACACGTTGGCTTCATTTTGCGTGAAAGCACGTCGTGTCTCTCCCCATCAGTGTGCGTTTGCGTGCTCAGCTGTTTCTCAATTAATTGGGTGCGACGCGACGCAAGCGCAGTGTCTTCCATGTTTCTGAACAGAGGTCTTTCTTCACTGAGGACGCGGGACCCGTATGGTTCCGGGTTTATATTTTAAATGGTCTGTCGGGTCCGGTTAGGTCCTAGTTTAATTACTTTTGGTCCCTAGTCTGATTAATATTGTGTTTATAACCCGAGTCGATCGGAAAACGGCCATGAGCGCTAGCGCGCTAAAGCTCGAGTGCAGTTTAGCGTGCCTTCGGTTTCTATGGCGATGGTTCTTGTTACGACCACGCGCTGCGTTTTCTTTCTCACATGTTTTTAATGATCTTATTATTAATAAACCATATCTTTTCTAAAACCATATCCATATTAAGTTTGCACAGATTGTAGCAAAAAAGCAGTGCTAATGTCAAGCCCATTGCACTAAACGAGCAAAGCAATGTAAAGTTTGTCACCGGGACGGGACAGCAAGTAGATTTGAAAATAAAATAAGTGGAATAATATTATTAAAATAATAAGTGGATTAAGCTTTTTAAATCGGCAAGAGAGAAATAGAAAGATAGAGCAGAAGCAGTAAAAGTGTCTATTTAATAGAAATTATTACCATTATAACATCAGTCATAACATCAGTCACATTTATAATCTATAGACCGGCTGCACTGTCTA
Source organism: Misgurnus anguillicaudatus (assembly GCF_027580225.2). Taxonomy (NCBI): domain Eukaryota; kingdom Metazoa; phylum Chordata; class Actinopteri; order Cypriniformes; family Cobitidae; genus Misgurnus; species Misgurnus anguillicaudatus. The sequence goes on from NC_073345.2 coordinate 18,301,577, forward strand.
TTAATATACTATACATAGTATTGTATTATATTGAGTTTGATAAAAGGGGTCTATTTGCTTCATATATCAGTGCAAAAACAGTAAGTGTTTTCGTGGTGCTTTGACAAACAGTGTCAGCTTTGTTAATGGCAAAGAAAGTTTGGAGTGTTTAGATTAATGAAATATTAATATTAATTTTCAATAAATCAAAGTATTGTGTTGTGTCACACATTATTAGGTCTTCGTCACATGTATAGTAGACCATTATTTGTCAGTGGGTAATGATTGCCCTTTTTACCGGTTACCACCACCAAGTAAATTTCAGATCTGTGGGAAACACTGACTGCAACGTTTAAGAAAACAAGGCGGCATGTGGTTTAAAAGATGGCAGGTAAAATAAAAAGCATATCTGTATGCAATACAGTTTCATTATTGTTCATTATTAACCAGAGCGCCTTAATATAAATTGAAAAAAATATGTGCGACCAAATCATATTTTGCGCCAGTAACTGAAAAAGTTGGTAGCGCAAGTGCCACCAGTGGAAAAAGTTAGTGTAGTTCCCTGATATTGATAAGATAGCATCTTGCAGTTGATGGAGATTTGTGGGATGCACATCCAGGGCACAAAGCTCCCATTCCACCACATCCCCAAGATGCTCTATTGGGTTTAAAATGATTCAAGCTTTGTGACATGGTGCATTATCCTGCTGGAAGTAGCCATCAGAAGACAGGTACATGGTGGTCATAAAGGGATAGACATGGTCAGAAACAATGCTCAGGTAGGCCGTGGCATTTAAACAATGCCCAATTGGCACTAAGGGGCCTAAAGTGTGCAAAGAAAACATCCCCCACACCATTTCATCACCACCACCAACCTGGTAACAAGGCATGATGGATTCATGTTCTCATTCTGTTTATGCCAAATTCTGACTCTACCATCTGAATGTCTCAACAGAAATCGAGACTCATCAGACCAGGCAACATTTTTCCAGTCTTCAACTGTCCAATTTTGGTGAGCTCGTTCAAATTGTAGTCTCTTTTTCCTATTTGTAGTTAAGTTGCTTTTCTATCAGCTTGAATCAGTCGGCCCATTCTCCTCTGACCTCTAGCATCAACAAGGCATTTTCGCCCCCAGGACTGCCGCATACTGGATGTTTTTCCCTTTTCACACCATTCTTTGTAAACCCTAGAAATGGTTGTGCATGAAAATCCCAGTAACTGAGCAGATTGTGAAATACTCAGACCGGCCCGTCTGGCACCAACAACCATGCCACGCTCAAAATTGCTTAAATCACCTTTACCATTCTGACATTTAGTTTGGAGTTCAGGAGATTGTCTTGATCAGGACCACACCCCTAAATGCATTGAAGCAACTGCCATGTTATTGGTTGATTAGATAATTGCATTGATGAGAAATTGAAAAGGTGTTCCTAATAATCCTTTAGGTGAGTGTATATGAACCAAGGAAATGTACCTGTCATTAATTTCCCTTGTTATCAGAAATAAACTACTGTAAAAGGACTCAAAACAGACAAAAGCTGTTTTGGTTGTAGCTGCTGAAACCGTATTTATATAAAAGGTGAGTCTACGTGTGTTTTTATCAGGCTCCTTATTTTTAGGTTTAGTAACTTCACTTTTTATTAGTCAGTTACTGAAATTACTTATTTTCACAAATGTCACTTTTTTATTGGTATTTAACAAATTTTACTGTATTTTACTGCAAAACCCCCTAAGTCAGTGGTCTCAAACTCCCATCATGCGGGCCATTTGCGGCCCGTCCTTCCCCTCTCTGCGGCTCGCGTCAACTTTCAAAAATAAAACATTATCTGGCCCTCAGAAAGATTTTTATTCACTTTGTTGTTACGGGTTGTATTTAGGTCCAAGTATGCACAAGCGACCCAGATTTGAATGTGCAGCATCGTTCATCCAATTTACCCATGTGAATCGATGTGGCGTTTAGGGGATTCTGCCAACAAACTTGTATAAGTACAACTACAATCTTAAAAAAGTGTGAAAAAGCTCTCACATGGGGCCGTACTCTTTCCAGAGGTACACTTTTGTACCCAAACAGTGCATATGAATACTTCAAAAGCACACATCTGTCCCGAAATTATACACATTAAGACTTATTTGGGCTGTAAATCATCTTGCCCCCCATAATTCTTTTAATCCTAGATACACCTCTATTAAGTTAAACTTGATTGAATAGCTCTGATGGTAAAATCTGTACTTAATTAACAATCACAAAGACCTTTAAACCTAAATATGTGTTTATATCCCAATAGATCTGCAAAGCTACAGATAAATCTGATCTCTAATCAGGACTAGATGATTGAGAACATCTCACACAGTCTGCCAATCGATACTATATCACTCCTTCCAGACATCATTGGGGACCGTCTGTGGTGCGTTATCACATACTCCAACATCTCATTGTGCCAAACGGCACTGAAAAATCATTTGAGAAACTGCAGTGATATGCCCTTACTATAACATGATCTATGGCCTTGAACTACAAACACACATACACACACACAACTGTTTTCTGTGAAATGATTTCCAAGGCACTAACAGCATGTAATTCCGCTGACAGTTCAGCAACTGTCACTTTGGGAAGTGTGAATTGAACAGATGGCATATGGGCGTAAATGGTACGTCTGGGATCAGGGCGATTGTAACAGGAGGGTCTGGAGTTAATCAACCATCCATTACTCTGTGTGCTCTTATTTTCATTCAGTTCCACGAATCATGCACCAATACCTCTACTTGCTTTGCCTGAAGCTCTGGTAAATCAACTCCTTGCACCATGACCTGCCAAAATATTGGTTTTGATATTTTTGCTCATGCTCACATTCAGTCGTGCATGCGTCCCATATGCAGCATTACTGAGCCAAAAGCACTCATAAAAAACAAAATCAACAAGTGTGGCAAGCCAATTGTAAGTTTTAATGCAGAAACGAATGCAGTGTTTCGGTTGCAGTCTCAGAGTAACACTATTGCGAGCCATCTGCTCACTGACCTGATTGTTATCTAGACACATTCATGACTACCAGAGTGAAGAAATCTATCTGGTCTTTCATCCATGTTTCATCCAGTTGATTTATGCTTTGATAATTCATTCATCTTGTTTATGGTATGATTAAAAACTCACTGATGGAATTGAAATTCAAACACTTTGCGAGATTTTCACTTATAGCAAGAAAACAGAATCTTGTACAAAATAAAAATCGCATCTTGTTTTTTATTAGGAAAACATCTGATCTAAGAACTGAATTGCCCAATTTCGACACTTTTGCAGCAGGCACATATTATGACATGACGTGTTATGCACATAGGTTCACATGACAATCTGCTGAACTCCAAACTGAATGTCAGAATGGGAAAGAAAGGTGATTTAAGCAATTTTGAGCATGGCATGGTTGTTGGTGCCAGACGGGCCGCTCGGAGTATTTCACAATCTGCTCAGTTACTGGGATTTTCACGCACAACCATTTCTAGGGTTTACAAAGAAAGGTTTGAAAAGACATCCAGTATGCGTCAGTGGATCTTGGACCGACTGATTCAAGCTGATAAAAGAGCAACTTTGACTGAAATAACCACTCGTTACAACCAAGGTATGCAGCAAAGCATTTGTGAAGCCACAACACGCACAACCTTGAGGCGGATGGGCTACAACAGCAGAAGACCCCACCGGGTACCAATCATCTCCACTACAAATAGGAAAAAGAGGCTACAATTTTGCTCACCAATATTAAACATCTGTTGGAAAGACAACAATGTGGACCTATGGAAAAGGACAAGCCAAGACCCCATAGACTTACAAATCCGAAAGAGGAAGTGGAGTTGGATTGGACACACCCTAAGACAGCCTGCCACAAATATTACCTGACAAGCCCTTTAAATGGAATCCCCCAAGGGAAAAGGAAACAACGTCACCCAGGAACAGCTGGAGAAGAAGTGTAGAGGCAGAAATGTCCAAGTGTGGGCTCAACTGGGGAGAGCTTAAGCAAAAAGCCATAAACAGAGTGAAATTGAGGATATTTGTCAATGGCCCATGCACCCACGAGGAGCTAAGAGATTTGTTCTCCTCTCTAAACTGTTGCTACATCCTGCTGGTGTATCACAACACTACGGAAACCGAGGTTTGTCATGAAAGTCACATAGAGCATAAAAACATGAAATGGAGTTTAAATGATATGGACTAAATGAGTCAAGTGGAATGGATTTGAGGAAGCAGCCGCAGGAAGTTCAAGGCCATAGCATAATGTGGAACGGAGTTTTATTTATTAGGGCATTTCTATCTAGTGGAATGAATTTGACTGACGCTGCTGTGAACAGACATATGCGCTAAATTAAAGAAAAAGTGAGTGGGTCCAATATCCTTTCTTAAAGTGGTCTTATAAATGATTCAGACAAATCCAATGTGTGAAACTATCTGTACAAGAAAGTATGTGTTAATTTTTTACACATTGTTCTGTGTTATACTATTTAACACATTATGTGTTATTTTAACACAGTATATGTGTCATTGTGTGTAGATTTTGTGTTAAAATAAATAAAATAATAACACAGAGATGTGTCTAGTTAGGGAGAACACATTAAATGTGTTGTGCTTAACTAGACACAAAATTTGTTGTTTAAACAAAACCGTTTTAAGAGTGTACCATATTAAATTGCGTAGCAATATTTTTTCATTGCATTGTACCGCACTGTATCGTAAAGGGGTGAATCGCATCACATTGGTAGCTGCTTCATATGTATCTTTAATGTATCACATTGTAGGCTATGCATCGAGATGTGCATTGGACTCAGTTATGGAGATGCAGATCCCTAATACACACATATATACTGTATATATATTTCTTTTTAATCCAGTCAGCATAAGCTACTCTGAATAGAGAATACTTCTGTATTAGTCCTGCATCTCTAAGTGCTTCAGGAAAGGTTTTTGTTTGCTATCACTCTGCTCGGCCATAGTATTCATGCCGTTGGCTATACAGAGGATAGCACAGACAGATGCTGGTATCATTCATTTGAGATCAACATGTAGGAGGACAGCCTTGGCTGATTCACAGTTTAATTGAGTTGTCAGCTGTGCTGTTGAGAAAAAGAGACATACTCCCTAATGCTCTGTTGACTTTTTGGGATATTCCCTATATCCCAAGTGTACTTTTTGCTAGTTTTTCTTTCGTTTTTTTTTGCAACCATAAAACAAAGTTCACAGAACACTGCAGGTTTTTTTTAAACCTAAAAATAACTCATACAGAGTGTTCTTTAATGTTTATTTTAAACCATAAAATAACGTTCCTGTAATGTTGCAGGTTGGTTAATTTTTAAATAAACTAAATATACAAAACATTCTCTAATGGTTATTTTAGGCTACTTTCTAAACCATAATATTATGTTCCCATAACGTTGCAGGGTGGGTTTTTATTAATTAATATTATTTAGTAATTAAAATAAATATTTTATTTAGTAAAAATAACTTGACACATAAAAAGAGTATGAAGTTAGTAAGTGAGTAGCTTTTGATGTAGTATCTGAAAACGGAGAGGTGGCTAACAGCAGTGGTAAGATCTGTTAACCTAAAGTAAATGAAATGTTTATTTATCTGTATCTGTAAATATCTGTTTGAAATCCTCAATATTGGGTTGAAGTCATTGGTTATTTATATATTTGCTAAAACACAGTGCTATTTAAATACAATGTGAGATGTTTAGGTGTTTTTATTACATACATACAGTTTTAAATACATACATATTTACATACATATTGAAATTGAATTATTTTATAAGTAATATATTAATTTAATCCTCCCTATTTTATGTGAATGTGTGTTTTACTTTTTTTAGATAGGTTGCAGTGGCGCTCACTTCAAAATAACATTAGGAGAACTTTAGAACAATATTTTACTAACCTAAAAATAAAATCCTATTTTCATTAGAGCCCGACCGATATATCGGCAGGCCGATATTAGGCATTTTCCAAACTATCGGTATCGGCATTCATAATGGGCGATAAATTAATATTAAAAAAAAAAATACAAACGAAACAGCCTTCAACCATATCATGAGTGTTGCCGTTTGTATAGTTTGTCCACCAGTAAGCACTCTACAACCTCGCTGTTGGCAACACTCGTGTATATCGTGTCACACATCCTGCAACCTGCTGATCCAGCCAGAGTTGGGCAGAGAGAACAACGGTTAAGTGAGTTCATGGTGAGTTGGTCACGAGACAATAAAAGAAACACGTTTCTTTTTAAAATGCATTATCATATTATTTTAGTTAAAACTCATAAATAACTACAAATAACTAATGTTAGGGAAATCTGTTAATGTTTTGTTGCGTGTTTCTGAAAAAAAAATCGGCCAATATATCGGAATATCGGATTTTAAAACCAACAAACATTTGTATCAGACTTCAAAATCCTTTATCGGTCGGGCTCTAATTTTCATTGAGAAAACTTTCATGGCTAACCAAAAACAAACAAAAAATAATCTTCGGGGAACCAAAAACTATCTTTAGGGGAACGTTCCAGGGACCAAAAATTGTTAGCTGAAATATTTATTTTCTGCTTATGATTATGTTATATTTCCCACCATCTCTATATCAGTAAAGCTTTTATTTAAATTATAAAACAATAAAAAATAAAATATGCTATGACTTTAAGAAACAACCCCCTTTACTTGTGAAATAAGCAAAATGCTATGCCCACGCACTGCCTTGTGAGTGTGCCAGATATAGTTTTGAACTCCCCTGCAATACAATTCGTGCTAAAAATTCATTGCACGAGCAGACTGAAATGATCAGGGTCCCTGTTAAAAACAAACTTGAGCCACAGAGGCAGTGGTGATTGCTTTAAGACTGCACAAACCTCCCATAGGTTTCACGAAAATTGGATCAATGTCATTATAGTGGCGCGTCTACTGGCAAGTCTCCAGTAAACATGTTTGAAAAGCAGTGATGTCTGAGAAATATGCATGTGGATTATACATTACAGGCTGAATAGTTTGTCTTCAATAATTTCTGCTGTCAAATAGGGCTGCTGGTAACATAAAACAAGCCTGTTAACACCCATGTGTACTGCCTGTAGCTCTCGGCTCTATTCTGATGTGCCCATTGATGATCTTGTTAAGGATATCTTAACACCACCTCTAATACGTGCTCACCCTTTCATGTTACACAAAGGCTACAAGAAAAGCATCCTAGTCCGCATGCAGATTCAAACCGAGATGACACTATGATGAATGTCTTGTGCTGACAACAGGTCGCAGCTAACTTCCTGTGACTGCTTCATGAATTCACATCTGCGGCACAGATTTGTAAATCAATAGCTTTTGATGGGGTGTTTCTGGCCTCGGTGCATTTCAGTCCCACTAAACTGTGTGACACTTTACACAGAGAGCATTACTGCACCTTAAAGACCCTGTCTTTTAATATTTATTAGGATTGATTTTTTAACCTGGAACAGAATCGGCAAAAGCATGTATTGGGTCTGTGACCTTGAAAGTGAAAGTCATGTGTTTTAAACAACAGAACTGGTCAACAATAGACTTGGTGTAATATATATTCAGAATAATATGAAGTGAAAAATCTTGATTTAATAAGTTCAACATTTTTACATTTACCAAAAATTTTAAAACACCTTACACTAACAGTGCATTAACAGTGTTTTTTTTTACTGCATTTATTAATTTATATCAAAGGGACATTCCACTTTTTTGAATATTATGCTCATTTTCCAGCTCCCTAAGAGTTAAACATTTGATTTTTACCATTTTGAAATCCATTCAGCCGATCTCTAGCTTAGCATAATTCATTGAATCTGATTAGACCATTAGCATCGCGCTAAAAAATAACCAAAGAGTTTTAATATTTTTCCTATTTAAAACTTGATTCTTCTGTAGATACATTGTGTTTTAAGACCTTTAAAAGGGGGGGTTCAATGGTATTTCAAGCATTCTGACTTATTAACACAGTTATAGAGTTGTTTCCTCTTGCTAAACGTAGGCAAAGTGTCAAAAAAGCAGTTGGACGTGTTACAGAGTATTTCTGTGCCGAATGCACTTCGCCATGGTTCGTACAAGTTTCGGAAAGTTTTTTATCGATTACAGTTCCAACTGACGTTTCAGGGGTTTTCTATACGTATCACTCTTTATATGGGCACTTTCCCCAGAAAACCCCGCCCACCCGTCAATCAGCGGGAGACGCTAGAACTTACAAACATCACATCACGCGACAGCTCTGTTTAATTTCAAAACTCAACAATGGCACGAAAGATGAAGTGTGTTTTTGGATGTAAGGAGAAGAAAGTCAGCCTTATGGAAACAATGGATATAGTTTACTATCCGAGGTAGCAGCGGAGTTTTGCGTGTGTGTTTGATGCACTGGATTTTCCCAACCGGGTCACGAGTTGCATGCGGTAAGTAACTTATGTTGTAAATATACGCGTGCATATTATATAAATGACACGAACATGTAGTGAATCATAAGTTATAAGTGTTGTATAGTGTTGCATGACTCGTACTAGCTCCACCTGGGCTAGTAACTCCTCCTTCTTCATTTTTTCGTACGTTATCGGAAAGATTCTGTAAAACGAATCTTTCTTTTATAAATCTGATTAATCTAAAGACTCTTCGGAGATATAAAGGATGTCATACTACTCTATAGGTACTCCCGATTAACATCCGAAATGCAGAAACAGCGTGTGTTACGTGAGCTTTAAGAAATTAAAACTTGCGATTTTCTAGGCTGATATGGCTAGGAACTATACTCTCATTCTGGCGTAATAATCAAGGACTTTACTGCTGTAAACGTTCAGACCAGCCGCCGTTAGAAGCATCAAGCACGAGTGATTTCAATGTTAAGTCAATGTAAAGACGCGTTGACGCGCGTCTGGAGGTCTCGCAGCGTGAATGAGCCATTTAGCTTGTCGCGGTAGATGCGATTCTGCCTCATTCGGGTGTCTAGTTCGCGCGAATGGCGCAAATTGAGCGTTGCTGCGGCAAATGCGCAAGTTGAAAAACGTGAACTTTGGCGAAAAAATGTGCCGTGTTAACCAATCAGGAGCTTGCTCTAGTAGTAACGTGATTACAAGAAGCGAGAGGAGTCGCAGAGATCCCTCCTATGATGCAAATTTCCGTGTGAAGGTCTCGATGACTAGAATTTCACATGCGGCGAATGAAACGAGTAAACTAGGCAAACTAGACACGATAGACGCGAATTTGACGCCTCAAACGCGGCTGGTGTGAACCCACGGTAACATGGCTGCAGCAGGTGTAGTGATATTACGCACTTCCCATAAAAAGTCCCCATGGTTACTTTCAATAGCAATAGCAGACTATTTTCACGTGCTGCATAATATCATTGCGCCTGCTGCAGCCATGTTACGACAGCAAAGTCCTTGATTATTATGCAAGAATGAGAGTATAGGTCCTAGCCATATCTGCCTAGAAAGTCGAAACTTTTAGTACACGATGTAACTACAGAAGAGTAAAGTTTTAAATAGGAAAAATATATTTTTAAATAGGAAAAATTAATATTTTCAAAAAAATGGAGTGTCCCTTTAAAGTTTACAAAAATACTGCTTTAGTTAAGTCAGGGTTACTTATAATACTGCATGTTCTCTTATGTTAACTTATACAGTTTACAATGTTAAAATTCATTAGCGCATTTACAAACTAACATTAACCAGGAGGCAAATGCATAAAGTTTTGTTCATTATTATTTCATTGCATTAGCTAATGTTAACCTTCAGAACATGATTGTAAAGCATCGTCTCTGATTCTCTTATTTCTTTACTGGGAAATTGTGAGATTATCCTAACAATATTTCTTCTCTCAAAATATAATAATGCTCAGGAGGTTGTGCCACTATGTCATTATTAAGCCTCTATCATAATACAATCAGAGCAGCCAGAGGTGATTGCTATGCTGGTGTGATGTTACATGGATTACTGATGCAGTTATGACTCACTGTGTCCTACTAAAGGTGTGTGAAGATGTGCATTCAAATCTCCTTAGAGACAACCAGGGTCTGTGACCTTGATGTTACACATTCCCCCACACACACACATACACACACAGATCTGTTTTGTCTGGCGCTACATAAACAGAATATAAACTCATATAATGTTCCTTCAAGGTCATGACGCCAGATATTATTGTTTTATTCGAAATTCTTATTTATCAAAAACAGAATAAAAACCTCACCCAAGCCGTGCCAGAATGTCAATGATGACTAACTCAAATATCTACACTTTCCTTTTAAACATTCAATTAATATTTTAACCCCAAAGCTCTCTGAAATCTCATGGCAGCGAGATTTCTCCATTTTACGCACTACTGTTGACTCAGAAATAGGCAGATCTGTTTGTTCACTTTGAAGCTCACGGTATGGGAAAAATCACATTTGCCTGTCGTCGTGGGACAGAGAAAGCGAACGGAAAGGGCTGAGTATGACCCATAATTTCATACACATGCTCAGAATACAAACGCATAGCAAAAAAAGAAGAAAAGAAGAAAACATAATGTGTTCTTCAAATGTAAATGTATGTATGCAAAGAAGGAATGAAGTTTAATGTGTTTTACCTGCCAGAATATGCTGTCTATAGTATTGCCTAGGAAGCCCTCTCTGGTTTCAGAAGAAAGGAGTTTGGGTCCCAATATTGTCATGAATTCATCAAAGTCCACCTGTCCATCACCTGCATCAAAAGAAAACATTTACATCTGGATTAGAGAGTCAGTTCAGCAGATGGCAATGTGATATTACAAACAACACGTTTTTTTATTAATGAAACACCAACATAATATTTAAGTACAGGCGCACACACATCGTAGCTAATATGGGTTTCACTATTTTTATGTAACAGCAGTATGTGTACAAAGTGTATATCTTCTCTAGAGAGAACACGCTGTTTGAAAACAGCTGCTTAATGAGCAGAACAAAACATTGCTGTTGCAAAAATTGCATATCCCTCTGATCACTAATATTGCATTTATGCATTTAGCAGATGCTGTTATCCAAAGCAATTTACAGTGCATTCAGGGTAAACATTTTATCAGTATGTGTTTTCCATAGTAATCAAACCCACAAACGTTAGCTAGATGAACACTATTACTTAAACAGTAAGCGTCTGTTCATACCTGGTATTAAGATGTGTTTTGGTTGATCGGATCACAAGTGGATGAGAGAGACACATTCACATTTACACCTGGTATTTTAATCCATCTCTTTTGTCCACTTTTGACTACTTCTGTCTTGATTACTGAGGGGTTGGTCTGTGTTGAGTCCCTCTGCTTGTGTAAACATGCAATTGATCAAATAAGTTTGCTTAACCTACATATGCTTGCGAAACAAAACTGAAAAAAGCGAAGACCATCTGCTTTAGTTTAACCAATGAAAGCCTAAAGACTTGTGATAGAAATCAGGACAGATGTAAAAACATTGTGCTCCCTACATCACACATTAGATCAATAGGCAGAGAGTAGGTGGTCTTTTGTGGCTGCTCGAACACATTCGACCAAATGAGCGTCTACACCACAAAAGCAATCTAGTAGAATTTGTTTTGGACTACCTCTGAATGTGGTCGAAAGTGACAAGCTCAAAATGTTTCACATCCCATTTATACCTGAATTTAGTGTCGTCCACCTGTGATCCAATCGACCAAAGCATCTTAATACTGGGTGTAAACAGCCCCCATGATTCTTGTTTGCAGCTGTTAGGTGACAATGCCTATAGTTTACAGCAAGCAATTTTGCAGTTTTATAGCTTTCAAACACAGCCCAGACATCTAAAACTAGGCAATATTTGGACTGTCCTTAGAATGTAATAGACATCTATCCAGAGCCCAAAAATAAATTAAATGCAATAAATAAATGAATGAAACCAAACACCATGAATCAGTGTTGAATTTGCTTACATTATGTAATATCTTGCAAGTTATTTTGACCAAATTTAAAGGATTAGTCCATCCAGAAAATTTACTCACCACCATGTCATCTAAAATGTTGATGTCTTTCTTTGTTCAGTCGAAAAGAAATTATGTTTTTGAGGAAAACATTCCAGGATTTTTCTCATTTTAATGGACTTTAATGGACCCCAATACTTAACAGTTTTAATGCAGTTTTAAAATTGCAGTTTGCCTCGTTTGGGATCATTTAGAGTCCTTTGAAACTGCAAATTTTAACTGCATTAAAACTGTTAAGTGTTGGGGTCCATTAGAGTCCATTAGAATGAGAAAAATCCTGGAATGTTTTCCTCAAAAACATAATTTCTTCTCGACTGAACAAAGAAACACATAGCTGGACTATATCGGGTCTATAGTTAACCTAGACAGTGAAATGATGTCTATTGTTTGCTGGGTTATGTCAAAATAGCAAATTTCAGAATGAAAGCCCCCCTAATCTAAAAAATGCACTTTTGTTTCTATCAGAAAATGAGTCGCCAGTGTGAGTGCAGAAACATCTTGTTATTATACAAATCCATCTATTATTCTTTGTGTAATCTCCTTTAAACCGCAACAGTCACACAAAACAGGCTGTTAGGGATCTCCTATCAATGTGATGTCACATTGATTACGCCCCAACCATAACCGCTCACAGACTCCGCCTTATGAGCACGAAGTTCAAGCTTCTGCCAGAGATACATGTTTTAATGTAGTCCAAAGCACATGTGTAAGCGCTCTACTCCCACTTTGCATACGGGGAGGAGAACAGAAACTTTCTTTGCACGTTTTTCATTGCAGCCCCAAATGGCCATGTTCAACATCGTATAATGAAAGATCTGTGTGTGGTGTATTTTGAGCTGAAACCTTAAAGACACTATTTCAATAGTGCTGAAAAAACCTAGATATAGCGGCCCTTTAAGTTATTTTTGACAAAGAAACGAACAGAATTCCTTTGAATGTGGAATCAAATTGTCATTTGGAGATCAAAAGAGTTTATCTAACCAGTTTCTAATGGGATATTTTAATAGGATCTGCACTCTTATTTTGATTGCTTTACTATATCATTTTAACTGGTATGGCTCAGCTTAATGAAACCGTTCAGGGTCGCTGAATGCGGTAATAAGCAACAAATTTGATACTTTCAAATTCACTTGCTGAAGCCAACAATGTTTCTTGTCCTTTTGTGGTTTTCTGTATAGCTCCTTTGAAACTGTGCACATTGGAAAAAGTGCAATACAAATAAAACTGATTTAAATCAACTGCCGCCAGTTTCATATGCAGTTAAATCCAATATGACAAATGTTATACACTGTGAAATAAAAATGTAGATCATATGGGGGATGTTTCTTTACAATATACATCCTCCCTTACATCAGATCGGATGACTTCTTTAAAAAAAAGACAATAATCTTCTGTGGCATGCGAGTCGTGACCGTGCAAGCTAACATCTGTCAATCTTTTTTCATTCTCACTTTCATTCGTTCCTGAAAGACAATTACTGCTCTGAGATATACGGTGAAAGAGGCATTAAAGACCGTCTGAGTGACAGCAGAACTTAAAGTGATAAGTGAAAGCGAGCTCTTATCACACTATAGCTTTAAACCCTAGAGTAACCTCCTCTTCACTTTACCACTGCATCGTGAATATTTATTACTGAAATACAATAAGGTTGTGCACTCGCATTTGCATTTTGTAAAAAGATTATGGGCAGCCTTAAAGAGCATCTGAGAGGTTTATTCATACCCCAAGCTTGAAATATAGCCTAACTAGTCTTATATAACTGTGTACAATACACAACCCAGAGCTAACACAGCAAGGTAACACAAACATATTTAAGATGTCAGGTATCAGTGGCGGCCGGTGACTTCTTTTTTCGAGGGCGCTTGATGCGAAGTTTGTCACAACATGTATGTAGCAGTCATGTTTGTGTGTCCTGCGCTTCAAGAGATTGTGTGTGCACGTGTCTTGTCAAAATAAGTGCCTGTTGCAGACGCGTCTAAAACAGACGCTCACGTTTGGCAGATATTCGCATAATCTCTTTCGCAATCAGAGTTTACTGTTAAAGGAATAGTCTACTCATTTTCAATATTGAAATATGTTATTGCCTTGGCTGGGAGTTGTTGGTGCATCCCTCTGTCGTCTGTGTGCGTGCACGTAAGCGCTGGAGCGCGCTGCGACACTTCGATAGCATTTGGCTTGGCCCCATTCGTTCAATGGTACCATTCAGAGATAAAGTTAGAAGTGACCAAACACATCAACGTTTTTCCTATTTAAGACGAGTAGTTATACGAGCAAGTTTGGTGGTACAAAATAAAACGTAGCGCTTTTCTAAGCGGATTTAAAAGAGGAACTACATTTTATGGCGTAATAGCACTTTTGGGAGTACTTCGACTCGCCTGAAAAGTCCGCTCCCCTTCTCACTCTCATAATGGGAGAGGGAGGGTGTTACTGCGCCGAGTCGAAGTACTCCCAAAAGTGCTATTACACCATAAAATATAGTTCCTCTTTTAAATCCGCTTAGAAAAGCGCTACGTTTTATTTTGTACCATCAAACTTGCTCGTATAACTACTCGTCTTAAATAGGAAAAACGTTGATGTGTTTGGTCACTTCTAGCTTTGTCTCTGGTTGGTGCCGTTGAATGAATGGGGCTAAGCTAAATGCTATCGAAGCGTCGCAGCGCGCTCCAGCGCTTACGTGCACGCACACAGATGATAGAGGGATGTATCAACAATTCTTAGTTAAGGTAATAACATATTTTAATATTGAAAAGGAGTAGACTATTCCTTTAAAGGAGTGTCTTGCATGTGTTTTGTGAACGTGAGCGTCTCTTTTGTCATAAACAGTTTTGACATGCTTGCAGCAGGCACTTATTTTGACAAAACACGTGATGCACATGGTTTACATGACGCAACAAACACATATTTTGAAAATGCAAGCAACACACATGACACTCCGAACATTTATTTTGTCTCTTACAGACTGACATACTGATGCCCCAGACTGCCTTACTACCACACAAATTATGTGGATCAAGAATGCCGGTAACCATTAACTGATAAGCGCCTGGACCGACTGATGTGCCAAATCCTCACATATTTTCTAACCAGTCACACAACACTGACCTGTCCCTTGATGGACCCACAAAACCCAGACACACAGTAAAGATGCAGGTTTCTCAGGAATCACCTTGTACACTGATGTATTTACAGTTCCCCTGTGATGGATAAACTGAATTGTGTGATCACTGTAGCATAAACTGTTCACGATATCACATATCTCTCCGAGGGAAGATTGATTGGGGTCAGTGACAGACTGTACAGTTATATTTGTATAGACGAGGAGAGGACAGACATTGCTTTGTTTCTGTGTAACAGGCTGCGGATAGAGAAAAATACCTGGGTGAACCAGGAAAACGAAAAGTATAGAAAGTATGATTGACTGACTCGCCATCCATGTCCAGTCTCTGCATGATAATGGCCAGTTCAACCTCACTGGGCATGTACCCCAGAGAGCGCATGGCCATACCCAGTTCCTGCTTTGAGATGAAACCATTCCCATCCCTGTCTAGAACTCGGAATGCTTCTCTTATCTCTGCAGAGCCGAGATAGACAGAAGAGAATGGAGAAAAGAAAGTAAATCATTTCAATGTTAATAGGGTGCAGAACAAGTAAACAACTCAATTCAAATACACAAAGCAGACTGACAATTCACACTTACAATTCAGCTTACATACAAAAGTGAACAAATGAATACGTGCATGTTATCTGCAAGCAAATGTATTATTTAACAGCGCTGCCTTGCAAAACATATACGCACACACAGCAGAAATACTGAATACAGGTCAGTCTATTTCAAAGCTGTCTATTCAGTGTGCTGTGAACCATTTCTAAATGCATCAACCCTGCTCTTCAGGCGGATTTAAAGAAACCCACAGGAAGTCTTAAGCTCCAAAAACAAAAATAACATGCGTCTATCGTATTATTTCTGAGGAGTATTGCTTTTCCACGGTCTTAAAGACTCGCCTTAATGTTATTCTGGGATAAAGTCAGTGATGTGCTTTGTGTGCTCAACAAAACACTGCCTGAATTAAAAAAGCTCTGTGCTGCTCTAAAAAGAAATATTGGTAACAATTTACCATAAGGTTGTATTTGTTAACATTAAAGCATTAGCTAACATAAAATAAAAGTGAACAATATTTCTACAGAATTTATTATATATGTGCATCTCAGAGGTTTTCTTTTAAATGAGCATTGTTTTATTTTCAGTAATTTCACTTAAATAGCAATTAAAAAGTTCGGTAATTGAAATGCCTTATTTTTACAGATTTAACTTTAGTCATTTAAAAAAAATGTTATTTTGTGTATTTGGTATAATACAATGTGTTTGCGTGGTTTATGGTTAAAAAAACATTATTTTCCACAAAATCTCGATTTTTATAAATAACGTCTCCAGTCACTCTTTACTGTCCTTTCTGAATAAAGGTAAAAGACTCAAAAATTCGGTCAATATACTAATATATTCCGTAAACCTCCTTTAACTGGGTAAACAACTTTTGCAACTTGACATATGCATTCTGTTTTTCATCCAATTCTTCGTCTGTGCACTTAGATGATTTTGTTGAAAGATTGTTGTGGCCAGGGGCATCATGCACCAATTTTTTTAAGGGGGCACAGTGTGCACAGCTCACAGAAATTTGTGCATACACAGACATCAAACGAAATATTATAGAGCTTTCAGCCTTTTCCATGGCACTTACATTTCTAACAATTTGAGCATTCACGCCTTCATGCAAAAACCTCCAAAATAAAAGCATTGACTAATTTTCAAATCAAATACTATTCAATCGGAATAATTACATATTGGAATCATATTTTCATATAAAAAGGCATGTTTAGTTTATTTACGTTTTGTTTAATGACTTGTTTCATTGTGTCATTAATGCATTTTGCACAACAACTGCATTATCCTATCAAATTAATGTAATTTTAAATCCATAAAGTATATAAACACGAAAATTACATAAGCTATAGCCACGTGATTGAGTTTAATGTTCAATAATTATTTACAAAAATATGTTTCGATAAAATTATTAGAGGAACGGATTTTTGCATTTAATTTGACCTCATATGTGAGCATGTGTGATTCCGCACCCCCGTGAACTTTGGCGTTGCACCAAGATGAATCTAGAAATCTCTACTAATATAACGTTGAGACGGTCACATTTGAAACCATAAATTTTCTACACAGAGGAGGTTAAAGCAACACTATGTAGTTTTCATGTAAAAATGACTTACAGCTCCCCCATGTGGTTGAAAAGCGCAACAGTGCCTGGTATCAGACACTCTTCTGCAGGCAGGGGGAAAGGCGGGGCTGTGTGCTCTACCCTCCACCGCCACTTTCAGAATGTGCTTGTAGCAGCTAGGAGGCTGCTCAGGTTGCAGCAACAGTACAATTTGTCCAGTTAAAAGTTGTTCTATCACTGAAATAAATTTAGAGACATTATTTAAAGGTAAAAAAAACTACATAGTGTTGCTTTAACTGCACATTACCGTACTGGGGTTTGGAAATGTTGTGAGCGTTTCATACATGTTTTTATTCCTCAGATAGCAAAATGCAGAAGCAGCGCGCTCAGCTTAGCTGCCGCCAGAATAAAGTAATGTAACACGATCAAAACACTATAAAAATTGCAAACATTTCTGAAAAGTGACAAGGATGCAGCACAGAATTAATAATATTTTGCATATTAAACAGATTAAAAGACAAGTTGCATGCAAAATCCATTTGGCTCAAAAAACCGAGGGGGCAAGTGCCCCTCAGTTTGAATGGGCATGACGCCTCTGGTTGTGGCGTTAAATGATTTATGCCAACAAAACAGTATTTCTCAATGGCCTGAGACCAGGATTAAGCAGATTTTAATCGAAAATTATTTTATGGACATATAATACACATCGAGAGCGTTCGCCAATATTATTATCTCATTTTTGACAGAGTTGGCATTTAACGGCTTTTGCAAATACAACCTGTTTGTAATCTGTGAGACACAAAGACCTTTGTAGCAGCTTTAAACATACTTAACAATGTTTTCCTGTACTTCAAAAAAAAATATGCTTCAAATGTCCCGTTACATTATATGTTTGGTGTCTCATAAAATTAATGTTCAAAAAAAGAAATATGCCCTAGGTTGCAATTTTTCCATTATCTGCTCACACTGAGGTCGCACTGACCCCAAACAGAAACAATAGGTGATATGCTATGCTGGATAACAATAATCTTTCATAAAAAGTACATGTCTGCTTTCTGATAAAGAGGGCTTTTGTTCCGAGGAACACATTCAAAGAAGAAAAATTAGGGTAGGTAGCAGTGGCGGCCGGTGACTTCTTTTTTCGAGGGCGCTCGATGTCAAGTGCGTCACAACATGTATGTAGCCCGTCATGTGTGGTTCCTTATTTCAAAATATGTGTTCTGTGCTTTGAGAGATCCTGTGTGCATTACATGTCTTGTCAAAATAAGTGCTTGCTGCAGACGCGTCTAAAGGGTTTATGATAAAAGAGACGCTTGTGTTTGCCAGATACTCGCATAATCTCATGCGTAATTAAAGTTTACTGTTAAGGGAGTGTCTTGCGTGTATTTTGTGGACGTAAGCGTCTCTTTTATCATAAAAGTTTTTGACGCTTGTGCAGCAGGCACTTATTTTGACAAAACACGTGATGCACATGGTTCACATGATGCGACAAACACATATTTTGAAAACGCAAGCAACACACATGAAACTCCGAACACTTATTGTGAATTTGCGCCCCTCTGATGAGCAGTCACGAGCCGCCACTGGTAGGTAGTGTATGCTATTGGGATCCCTGGAAAGTATGTACATTTAATCTCAATCGAACATGAGGGTTAATTCTGGTTTCCCACAAAGTTCACATGACTTAATGAGATTTATCTTCTTTTCATACTTTCCCGGAGCTCAAATTGAGACAAATGTTTGAAGGTTCATTACATTAAAGTAACTAGACTTCATTCAATATGACTTGATAAGTCGAAATGATAAGTCGACTCAGTCACTGCTTCATTATTTAATGTGCTCTCTTTTATCTTTCAAAGTTTTTTTTCTGCAAAGGCCGACCTTAATGAATCATTTTAACTTTTACCACTCACACTTTAAACTAGCTCAGCTCATAAATATGCAAAGCATTGAACCACCCAATGCGGACAACGCTCAGTTTCACGTCTGTCAAAACAAAGAATATTCAAAGGAGGTCCTTTAATTCCATCTGAGAGCAATTTTACTGTCCAGAGTTTCATGGCTTCAAATCCACTATTGAAAACCACACGCAAGACCATCAATTACCCTCTTGTGTGCCCTGAGGCTCTGTCTCAACACATGACTGCTGAGACATTTTAGATGAGGAAACTGGGATTTACAGAGACTGTAGTGGGCCAGCAACCATATAAAGAGGATGTTCTAATGTTTATTCAAATGAAGACCCTCAAGTGAACCCTAAGGGTCTTCTGATTAGGTTACCCTTATTAAATGACCCTGAATAACCAAACAAAAGAAGTAAAGATTTAAGATTGTCTCCTTAATTTAAAGGAACAGTTCATCCAAGATGTTTTATTTAGTCATTACTTATTCACCTTCATGTCATTCCCAACCTAACTGTTTGAACAACAATTGGTAAGGAACAAAGGTGTGGAAATAATGACCTAATTTAGATTTTTGGGTGAACTGTCCCTTTAAATCTAAGAATGACATAATTCAAATGACAAATTACAGGCAAAACAACTGATACACATACTTACCACCAAGCTCTTCTGTTGAGATGTTGGCCAGCTGCTCTTCACTGGTTTCAGATAGAGAGTTGCTCAGATAGTTGTCTGTGTAGACCAGTCCTGCTCTCACATGGTGAAAAGGCATCTTCACCCTTCAATAAGAACAGGCAAGATGAATCAAACTACAAAGTAACAACTACAATAAATCATGTTCCCAAGGCCCAGTTAGTGGAGCATTGCATCAGCACAGCAATAAACAGGACACAGTCCCAGTTTGATCCCAGTTAACACACATAATAATAAAATGTAATGGACTGTAAGTCTATTTGGATAAAAGTGTCTTCCAAATACATTTCACAAGTTCACATTAACAAGTAATCAAATATAAAAAATAATATTTGGCTAGCTGTCCGAGGGTTGGCCTCCAAGTGATGAGGTGAAGGAGGGATGCTGCAAAAACTAGTACTAGCAACGGCAGAGTGATGTGATCTCATATACTTAAATGGAAGCTTAAGCGACACAAGCGTCAGTGACTGCTGGCAACAAGAAGTGGGCGTGTCCGGCTATGCGACAAAGTTGAGAAAAGTTCAACATTATGCTAATGATAAGGGACTTTACGTTGTCCATCTCTCTTTATTTACAGTGACGGTTGCGCGTTTGTTTGTTACTGTTACTAGGACAACCAGAATTAGGAACACCTAATGTGTGTTGGGATGGGTGACACACAATGACAATGTCCCTGGTGGTGTGCATGCAGCTTTAGTGGACAATATGCAAACTAGAGTACAAAATGTGAAGTGTGCATAAATGAGTATCTTAAGAGGTTGTTAATTTTCAATCATATGCATACTCTGGTTCACAAGCGCACACACATAGCATGCACATTGTAAACCCACAGCGTGACCTACACACCCACCCACCTTGCTACTTTTGTATGTAAGGATTACAAGAGACTGCCAAGGTTGCAAAAAATGTGTCTATAACAGAATTTCATTCCCTTACCAAAAATACACCATTCGTATCCAGAAAGATGTATCCAAAAAAATAGTCACTTTGATTTATATGACCACATTCTTTAAAATCTGCCAGTAATGTCAATATTCATGTCAAAAGGATTTAACGATTTCTCTAGCTTTGTGAGAAAACAAATGCGTTTCTGAGAGAGCTTTGTGTGAAGGCGTTTATTTTTTTTCTTTGTACCACAACAGAGTTTTTATTCAGTAAAACCAATATTTTGTATAGACCGTTTCATCGGACTCACGTGATACACGTCTGGATCCGAACCTTACTTCCGGTTTCGTTTTTTTAATGGTCTGACTAGTTGCTAAACTGATCTCTTGAACAAATGCCTCGTCGAAAATAACACATTTTTTGGTTTCCTAGGTAATATTGTTGTTTTGCTTGTTATATAAATAAACTACGTTTAAAGTACTTTGTTGTTATTTATTATTAGCGGAGTTTACGGGAAGTTACGTGCGGACCGCAACAGCCGCTTGTTTATGTTGTTACTGCTGAAACCCTCTATAATTACAAACAATTACTGTGACTTGAACATTTAGAAGTCTCAATTTAGATTTCATGATATGCAGGTTTTTGTATCATTGCCGTTTAGTCTCTATAGTTTAAAGAGTAAAGCAAATAGAAACCCCAATGTTGTGGGTTTGATTCTCAGGGAATGCAAGAGTGTAAAAAAATCTAATTTCAATGCAATGTAAATTGCTTTGGATTAAAGGGTCCTGCCAAATGTGTGAACATACTTTACTGTTATCATAGCAAAGGCTTGAATATGCTTTGAGTGTCTGTTTAACTCGTTTCAGCCCTGAGCTGCTGTTAAAATGGAGCACTGATGACCCAAGAGAGTTTTTCCAAGTCTGCAGACACATCTAAAAGCCAGGACCAGGCAAGAATGTGCAAAACATTCAAGCATTTCCTCCAGCAACGGAGTTTCCAAAGTTGGAGTAAGAGGGAATCCTTGATTAATTCTACTGTGGGAGACACAGAGCCTCCTTTTGGAATTAAGGGAAATTACGATTAAATGACAGAAGGTGGAAGAAGCTAATTTGTGGTGATGCTTACCAAGGACGAACCCTAGCTGTAAGTGATGGCTTTCTGTTCCTGTAATTACCTCAGATATTAACAGCTGCTTTAGCTGAAGGCAACTTTGGATAGAGTTTGATTGATACTCGGTTCAGCTACACATGAATATTTTAAAGAGCCATTGATGTCTTATGGTGAATTTAGGATTAGAGTTGACCTGGAAATCAATACACATGCAACTCATAATGAATGCAAAACTAAGCTAATGTTTTAAAAGGTTATTTTGGGACCATAATGTGATGATTTCTTAGCATTCATGTGCCACAATACATGCAAATTACAAATAAACAAAGCTGATTTGTATTTTCATGTTTGGGTGCGCTATTCCTTTAATGTGTGAGTGTCCTTTTAGTGTCAAATTTTGACCAGAAATGTCTTATTTGGTGCCTTTTTCTGACCAGGAACTGACCTTGTGAAGGTGCCTCCCTGTTCTATTGGCTCATTTTTGCCACCGGCGCACTGTTTGTAGCCGGTTAATGAAACGTCTAACAGTTGTCCTAAGTTGCGTCAGTGTCTGTGACCCAAATGCTGGCAAACTCTTAACAAGTCCTTAATCAGATCCGGAAGCAAATGTAAAAACCCAAAAGCCAAGCTGTCACCTGCTGCTACTGCCACCTTTTATGGAGCTAGTGGATGTGATACCATGGGAACTGTGTCAAGGAAGCCGGTCAACCTTAAAGGACAATATTGCTTTCTCTCTATTTCATTTAGCTGCTTTTTATTTGCCATTATGCCTGTATCTCCGTGCCGAACAAGTTCATTGAGCCCCTGGAAGCACACATACCTTCAAAAGAGTAGTGCATTAGGTCAATTGGGATTAAAGCATGAATTAATGTAAATACATTGATCCAAAACTTTAAAAAAGACTTTTGGTGTGTCACATCTAAGAGTATTGTTTCTAAAATAACTGAAAATTGAATGATCTCGTGTTTCCACTGATGTTACAACATAACGCACTTTTTAGGTGTACAATAAATATTAATTAAGTCAATTAATTAAGGACTATTTATTAAGTCCACTCTTATATATCAATTAGGCTATATTACAGTTAAAATGTGGGATAATTAAAATGAAAATAAATAATTAATTTCTTTTAATTGATCCACAAATCGCATCAAACGTAAATC
Source organism: Misgurnus anguillicaudatus (assembly GCF_027580225.2). Taxonomy (NCBI): domain Eukaryota; kingdom Metazoa; phylum Chordata; class Actinopteri; order Cypriniformes; family Cobitidae; genus Misgurnus; species Misgurnus anguillicaudatus. Next base: position 18,324,498 of record NC_073345.2, read on the forward strand.
CTCAGAAGGACTCTGGTGGTGGCACGCGCAGATCCGTTTCGCAGTGTTGCGCATTGTCGATGCATAAGCGCATCTCTAAAGCGTGATTTTCTACACCCATTGTCTTTTATCAAGTTAGTGATAAACATCAATAAAAACATCTGTTAGGGCATTTAGGTAGCCTGTCAGACAGTTACACTGGCACCTGCCCAGCTCAAAGTACGGGCACGTTTCCCGTCCTGTCGTCCTGGTGACACATCATAACTCAGACCCGCCATACATAACCAGTCTGTCAAATATCGCATTGCTTTCAACGCGAATAAACTCCTTGACTCAGCATTATATTACAACAAATGCAAAAGTCAAGATTTATATATCTATCGAAAAGCCTGGAACAAACAAAATTGTCCGAATTTACGAAAATATGTTTGCGCTTTAGTATACAAACTTTTCTGGTTTATGAAGAGCTCACAACAAACTTTTTGCAGTTATGCAGTTATTTAATTCGTTTAAAATGTCACGTAAATGTCACTTGGTAAGTGCCTCGTTAAATGTCTCATCTTTGCCTTCCCAACAGGTGCCATCCGTAACCTGATTTCTGTTGCTTCTCTGTATTCACAAATACATGCTGCTTATTTTTAACATTTAGAAGACGCTTTTATACAAACTTAAAAGGTTTGTGAGGTACACCATAAAGCGATTCAGTTTAGACAAGAGAAAATCCACTCACCTCAATAACGGTGTCCTGTAATTGGTGAAACCTCAGGGCGCTTAAAATGCAAGTGTTTTTGGACGTATGGAGTTACTGCAGTCGTTGGTCTCATATGTATTATTGAAACACTTATTTCTGATGGTATAAAGAAAATAATGGCATTTTCAATTGCCCCAGTTATCTATCCTCGGTCCTGTCCGCATGTGACAGCCCCATTGCCACCGAAGCAGGGTTTTGGAAATCCATCCGGTCACACGCTAGTTCCAATAGCCATTGTCGTATATTTTACATTTAAAATATGTCCGTTATTTGTTTAAAAACGCTCCTGGCTCGCGCTCGCCTCGTGCATAGCAGACGTCCTCCGCCACGCGCCCAAGGGTGTGTTGCATTTAAAGTCCACGCCGAATGCACCCGGTTAAATTTATAAGTATCCCAAAAACTAAATCCTCGTTTACTTTTATGACGTTTGCCTCTTGTCACAACTGCCGAGAAAACAAACTCTTGCTGTCTGTAAATCTATTGTTTTGCTCACCCATCTCTTGCGCGCGTGAGGTGGGCACATTGCCCATGTAGCCACTGAATAGAGTCATACAGACGATCTGTTCCAGTATGGTTTGTCTTCTTCAGAGCTCTGGCAGGTGGGTCTGTAAGAATGGTGTAGGGTGGAGTTATAAATAGAGGAGGACTCGATGTAACCATATTTGCAGGTTTGCTTCTAATCTGTTGATCTTTTCGTATCAGTAAGTTACACTAGAACAACATATTCTTCTTTACGGTGCACGTGTTATGTAAAAGTGAAATGAGCCACTGTGTGCTAATCGAAAAATTAAAGGTGACACCATTTTTTTTATTTAATTACCTAAAATTGGTAACACCTAAAAATGTAGGCTTATAGTGAGAACATTTCATTTGAAAAAAATATATATATTTTTATACTGTACTAATTGAGTTTTTTTTAAATAATACATCTTTCACTTTTTTACAGTATAGAAATATCATCATTCCTCTTTTATTCTCAATACAGCTTATATATGCAGTCCTTAAAGGGCTAACATTCATTCATTTTTAATTATGTCATTAGCAAAGTTTGTGATAAAAAGGGGAAGATTGGAGATATGGTTATATTAACAAATGTAGTAATTGTTTTTTATCCTAGGTGTATAGGAAAATATTTGATCCTTCTAGAAGAAAACAAAAAAAAGAAAGCTTTCTTGAAGATACTGTATCAATTTGACAGCAGCTCGAGAAATGACCTTGAGATGGCATTGAAATATTCTTTCATTGTACTGCAGAGGGAAATAAACAATATGCAAAAAGATCCCAATGAGGTAATTAAATCACCAATTTGAGACTTTCAGACAGTGGAGATATCTTCAGAGGACAAACACTGAACTAGAAAAAGCTGAGAGATGGAATGGTCCTCTTACTGTAATAACTTAAATGTTTATAAATTCAGCAATTATCACAAAATTGTATGGGCGCATAATTATTAGCTCACAATTACAATTATTTCTAATGAGGGACAAACTTCAATCAAGGAAGTGTTTAAATAAATAGTTGTATAATGCATAATAAATAAGGCAATTTAAACATAATGCATACAGCCTAAATTGTGTCCAATTGAAAATCTCAATTTCAGTGAGTAAGGCCATAGTACTTGCCATTTCATTCCACTACCATCACACAGACAATAAAATCTAATTGATTGTGATTGACGCTTAGGAGAATGTGCTGCATAAAGCAGGACATAACATATGGATGCTGTCATTGCCTCATAGATCAGAACTGATTCTATTCAGGGCTGAATTCAGCCTCCATTAAAATGCTTCAAGGCCTTTAAAATGATGATGACTTTACTTCTCCCAGCGATTGAGATCTTTATTTGTGAGTAATATATTGAATTCTTGCCTTTTTTTACTTTATTTCTACATGGGGCGGACAGGGATTAGACTAGTCCTAGACTTAAACACTTTTAAGAGCTCTCCAAACTGAAAACAACTTGCACCGACATATCTTAAAATAAATCAGTGCCCTTTGTTTTACCTCAAAATGCACACAGGTAATGTTTTTAAGGCATGTTTGTTATATCTAGTTATTTCCTAATTAAACTAAGGTCTAGTCCTGGATTAAGCTAATCCTGGTCTGGGAAACCGCCCCTTTAACATATAAACTTTATTCTTATGAGATCCAAGCTCTGTATTCTTGAGCTGATTGCAATCATTCACAAACAAGCTTATTGAATTGAAATATTAGTATGTAATCAGACATTGTCTGATAAGTACTCCGTCAAGATTACAATATGATATGAATACAGAAGAAAAATGAAAATAAGCCAGGATTTGACATCACACAAATGAGACTTTTTAAGGAGCAGTGCAATTTTAAGACAATCCTATCTGTAAAGCAAAGTGATTGGTAATGCACAGATCTAGTCTCAGAAAGGCACTAAGTGAAATGTGGCTTGTGAGTCACGTTGAGTAAAATGCAAACAACAGCAGCTGCTGATATATTCCAATGAGTTAAAATGCATATGATGTATTTGTGGCCTGCCACAGTGACACCAGTGGTGAAATCATTGGTCTGGTCAAACAGAAAAATAGGATATTGGCAAATGAAACAGCGGTCCTTAAGTGCATTCCTTATTCATGTCTGATAACAAAAGCAGCAAAAATGCCCCATCTATAAGAACAACACTTAATATAAGGCTTCTTTAATCTTGTGAAAGTGGCTCTTATTACTGTCGCTTAATAAAAGTGACACAAACCCAATGCAGAAGAAAATAATGACAGCGTTTAAGAGATCTCAAGAGAGTTTACTGGGCCAAACAAAGAAATAAAAAAAGAAATGTTTTCTTTCTGCCCTGCAGGAAAGATCAACTTAAACTGTTAAGCGTCGCCGTCCCGAATACGGGACACCTAGTTTGCATTAATATTGTTGATGTAAATTTTAATCTATCACTACAAACTATATATCGTTGGAAAGGTCTAAGCCTCCAGAATAAATATTTTAACAGTGTTTTATAAAATAAATTATGTATGGAGAGTAATTGATTCATTTATGAAGAGAGTGTGCCTCAAAACTTTTATTTTCTGCTAAATGTCAATGTCCCACAGCAGGACGCCTACATTTACTTCAATGTTTGCATATGAATTCTTATCTAATCATGACAAACTGTATATTGTTTGGAAGCTCTAAGAGTGTAGACTTAACTCAATAGGGTGGGGTGACGCTTAAAGGGTTTTAAACCAGCATTTTTATGTTTGGGTTAATATTTGGTTAATAGGCCTATCATTGTCTCATTTTTGACGTTTAGCGGCTTTTGCATCTGAGCTCCTCAAACAAATAACTATGGTGTACAAACAATCCCACTGACAGAAAGGAATGAATAGAAATTACTGTCTAATTAGGCTATAAGTAGCCTAATCCTGAATTCTTAAGATTCATGTGTATATGCTTGAACTTAAGCTTGAAATAGCCTTGTTTTATTTCTCCGTTTTGCTTGTATTTTAGAAACCAAAGTTTAGTTTTGGGGGCAGTTACCGAAAGTTTGGTAGTACTCCAGATACAGAAAGTTATTGCACATTAAGACCGTAAAACCCCCTTGACAACTTTACTTGGTAACCAAGCGAAACAGCATCTCTTCCCTTGTTACAACTCCACTCACGATCACCTCCAACATCCATCTGTTTATTTACATCTGCCGACATCATTTAAATGAATTCGCGTGGATTCACCAGAGAGGCAAGTCTGTGATGTTGCCCTTGAGCAAGTAAATTCATTTGATCATGATGTGCTTCAACATATGCATGCTAAAATTAATTGGTAAAATGTTTAACAAATTGTGATTGAGGGTTTAAAAAAAGCAAAATATAGGGATCTTAATTTGGACTAATTAGAAGTTTGAATTATTTTGAAATGAAACTTATCTGTTCCCATAAAAACTGGACGTTTGAACTTACATAAGCAAGTTTTTAAGCATAAAAGAGTTATCAATCAAAAGAAATACAGTCTGTTTATGCAATAGCTCTCTAGAATGCATCCATTGGTTGTTTATACACTTTTTATATGGATAATCCATTATAATGCTGCCACTGATGCCCCCCAGCTGCAAGCATTAAAGATCAATGCAGATGTACAATACCATGATGTTAAGGTCTGCTTCATTAAATCTAAAATAGGCCCCGCTGGGACTGACAAAATGGATGGGCGACATGCTCATATAAATGTGCTCAGGCTAAGATTGTAATGTCGAGAACAAGTTACACAATATTCTAGACACCATTTGAGAATCAGTACTGAGATCCTGCCCAACCTGGAAAACTGGGTCACACTTGGCCTTCAGAATTTAAATGCAATACCGTTCACAAAAAGTAATATGCATTGAGAGGGAAGAAAATGTAAAGAGATGTTATTAAAGAAATGGTAACCAATTTAGAGTGGAGAGGCAATTGGAGTAAATGGGCTTTTTTACATATTGCAACAACAAACAGCAAACAGAAGCAGCAACAGTAATATAATCATTATGAGATCTTTACAAATCTTTTACAGACCTTACAGTGTTTTCCTTAAACAGTATGCTATTGTTATTACAGTAAAACTTATTAACAGCATGCATGGTAATCAGATCAGGGTGTGTTTAAATAAGTCAGATATAGTTCCACTTCACTACCTGCTTCATTTGAAGCTCATAAATCCCAAAGGGAAAAAAACTCCCACTGTGAATTTAAATTATAAAACTGAATTAATTATCTACTGCACTTTTATAAAGCGACATAATCCCTAAACATGGGAAAACAAACCCTATAAGAAAATAAAATTAGATTTCGCACAACAAAACAATTGGTTAAATGCTAAATGATCGACAAAAGTAAACTCAAAAAACAAACAAAAAACAAAATGGTGCTTAATAGCACTAAAAGTGGTTGACTGGCTCGTAATCATAGGGGCACGATTTTTAGTGCTAAACATCAACTTTGTAGAACATGTAGCACATGTGTACAACCATATTGTGCTATGTTGAACCATAAGTGGTGCAATAGACGGTTTCAGAAGTAACAACATAAACAAGCAGCTGTTGCGGTTCGCACGTAACTTCCGGTAAACTCCGCTAAGAATAAATAACAACAAATTCTTAAAACGTAGTCTATTTATATAACAAGGAAAAAAACAACACATAGATTACCTAGAAAACTAAAACATTTTATATTTTCGATGAGGCATTTGTTCAAGAGATCAGTTTAGCAACTAGTCAGAACATTAAAAAAACGAAACACGAAGGAAGGTTCGGATCCAGACGTGTATCATGTGCGTCTGATGAAACCGTCTACACAGTATGGTTCTACAGAGGTGCTATATAGGTGCTAAGATGGTTCCCCTATGATTACAAGCTTTACTATTTAGTACCAACAGTGTACAGTTGAGATAAATCCAAAATTAGGAAACAAAAACCAAAATATGCTGTAACTTTGCAATTTATTTTGGATGAAACAGATCTCCTTTAATTAAAAGTAAATAAACCATCTGTGATCACGAAATGAATAAAGTTATAATGCAAAATATTAAATTGGCCAGTAAATACATAATGAAATTACCTATTAAAAATACACTCTTAGGAATAGGTTTGATACAAAATTAGATTTGCATGATTGTAAAATGTAATTTATAATCCTCCATTAGTTGAGTAAAGGTGAGATCAGAGAAGTACAATGATCTACAGCTCTGAGTAATTAAAGCAGCATACTTTTATTAAATATAAACAGCTTGTGCTACCTTTGCATCGCTCGCTTTCTAAATTAATAACAAAGCTCTTATGCTGTTTGTTCATTTCAAGGTGGCAGATGAAGACAAATGAAGAGTTTCGTTGCAAAACTAGATAACTCAGTTTTTTTAATTGTTCAGAAATCTCGTTTTTTTGGTTGTGCATTCCAATTAATATCAATTTAACTGCAGTTTGTTTGTTTGTTTTGATTTAAACCTTCATAACTTAAAAAATACAGCTAAGTAGCACCATAAAAAAATAATAACATATAACATAATAATAAACATGTTTTGACAAAAATGTTAAAAAATGGATTTTGCAACGAAACTCTTCAAATATTGCTGACAAAATGGCTTTGCTTGTCAGGCAAACATCTTTAAATCTCCTCTGAGCTGTCCAGTGTCCCGCCTCCTCCTAAAGAAATGATAAGCATTGTATTTTAGGCATGTGTTGGACTTGAATAGTTACATAACTAGACAATTTAAATTTGTAGTGTGGGCAGCACCTAGTGGTGGAATTGCAACCAACCTCAATTTCGAAACGCAATGAGAAGCTACGGTAGCTGCCACAGAACAAACATGTAGTTGACTGTTTCTCAAGCTGCCTTTCCACTGCACATGACAAATGGAAGTCATTCATTCCCTATGTATAGTTGCAAAGACCGTCTGCAGATCCGTAATCTCCGAATCCGTAATTTTTTTTAACTTGCCTAAATATAAGAATGAACCCTCTTGCGCTGGAATGAGCTTCTCTCCCATGTTACGATTAAACTGAAACTTTATTACGACTACCACTAGGGGGCGGACACCAACAATCGTGACCGAATGTCGTGTGCAGTGGAAAGGCGGTTTCAATCCGAACGTTGCAGCACCCGGAGGTCGCATATGCAGGCTGCATGCATAATCAAGCCTGGTTTATTTAAGCTAACTGAGCATTACATTCGCAAGTCATAAGCATATTACAACAATTTACGATTAACTTAAAATAATATTCAACTTTATAATTAGTTAATAATCTGAAATAAGACAAAATGCGTGTGTATAACACTGTGTATAAAAACTGTGTATAACAGTTTGTCCATTTAGGGCTACTGTAGAAACATGACTTCCATTTAAGGAGACCGGTGGTGTATTTAGATAAAACAGCTTATTTTGAGGTATTAAAAACAATACCGTTTATTATGTAAGGTTTTTACATGCATTTTTGTCAAGAGATCTTTATAAGTGTTACACATTGCATCTTTAATGGAAGCATCTTGGTGCCATGTATTAAAAGCTTCATTAATACATTATTACTAAAATTTTGACTTGCCATTAGTTGCCAAATGACCCTCGCAAATAATTAAATGCAATCATGCAACAATATGTTTTGTATTTGCCAATCTATTTATCATAAAACCAGTTTGTATTCTTTATGAAAACCTTGCTTAAACAAGAGCATTCTTATTCTGCAGTGCATTTTTTACACTGAGTCTGAGTTCACTGGTTATATATTGAAGCTTGGACATCAATGATGGTGTCAGGTAAGTGAAAACATTTTGGGAATATTAAAGACCCTCGTGGCAGGTATTGATGACTGTTACATTTGATTTCCTCCTGATATTTAAAGGGCAATCATGTTGCAAATTTGCCAAACTCACTCTAATATTATGGTAAGACAGCAGAGGTCCAGATGTTTAAGAAAAAGCAGGAGGTCGTCTTTAACAAGCATATGAAAAAGTAACCTTACAAGCCTTAAAATACCATTTATATCCACCAAGACAACCAGAAGAACTTCTGCACCTCCTCCAACTGATCTGGCAGGTTGAAGTAACAACTTCAAAAGTAGGAAAGTAGCATCATTGTACACTGTTGAAGTGTGTAATCCCATGAGGAGCGAGGCTCTGCTCATACGGCGGAGGCAGCAGAAACGGGGCCAAATCTGCCCTGTGAACAACCCAGTCTCACCCCATGGCGTCAATATTTGACGACACTTGACCATGCGTCGTACCTAATAGTATTGAAGTCCCCAGTTCGTCAAAAAATGACGCGAAAGGTATACCCTCCGCGTCAACATATTGACGCATGGTCAAGTGTCGTCAAATATTGACGCCATGGGTGTGAGACCGTGTTACAGTGAATGTTCTCTGATCTACAAGCGTGTGAGCCAGTGGAATTGATGGTCCTGATGGTCTTTATCAGCTGCTGGAGGAGCCCAGCAGAATAATGATCATCCTCAAAGGTTCTCTGATAAATCAATGTTGACTAGGCAGAGGCTCTCTGATTGTGTTCGCAGGCTATGAGGAGTCATATAACTGCCTGGAAGGCAATACTCTCACTCTTTGCTTGCCTGCATCCTGCCTAGCAGCTCATCTTTCCAAACAAGACAAGACTGTTCGTCTTTTAGATTGAAGAAAAGGAGGCATACTGGAAACACGGAATAATAATAACTGGGTTAGATGGGCAGACAGACAGACAGGCTGACATTTAGATATCTAGACAGACAGATCGACAGGCTTACATTTAGATAGCTAGACAGAAAGACAGATAGATAGATAGACTGACAGAGACAAACAGACAAGCATGTTATTTAGATAGCTAGGCAGACAGACAGACTGATATTTAGATAGCCAGCCAGTCAGACAGACATAAATATAAATAGATAGACAGACAGACAGACAGGCTGATATTTAGATAGCCAGCCAGTCATACAGAAATATAGATAGATAGAAAGACAGACATGCAGATTTTTAGATAGCCAGCCAGTCAGACAGACAGACAGAAATATAAATAGATAGACAGACAGGCTGATATTTAGATAGCCAGCCAGTCAGACAGAAATATAGATAGATAGACAGACAGACAGACATGCAGATTTTAAGATAGCCAGCCAGTCAGACAGAGAGAAATATAGATAGATCTCTTGACAGACAGACAAGCAGATATTTAGATATCTAGACAGACAGAGAGCCTGAAATTTAGATATCTAGACAGACAGATAGATATATAGATAAACAGACAAAGACAGACAGACAAGCAGATATTTAGATATCTAGACAGACAGACTGACTGACTGACTGATATTTAGATAGCTAGAGAGACAAAAACAGGCTGATATTTAGATAGTTAGTGAGACAGACAGACAAGCAGATATTTAGATATCTAGACAGACAGACAGACAGACAGATATATAGATAAACAGACAAAGACAGACAGACAAGCAGATATTTAGATATCTAGACAGACAGACAGACAGGCTGAAATTTAGATATCTAGACAGACAGACAGATATATAGATAAACAGACAAAGACAGACAGACAAGCAGATATTTAGATATCTAGACAGACAGACAGACAGACTGACTGATATTTAGATAGCTAGACAGACTAAAACAGGCTGATATTTAGATAGTTAGTGAGACAGACAGGCAGGCTGATATTTAGATAGCTAGACAGACAGACAGACAGACAGACAGACAGACAGGCTGATATTTAGATACACAGACAGACAGGCTGGTATTTAAAAAGCTAGACAGACAGAGACAGGCTGATATTGAGATATTTAGACCGACAGTCAGACAAGCTGATATTTAGATAGACAGACAGACAGACAGACAGACAAAGACAGGCTGAAATTTAGATAGATAGACAGACAGACATACAAGCTGATATTTAGATAGCTGGACAGACAGACAGACAGACAGACAGACAGACAGACCGAGACAGGCTTATATAGATAGCCAAACAAACAGACAGACAGAGACAGGCTAATAGACAGACAGACAGACAGACTGATATTTAGATAGCTAGACAGACAGACAGACAGACAGACTGACAGACAGTCTGATATTTAGATAAATAGACAGACAGACAGGCTGATATTTAGATAGCTAGACAGACAGGCAGACAGACAGGCTGATATTTAGATAGCTAGACAGACAGGCTGATATTTAGATAACTAGACAGACAGACAGACATGTCATGAAACAAATTCTCTCTCTCTCTCTCTCTCTCTCTCTCTCTCTCTCTCTCTCTCTCTCTCGTGACACTTTCTATGGAGTGTATCTATATTTGATTTATAGTGGATAGAATGATGAACATATGCTCAATACACCTTGTCAGAAAAAGGCAGGTGAAAAATTATTCCTGGTCAACATTTCAACTCATAGTGAAATCACAAACAAAGCAGATAACAAAGCAGGACAGAGGAGAAATTTGTGGTATAACTGAAACATTTCCTATTAAAGCCATATTTTACTAGGAATGAATTGTGCTTTTAATCCAAAGCATTATTGGCATTATTTTAGAACCCAATTTCCTGCATCAGAAAAATATTGCAGTCTTTTGTAAATATAAGACATGGGGGCGGTTCACCAGACAGGGATTAGACTTGTTTCCCAGCTGTCACTGGGGCTGTACACTTTCAAAAAGTACATTTCTGCACCTAAAGTGTTCATTTTGTATACCGCAAAGGTACATATTCGTATCAAAAGGTACCTCAAATGTACATATTCAATATTGGTATCAAATGTATACAGTACATAGCCTACCTGTATCTAACTAACTGTACGGGACCCTTTGAAAGAGGCCATTTCTGGATTACTTCTCTGACAGCTTGCTTATTGTGTTTGAGAATGAAAAAGCCCATCCAATTGCGCACGTTGTCCCGGGCCTATGAATTTTATTTTGTGCTCTAAAGAATGACAAGGATTTATTTAAATCCTCAGGTTCAGTATTATACAAGTGCAGATAACAGGGGGACTGTGGATGACTAAACGTGGATGACACACCGGTTTTTAAACTAAAATGCCACACACATAGTGGTTCCAGATGGTTTTATACAGTATGGTTCATACGTTTTTGTCTCTATATACAGTAGAAGAGTCCTAACAATACTTTGCAATACACAGCAGGTTTACCTGAATTCATGTTTTATGCACTGCACAAAAGGTTAAAAGGTTTATTTTTTATATCACGATTTTCCATTTCTTCAGGTGTGTAAGTGTGTGTTTGTACATTATAATGATCTGCAAAGTTAGGAATCCCAAAGTCTATTATGATGCAAGTTATTGTCTCCAACTGAAATCTCTTTTCTTGAACTACAATGAAGGCAAGGATTGTAGACAACAGTTTACTTCCTCAGCGAGTTGACGTGGACTCAATGCACATTATCATTATTCTGCTCGCTTATGACTCACAGCCTGTAAGTAGCCTATGTTTTAATATTTAAAGCCATGTAAAGTAACACTTGAAGAGTTTCGTTGCAAAACGAGATAAATCCATTTTTTTACATTTTTGTCAAAACATGTTTATTATTGTTATCATGTTATTATTTTGTTTTATGGTGCTACTTAGCTGTATTTTTTAAGTTATGAAGGTTTAATTAAAAACAAACCAACTGCAGTTGAATTGATATTAATTGGAATGTACAACCAAAAAACGTGATTTCTGAACAATTAACAAAACGGTGGTTATCTCGTTTTGCAACGAAACTCTTCACTTGTTGTTTGCCGTTTCTATGATCATACATTCAGACATGGTTTTATGTTTTAGTATCCTTACCATACCAATCTGTTACGTTCTGCTCAAGCTGCGCTGGCAAAGTTGATCGATCAGCTTGGTCATCTGCATTTTCTGGTCAGATTCTGGCTCGTATTGGTCAGGTAATAATAGGGTGACCACCTGCTAATAATCCCAAGGGGGGACTTTAATAGAGCCCAACATTTAATACTTAACTCAACACTTAAAGGCGAGTCCATGATGTTTGAAAGCCAATGTTGATATTTGAAATCACCTAAACAAACACGCCCCTACCCCAATAGAATCTGGACCTTCTGTTGATAGACCCGCCCCACACATACGCAACCTGGCATTTGATTTGATTTGATTGGCTATAAGTGTGTTTTGGTAGTCGGCCCGTCTCCTTTTCCAACGCGTTTTTCAAACATCGTGGACTCCGGCTTTTAACAGTTTTTTTCAACGGAGTTTCAAAGGACTATAAACAATCCCAAACGATGCATAAGGGTCTTATCTAGCGAAACGATTGTCATTTTTGACAAGAAAAATAACAAATATGTACTTTTAAACCACAACTTCAACTGAGGGGCAACAGTAGCGTGCGAGTAGCGAGTGGCGAGCGAGCCTGAACTGTCAAGTAATGTTTGTTTGGCTGCCTGGGGCTCGAGGGTATAAAGCGATCAACTTTTTTTTGAGCAAGCATTGATTATGCGTGACATGTTCTCAATTTGCGTGACGCATGAATTGGGCTTCAAACGCTGTGCACGCACGCGCTGCGCGGGACGGTCACCCTAGGTAATAAAGACAATAGTATCTCCTGGTGGGCTGATCTTCCAAATATGGTAAGGAGCGCCATATTTGCGTCACTTGCTTTAGGTATTCGGCCCAGTGTTGTTTTTGGCAGCCCTTTTAGTTTTAGTCTTAGTCTTTTGGACGAAAATGCTTTTAGTTTTAGTCACATTTTAGTCACTTGTAAAATGTATAGTTTTAGTCAAGTTTTAGTCGACGAAAACGCAAAAAGGTTTTAGTCAAGTTTAAGTCAATTTTAGTAAAAAAATGAATTTAGGTTAAAAAGTGTGGTGTATTTAATACAATTAAAATGTGTATTAAGGTTGTCCCTGAGGGCTTGCCGTTGTTTTAGTCGGTGTGCCTTCTGCGCATGTCATAACAAAAAGTTATGAAGAAAAAAGTTTAGCCTAATATACCCTCATGTTGAGTTTGTGTGTTACGCTGAGATCTTGCTTATAAAGTTGAGAAACGGGTGCCTTGCCTTATTTAAATACACCACAAAAAGTATTGGAAAGGGGCTTAGGTTTGACAAGCAGATACATGTAAAACCTTAAGCTTAACATGAAATGTGTCACAAGCCGATTGTCGAGTAAAATTGAATGTATATGATATGTTAACAGCGTGACTTGTTAGTTACCTTTAAAAAATATTAGTGTGATGAGCATTCAGGTGCCGCTTGAGGTTGGTGGTATTCTTCCCACCTAGTTTGTGGCCACATTTACCGTCGTCTCTCAATATGCATTCCGTTTTTCTGTCTGATGGATTATACTGAAAGTATGTCCATAAATCATCTTTTCGTTTCCGTTTATTGCCGTCACCGATACGGTCCTTCGAACTCGCCACAGCCGCAGGTGGGTTGTTGTTGTTTGAAATCTGGTGCGCGGCATGGCGGCAGCCGGGTGGTGGCCGTGAGCGTGAGTGAGACTGTGTTGACCCAAAACAAGGATAGAAAGCGGGAGCATTGCTGATACCTTTTAGCTAAAAACAGACCGATTTCACGCAAAATATGCAGAAATGACATGCATTATGAACGTCAGACCTATAATCATTTTCGTTCCGTCTCGTCAACGAAAATTTGAAAGCGTCTCGTCATGTTTTCTTCACCTTAGAGACATTTTTAGCTAGTCATCGTCGCGTTAGCGTCATAAAAAATAGGTGCGTCAACGAAATCATTTTGTTATCGTCATCGTTGACCAAAACAACACTGATTCGGCCAATCATAACGCACTGGATAGGTGGCCAATCATGGCACACAGCGCTTTCCAGAATGATGAGCTTTGTAGAAATCTACACGTTGCAGAAAAGAAGGGGCATAGAGGAGCAACAATAATGTACGGTATGTGGAAAATAATGTGTTTTTTGAACCATAAACTATGTGAACACTGTTTATATACCAGTAGCATTACACTTTTCTGTATTATACAAACATGCTTTACTTACAGTTTTCCATGAATTACTTGTAAAATATATTCTTTGTGAGCCACACCTCAACTACATGAATAAGATAAAAACAAATAATGTCACTGGGGCATTGGCTGCGCCACAGCAAAATGTCAAGCAATCTCATATAAACCATATTCCCTACAAGAGGGTTTTTAAATCAATAAATGACAAACATATATACACTGTATAGGGCAAATGCAGATGGGTGCAACACACAGCTCACATACAGTATGGACAAACTAATTGCACATGTCAACTTAAAATAAATACAGACACTTTAAAATGATTGGATAGAAAAAACAAAACCTGAAACTGTGAAAAATGTTAACTGTCAACCTCAGAAGGTCAAACTAAATATTACATGAGCTGTTTAATTTTCTATACATTTCCTGTGAAAGTTCTAAAATAATGAAATATCAATTAATCACACATCACAGAAAACATGGCATGACACCATGTTGCTTTTACGGTACAGCACTATTTCCTTTTATCTAACGCAGTAGAGCCTGCGTTATAGAACATCTGTTATGAATCATTGATGTGAGCTTCCCAGACCCCCTTCCAATGCCAGAACACACAACACATCCATTAACTGAAGCATTATTGGGACGAATTCAAATTAACCTTATCCCCCCGAAATTCACCATGCAGGTGAAGGAGAGGGCGAGAAAAGAGAGCAGCTTCTGTCTTTATGGGAAAAATGACCTCTACATATGTCAGCTGAAATACCACACTAAAATTTAACTATACTGGTCACTTCAGTGCTCAAAAGAGTTAAAGATTTTAGACAACAGTGTGAAAATAATAGGGATAAAGGTCAGGTATCTCTAATAACGCTAGGTGAAGACACAATAAAGGGCATTAAAAATGAAAAGAGGTGAAACCAGTTGATTGTCAACCTCACAAGGTCAAATACTACATGAGATTGTTTATTATTTAAGCCCACATACACATGATCATATCCATTAGGAATTTCAATATATTCGCTATATTTAAATGTAAAGTTTGTTGCCTCAAGGCAACATTGTAAAGGCAACATTTTTATGTGTGTTTATTTGAAGAAAGGAAGTCATATACCTGGGATGGCATTAGGGAACCATTTTGTACCTAATGCTCTTTATATCAGATGTAAAAAAGAAAAATGAAAACGAAACTTAAATGTCAGGTTGTTTCCAATTTGCCATTTATATATTTTTTAAGCCGATTGCTTATGTGTCAACATTTAACGCTCCATTAAACATTTAACACTCCATTACACATCATTCAATGGGCAAAACACTAGACAATAGATCTTGATTTCACTCTGGACAGCTCTTTACACACACCATGACTGAATGAGGCCTGAGGAAACAAAGCATTGGGAGATTCACCATCACCCCAATTACAAGGTCAAAGAGCCGAAGGCAATCGCTTTCAATAGTGACAGCTTATCAGTTGAACATCCATTATGGATTGCATAAATCAGAGCAGGAAATGTCTGTGGATTTGTGTGCGGTCTCAGGAAGTTAAGCTCTTATTAATGAAGATGCTCAGTGTGCATGCGTCAACTCTTCTTTCGTGTAGGGATGCACCGAATCCAGATTTTTTGGTTCGGCCGAATACCGAATCAACTGTTTAAGATTCGTCCGAAACCGAATACCGAATCCTACTAGCATCCTTATTCCATTAACACAGTAAAACACATTAATGAAGTAAACAACAACCACAGCAGTGTATTTTTCATTTTATTGTAAAAAAGGATAGGCAACATTATAGCAGGAGGACAAGTGGGAAAAACTATTTTGACAATTACCATAAGCCTATGCATAATGAAAGCGATGCGGTGTGATGCGCTAGTTTTTTCCAGGTGCGTCCACGAAATGTGAACCGCCCCTAAGGCTCACCGAATTTTTTTTTATCTCTGTCAGCACCCGATGTGTGTAATCAACGGCCGTGTGATGTCGACCAGCATAGCGCAAGCCTAGGATTCGGTTCGGTGGAAAAAAATCTAAGATTCGGCTGAACCCGAACCCCGTCAAAAAGCCCAGTATTCGGCCGAATCCTGGATTCGGTGCATCCCTACTTTCGTGTCTATTATTCTTTACATGCTGTTTAGTCAGATGACAGATCCGGTTGACAGCTTTGATTCAGAACTGTGAATGAAGATTGAGTAAGATCAACGCATTGAGGAGAAACGGCCTTGAAGAGGAAACAGTTGTCATGTATCAGTGTTTTAGGTGGAAATTATTATAGGATCGCTCAGAAAAGTGTAAAGAATAACTAAATAAAATAAATGAATTGTGATGGGTGAAGGCCCTTACTACAAATTTTTGGCTTCTCAACTGCCTATTTCTCTGGGACCCGACTATCGTTCCTACGTTTCACTTCTCTATGGTGCCAGATGGGGTACAACAGAACATAGATGAAAACAGACAAAGTGAATGAGAGAGAGAGACAGAAAGACTAATACTGCTGCTAAGGGCAGGATTTGATTCATTACAGCATTAGTGAAGAAGTGAAATCAAGGACGAGCTTTATATGGAGGAGAGACTGCCTTGGTCATGACACCGAAAAGAAGAATGGCAGATTAATTCACTAACAAACACCTAGCACAAGATGTAAACGGCATACATCAGTACAACTCAGCACCTAACCAAAAAACAAAACTACACTATTGCCAAAAGTTTTGGGACACCCCTCATTGTGTTTCAGTGAAAGGAACTCTTAAAGGACAAGTTCTGTATTTTACACTTAAAGCCCTGTTTTCAGATTGTTTATGATGAAATAAAACGGTTTTGACTGAAATTTCGACATATGCGGTTGCCCTGAGAATTTTCAGGTGTTTGTTGTTTCACCTCCCACCTGTACAATGGGTGTATAGGTGCACTGGAACAATCCTTCCTAAAATGCATTAAACTTTCGTTTACAAAGACGTGAAACCCACCGAGCGGCCAGGGGGGCTCACCGACACGCCCACACAAAAATCGCTGCAAAAGATGCACTCCAACAGGTTTTATCATAGTTTTTGTCCAACTCCATTGACTTGTTTTAGATGTGCTGTGAGGTACGGTATTACTCCGCGCCGGTAACTTTGTTTGTATTCCTGCAATTGGCAAAGGTGGATTATCGCCACCAACTGGGCTGGAGTGTCTATTATTCAAGCTTTCAACGGAAGAATATACGGGTGTGAGGCGTTTGGAAAAATAGGTCCACAAGTTTACAACGAATGCTAAAACACCTGTTGGAAAGCATCTTTTTTAGCGATTTTTGTGTGAGCATATCGGTGAACACCCCTGACCACTCGGTGAGTTTCACGTCTTTGTAAATGAAAGTTTAATGCATTTTAGGAAGGATTGTAAAATCAAGGATTGAAAGACTTTAATGATCATATTCTCATAATTATATTGTGTGACTTTAGCCTGCATTTAACAGACTGCCAAAATGTGTACTTTGCAAATTAACAAAATTTGAGGCAGCATCCTCCCGACACACAGATACACTCCCCACAGCTCTGTTTACAAGTTACAACGAATAGTGGTTCAATAAATCTGTAGATGAAAACCTCAGGGGTTGGTAAGACCCTGTGTCTCCAGGTTTAATCACAATGCTGCTGCTTGCTCACGTGGTCCATCTGGAAATAGGCCATGGGTAGAAAAGTGCACCAGTGAGTTCAGCTCTAAGCACAGCCACTGAGAGATAAATGGTGTGTGTTTGTGTATTAGGGGGTGTGGTCATAAATTAAAGCAGACATTAAATTGGGCGGTCTTTGACCAACTGAGAGACAATTTGTTTTGTCATTACAAGAGTACTTGTGAGAAAGCGTATGCAAAATGTTGGGCGTGTTTTCGTGCATATGTTAGGTACGTTTCCAGTCAGGTGGAAAATCGTAACAGGAGAGAGGAATAATGAGGTGCACGGTAAACGTGATGAGGAGTGTTGTGTGGAGACAGAAAATAAATCTAAACAATATTCTTAACCATATGGTGGTAATTTTTTTATTTTCTGATATATACGCATCTTGTCACCTAAATTGCTTAATGTTCACATGTATAAAACCGGTTTTTAAGTAGGTTTTTAAAATGTAACTTGTGTGTATCTTGAGCCAAAACAATGACACTGATATATTAAAAGATGTCAGGGCAAGACAGCTCAAACATGCATTTTTTCCAAAACTGGGCCTGATTGTTTATGTACATGCTCAATAACTTATTTTTGTTTATTTTTAACCAAAAAGTTACAAATTGCATCTTTAACATTGTCAAAAGTGTTCTTTGGGGATAAGTTTGATATGTACTTACATGTGGGTCTCATAATTGCATGAAAACTGCAACTTCAAGATACAGTCCAAAAGTGGCAGCCAGGCCATGACCTGGGGATTAAAATCAATATTTAATTTAGACAACATGGTTTAGGTAGGAAACTGAGAAGAAACCACAATCTTCATAACAAGCCTTTCTTATCTGAAAAAAATCTCTAAAAAGTTGTTCAGTTCGACTTTTCACTTTTTTTTAGGGAGAAAGACGAAAAATAACATGTTAGACACAGTTCTAAAACCTTTGGTTCTCCAAAGAACATTTTAAATCAAAAGTTTTTAAAATAACCAGTTTCTTTCTTACCTTTCATGGATCACCGTTATGTGAAGGGAGGTTTGGCAGCCGATCTGTAGTAAAGATTGTATATAGATTGTGTACATTATATAGTACACTTTTTACACACCACCAATGAAAACAACCCCACTACGATAACAAAAATCCACCCACTCCTTGTTTTTTAATCCTCATTAAACCAAAGCAGTCTTATTAGACATTCCGTTTTGATTCTCTTATTAATGTGAGGTCACATTGATAAAGCACCGCCCCCTTACAGTCTTGCATTACCATATTTTCCACACTCAGCAAGTTGTACTTTGTCCACTAGATACTATTGTCTCAGACTGTATTATTTTGGGCCTGGTTCCCCAAAACGTTCTTATCACTAAGTAGTTCTTAACCTATTCCTTAACCTCTCTCTTAACTCTATGGCACGATTCCCAAAACATTTGTATGATAAGTATATCTTCTGTAAGTCACACTTTCGTAAGGTTGGTCTGGACCATTTGTAAGCTCTCTCTTAGCGTTGTTTGAGCGCAAAACGCTATCGTTGCAGTACAAGTCAAACTATGGTATGCTGAAAATGATTTTATGTTATGGACAATTTAAGACTTATAATAAAATATGTTTGCAATGGATACAGGGCTATTTATGCAGTTGACTTTATTTGGTTTTAGAACTAATGAATCAAAGATGGCACCGGTGTTGTGTTGAAGTTTGTTCCCCATCGAAGTCTGTTCCCTCTATGTTTATAGCGTTTACATTTATAATTTATTTAGAAAGATTAAAGATTTGAATTGGTTATACTAAAAAGCAATAACATCATGTATTCTATTACACAATTTATTAAATATTTCATATTTGAAAGTTTTATGTCTTTTAGCTTGTCTTTTTCCTTTTTTTCTCTCTACTGTTTCCATATATAATAAATACATATTATAGATATAATATGATTCATACTGTAAAAATAATTGACTTACAATTAAGAACAATAAAGATACATTACATAAATGCACACACACACATCTCAGTAGCCATTAAAACGTTCAATGTATATAAAGAATAAACGTATAATGTGATAAAAACACTAAAGGGAAACATAGAGGGAACAGACTTCCACACAACACCGGTAACCCCGTAACCGTTTAGTCCATGGCAATTTTTTTATGCGGCAACTCTTAAAACCTTTTGACAATTTGCCTGACATGGCTAAATTAAAAAAATCCGCCTCCCAAGACAACCCATTATGGAGCTGCTGGATCTTCTCAGACCATATTTTCTATCTAACTCTCTCTGTTTATTGTAGATAGGTTGTTTTTTATTGAAAACATTAATGGCAAGCAATACCGCATTAAACAGAAATACTGCAGCTGCTTGCCAAGTAATTCTGATTGTTAAGTATCTTACCATTAGTATAAAAGTGTATTATATCATTTTTTTAAGTCGTTAAACCCATGTCAAAAAGCGGCACAAGTGGCACAACGGGATAAGGAGGGTGGATGATTAGCGAGGGATACCCGGTTCGTCTACCCGTATTACTGACAATTTGATAATTTAATTAATAGTCTATATTTTATGGATAACTTAAACTATGTTAAAATAAATGTTACTGGAATAATTTGAGTAATGTTCCATTTGTATAGAACGTGTTGTCTTTCTTAACGCCGTAATGCACCTTCGCGTAAAGTCGAAAATCGATCCCTGAGAGATCGATCGCAAATAATTCAGCACCTTCACTTGGGACAGCGCCATTGTTACGTCGAACTTAGAGGCAGCGTGTTAAGAAGCTTCCTATAAGGGACACTTCGGGGAACACACTTAGGAACACAAACAACTTTTGTAAGATCTTTTTGAGTCTTCTTAGCGCGCTAAGAGTCAACGTTATCGGGGAACTGGGCCCTGATCTATAACTGAAAGCGCTTACTGTTTGTTTGTAAGGAAGTGAGGAGCTATAGCTCATTTGCATTTAAAGGTACAGATATTAAAACAGCACGTTTTTGCTCCCACCCAAATAGGGGCATTTTGGACATGCTATAATAAATGATCTGGGGGTTTATTTTGGGTTGAAACTTCACAGACACATTCTGGGCACACCTGGGATTTATATTTTATATTGTTACAAGTCCATAATAGGTGCCCTTTAAAAACTTTTGTAAAGTGTTAAATATCAACAAAATTGAACATAATTTCCACATAATTACAAGCCCTATACTAAAAGAAAATAATATTAAGTAATATTAATATTTAGGGATTTTTTATTGACTCGTGTTATGCATAAGCCTACATCTGTATCAGCGTCGTTTACAAAGAAAAAAGAGTGCCCTTTTTTGTCCTTCCGCCGCTGCGGAAATGCACGTCACTGTCATTGTTCAATACACAAAACCTTTTATGCAACAAAAGGTGCCTAAAAAGAATTTAAATTTTAATTTTAAAATTAAATTTTACATCATAAATCATTTATAAATTTAATCTGCAAAATAAGCATGCGCCTAATGTAGGTCTCTTATTATGCCAAAGATGTGCTCTATATTCTTTCAGGTGAATAATCTCCACACTATACACAAAACAGCATCTTTTATCTTGACAGTTAATCTCCGTATCCTTGTGCAGAATATAACGTATTGTTAATGTATAAAGCATTTAAACATTTTTCAAATTCATTTTTTTGAAACAATTGTTTCTGACTGGCTAAAACCCCAATTGAACATGCATTAAAGTCAACTTCACCTTGTTTCAGAGAATTATCAAGTGTATGACTCTCACAGGTAAAACACTAATGAGGGTACATTAACCGTATTCTCTAAAGAATCAGACCAGTGATTGTGTTCATTTAGTAATTACTATGCTGATGATTCTTCGCCAGCAGATGGAGAAAGCTCATTTGGTAAGACGTTGACTTTCAGAGCAATAGAGGAGATGAATGCATGCGTCAAAGGCATCCAAAGTAAATTATGATCAAACAATTACTGGAAAAGTTTAGTGTTTGAGTTAAATCTCTTTTGAGCAGGCTTTGTGTCACCTCCAAATTCTGTGTAAATGATACTAAAATATGCCAGCTTTGTCCCTACTGCTTTAGTTTTTACCAAATGAAGTGCATTGTCAGTGTAACCTTAAACTTTTGTTTTACTTTTTGTTATTTGAAATTGTCTTTCGTTAATACAGTGATTGTAGAGTAAAAAAAATCGAAAACTTTCCTAAAAATCTCAAAAAGTTCCTAAAGTGCTCTCAAGAGATCTTATGGTTATACCAGGTGTAAATACCAGCTGTTTGAGCAAAAGCACTGCGTGCCGTTACAGTACGGTACATACTGAACTCCTCACTTTTCATTTTATATTTATCACTCTCATACCCATGCTCCCAAACGTGCTTGACTTTGCTGAGGGATCTGGTGAGTACCCCACCCCTTTCTGTATAAAGTGAATTAGGAAGCCTCACAGCTGCCCAGCCTGATGGATGCAGAGGGTTCATGGGTGAATCTCTTCACTGACACAAGGCCTCTGCATGATGGATGTCTTTATGCTGACTGAGGCTTACATCCATCAGGAGCAGAGATGACCTCCTGTCCTCAGGAAGTCAGGTTGTACACTAAAATTGCACGTTTCAGCAAGGTACTGTATGTAAAGAAATCAAAACAAGTAAATTAATATTCTGTCCACAATTCTCTCGCTAATGTAAATCTGTTTGGCCCATTAAGACTTAGAAATATGCTCAAACAGCTGTTTGTTTTAATATATAGCTATTTACAAGTGAAAAACATGGATGACAGCTTTAGGTAAATGGCTTTGGGTTACTGTAGATGGCTGTTGGTTTAAATAAAGTTATGATAACAAATATTAAGCAAACTGCTTGTTAGTGGAAGCAAATAAGAAAATGACAAGATCATGTACACTCTAAGAAAGGATGTTTCTTTCAAAAAGTGCACTTTTGTATCTAAAGGGTGCATAATAATATGTCAAAGGTTTACTGATACTTTAAAGATACATATTGATACCCGATATCTGTCCATAAATTGTATATTAGGGCCTTTTTAAAGGAAAACACGTTTTTCAATATTTTATTATTTTCTTACCTCAACTTAGATGAATTAATACATACTAGTGCTGGGCAAAGATTAATCGCGATTAATCGTATCCAAAATAAAAGTGATTTTTTTTTTGCATAATATATGAGTGTGTGTGTGTGATTATTATGTATATAAATACACACACATTCATGTATGTATTTAAGAAACATTTACATGTGTATATATATTCATTTATATTTGTATATATTCTATATGATATATAAATAAAGAAAAATTATATATAAATAAAAAAATCTAAAAAAATGACTATATGTATGTGTGTGGGAAATATACATAATTACTACACACAGTACACACACATATATTATGCAGAAAATAACTTTTATTTTGTATGCGATTAATCGCGATTAATCTCAATTAATCTTTGCCCAGCACTAATACATACCTATCTTTTTTTCAATGTGTGCACTTTTAATCTTTGTACAGCGCTTTTTGAATGTGTTAGCATTTAGCCTAGCCCCATTCATTCCTATGGCTCCAAACAAAAGTTTTATTTTGTGCCACCATACTTACTCGTGTAACTACTCATCTAACAGTCTTTAAATAGGGAAAATGTGGATATGGAAGGTATTTTTGGACTTTTTTAAATTAATTAATTAAATGACAAAATATGTCCCAAATTTGAAAATTAAATGCTAAAATAAAAATTAAAACATTAAATTAAAATATTTCATTTTCAAAATGATGTAGCATCGTTCTGGCCAAATTGAAAAATAAAATAAAATTGATGATTTGACATTTAATTTTCCATATAATCTTGAGTCAAGACTGACAATATTAAAATAAAAAGGCAAGCTTGAAAAGGAATCTGTAAATACATTTTTAAAAGGCTTTTTATTTTATTTTTCAATTCATCACTTTGAAAATGAAATTTAATTGAATGTTTTAATTTTATTTTAGCATTTAATTTTCAAATTTGGGACATATTTTGCGATTTTATTTTATCATTTAATTAATTAATTTAAAAAGTCCAAAAATACCTTCCATACATGGAAGTGTTTGGTGGCTTATAAATTCATCCCTGTTTGGAGCCATAGGAATGAATGGGGCTAGGCTAAATGCTAACACATTCACGAGGCGCTGTACAAAGACACAAGATTAATTTGTGTAAGTTGAGGTAAAAACACAGTAAAATATTGAAAAACGGTGGTGTTTTCCTTTAATGAGTACCATCCATCCCAGCTTTTGTACCGTTATTTCTGACAGTGTAGTGGTATTTGCCAGAAAGTATTTCACTTAATAAATTTGTACTGCATCACTAAATTCACTACAGGTCATGATGAGCAATTGTGTTCATTTCTAAAGTAAGGGCCCATGAGTCATTCTAGACTGTAGATAGTAGCCATGCAGCTGTCAGACAAAATAAAACATAAAAGCATGAATTATTCAATAATAAAAGTTAAATGCACGGGAAGATTGAAAAATGATTGAGAAGAACTTAACTCAACCTGGCTGTCCAGACTGACCTAGACTCTCCTGGCATTATTTAAAAGGTCTCAATAGTTTTCCACTAAAATTAGGGCTGTCGTGCACTTAGCCCATCATACAATCTCAATAAATTGGCCCCCGTAAAAGGACCCGCAAAGCTTTTATTAGGCCTCTGCTATGACTACAATCTTTATCTCATGTAATTTTAACCATATTTTTCAAAAGTACTATATGCATAAAACATTTTTAATGCGTGGTCCTTTAAAGCTCAACAAATATATGAGCTTATTAAGTCTAATACATTAAAGATCCATGAATCATTTATATTCACCTATCAGGCTAAAATAAAAGCATGCATTATTCATGTCTAAATTGTTAGGACTCAGAGTGGGTTTGTTGGGTCAAGTGCCAGCCATTCTTAATTAGACTGAAATGGTAATAACTTCTGATCTTTAACTTAAGTGTTGTAATTTTTTCAAGTGATTTGCTTTGACAAGCAAATTAGACTATCACTTTCAAATAATAAATGCTGTGTTTACAATGTAATTGGTTGCACATTCTTTAATAATGCGCAATTGTAATGTTGTATGTGAAATACAGACCAAAGTCTTATAATCTAATTAAGAGATTTGAAGCATCAAAGTTTGATTTCCCTCGTATATTTCACATTGTTTTTAATCTTTGACATGGCCTTACTCAGTAAATAGTAAAGGGACACTCCACTTGTGAAAATATGCTAATTTTCCAGCTCCCCTAGAATTAAACATTTGATTTTTACCTTTTTGGAATCCATTCAGCCAATCTCCGGGTCTGGTGGTACCACTTTTAGCATAGCTTAGCATAATTCATTGAATCTGATTAGACCATTAGCATAGCGCAAAAAATAACCAAATAATTTCGATACTTTTCCCATTTAAAACTCGACTCTTCTGTAGTTACATTGTACTAAGACCGACAGAAAATTAAATGTTGCGATTTTCTAGGCTGATATGGCCAGGAACTATACTTTCATTCTGGCGTAATAATCAGTACCAGGCGCAATGATATAGGCAGCACCCGAAAATAGTCCCCTGCTATTGAAAGTTACCAAAGGGACTATTTTCAGGTGCTGCGTAATATAATTGCGCCTATACCGCAGCCAAGTTCTTGATTATTATGCCAGAATGAGAGTATAGTTCCTAACCATATCTGCCTAGAAAATCGCAACTTAAATTTTCTGTTGGTCTTAGTACATGATGTCACTACAGAAGAGTCAAGTTTTAAATAGGAAAATTATCAAAACTCTTTGGTCATATTTGAGCGCGATGCTAACTGTCTAATCAGATTCAATGGCTTATGCTAAACTATGCTAAAAGTGGTACCACCAGACCCGGAGATCAGCTGAATGGATTCCAAAACTGTAAATATCAAGTGTTTAACTCTAGGGGAGCTGGAAAATTAGCCTATTTTCCAAAAAAGTGGAGTGTCCCTTTAAAGATATCAAGGTTATATTCTACCAACATATTCTCTCTTTCATTTTGTAGGATGAATTTATCACAAACAAATGCAAAAATAGCATTTCCACCAAATACAAGACTTCATTTTAGAAGTCTCATAATTTTCAAAGATTTTCAAACATGTTTTGGTTGAAATCTGTGACTTTGAGGCTTACACACTGGGTGTCCCTTTTGTGAGAGATCCTGATTTGCATTACAATGACAGATGTATTGATGCCAAAGTGCCTCTTGTTAATAGTGCCTTACGGGAACATCACAACATTCGTCCAAGTCTTTATTATCCAACGAGAAAGCTTCATCGGTACAGATCATTTTCTTTTCTAGCCCCGGTGACATGTCTCCAAAATACATACACTGCTGAACAATACTCTAGCTAAGAAAAAATAATGTCAAGTCGCATTGTGTTGTGCCTCTCTTTCTAAATGGCATGACAATGGAGAACCACTGCTGTCTAATTTCATTGGCTGGAGTCTAACTCACTGCAGAATGCAGATAGAGTTTCAGCAAGCGGCCAGAGGGGCTTCTCTGAGTTGAACAGGATTTATCAGCTCACAACAGTATTGTTCTTTCAGTTCACTTGGCACATCAAGTGGCCATTTTCCCTTCAGTGAAACAACATTGAGGTGACATTGGGAGATTTCAACATGCGAGGGATGATGATCCAAGCTGCATGGTGCTTGGTGTGTGGTGTAGACCTACTCTTTAGGTCCAAATATGTACTTTTTAAAAAGGGGAATGCCCCAGTGACAGCTTGGGTATTTATTTTGACAATTTTTGACCATTGACAGTGTGTATGTCCTCTGCATCTGTAATTTCATTATGATCACACCCCTTACTGTACTTTTGATTATTTGGAGATTGTGAAGAAAGCATAATAACTTAACATTTTGGTTATATTCTACATATCAGGCAATAACCCTAATATAACACATAGGATTGGGTGGGATTAGGCATTGGTGCCTGTGGGAGATCTTGTTGTGTAAATGAGTTAGTGAATGGGATTCTGATGCGTGGGAGTTTATTAGAGGCCAATCTGTTTATGAATCTCTCTTCCTCTTGTAAATCTTTCTAACGGCATTCATCTGTTTCACTAACCAGCACTGACAATAAAGGAAAGAGACACTAGCATCTATATTAAACTGAATAATCTAGAAATGCTCTCCTGTTAAAATATAACAGAGAAAACTATGGTTTGAGGCATTTACATTTTTAACCCTTGCGGTCAATCTTACCCCCAAGCCACTTTTCTTTAGTTAAAAAACGTGGCTCCCTTCATCTCAGTGGAATAAGATTATGTGATTTTTCTAGACTGTCAATAACTGGTCTTGATTCGGTCGTTCCAAAGATTTGTAAAAATGTACCTCAAAGGGTCCTTTGGGGGTAAAAATGACACCAACTGAAAATTAATGGGAAATGCAACAAAAAAAATGATTTGTACAAAAAATCAATGCATCTAGAATAAATCTGAAAATTTCAACACATAAAAGTAGGCATTAGAGCACAAATGCAATATAGAAAATACATGCACAATGTTGCTAATGTTTTTGCTAATAAATTCACAAAATGTATCTCTAAAGTAGTGAGTGATTTGAGCAGTTGGCCACATCCAGTGAAATGAATGGGTCTCTATGGACATCTGCTGGTTAAAATGATTTATTTCCTAAACTGTAATTCTTTTATGTTTTTTTCTAAACCCCAGATGACCAAATTTAACACATAACATCTAGATCAATATCTAAAAACAATTTAAATCAAATTTAGATCATAATTTATGTGAATTTTACAGGCAAGCTAATGGTGTAGTTGAGGAATTTAGTGGTAAACAGGTACAAAAGTACTTCATATCTCCCAAAACACAGCATTAATGTATAGATAAGAAGTAAACAATATATATATATTATTTGTATCATTAAAAATTTAGATATTTTTGAACGCTTTTAATTTCTGGGGTCATTTTTACCCCCACAGAACTCTAACGTATGTAGGAAAACAGAGGCTTATAAGGGTTAATTCATAATTTTAAATGTTTTTTACTATTTATTGATTAAGTTGAAAGATGTTCTATTGATTATAAATGACTACTGATTATTATTTATTACATTAAAACATAGTTTTTATCACAATAATAAGCAAAAATACATCCCTTCTCAAATTTACACTGAACCCTTTCTCAGACAGAATTTTTTTTAATATAAAGCAATGCAAAGATTCACAAGCAAAACATACAAAGTACTCAAATAAAACTTTTCAGCCTTTAGGGCAATAAGACAATGTATTTGACATAATAGTACACAATAATTGTGATACCGTAATAATCATGTGCTGGAAAAAGCACTGGAGCATGAGGGTCATTCAATGTTGTTACTATTTCATGGTGTTTACCACCTAGGAGCATTTCTGAATTGGATGCTATTTTATATGTTGCAGTTAGATTAGTTTGAAGGCAGCTAGGTGTGAATCCTCTTCTGACACAGGGTTTATGAGATCACTGAATTTTCCAGGATGATTCATCGGAATGTTTGAAACCCTCAGCTGTACCATCACATTATTTCTGTTCAAGAAATATTTTCACAAAAAAATACTGCCTTTCTTTATAAACTCATACAATACCAACGTCAATGACGCTTTAATCCAAACCTAGTTTACATATTATTATAGACCACTATGTCCTTCTCTGATTCTCTCAACCTTTAATTAGGCTTTTATAACCGAATTATGACCAAGATTGGATCACATTTTTTGTTGAAATATCTACATGTTGCTGAATGTGAATATTGTAGTTGACTTGCAATGTCTGTATAAAATTGTAATGTTTTAATTAACATCTATGTATATTTATATAATTAAACAATATTATTAATATACTATACTGTATAAAATTCTTGTTTTCATTACTTAATTTGTCCTTTCCACATCTCTATTAGCCTGCATCTCAACTACAGTTTCGGCACTGGCTGCTTTTTCCTCATTACGTTCGTGTAAAATGCTTGGCAAAGCACTTTATCGACTGCAATTATGTTCTTGCTTAGAAGCCCCTTCGAGCGCCGCTTTGGGGTTTCATAACAATTTGCACAAAAAAACTGTCATGTACCTCCAATATAATACACCTGAGAAACCTATTGTTTAATAATAATTCTGAAATACGGACAAAAGGCAGCCGGTCGATAGCCATAGCACTGGATCTCTGTAGTGCAGGCCAATGTAAAACAATGCACCTAAAAGCCCCAGCAGTCACATTAACTATATTGTATTGAGATCATTATCAAGCCGACAATAAATTAGATGTAATTGACATCATTTAGACAAAGCAGATGTTATGCTAAATAATTCAGTTTTGATTACAACATATCCATGTATCTTTATCCATGCATCTGTATTTATTTTAGGAATCTTTATTATGATCATAAATACTGTATCTAATCCCCAATAGCATTTATTTAATAAAATCCAAGATTTTTTACATATTAAATACATCCCATGTGCATTACAGGAACAGGATAAGAAATATGACTTTAAGCTGAGATTTATATCTGCCATGCTGAAAAACTCCAGATACATAAACTGTATGAAGGGCAATAAAAAGTCAGCTTGAAACATGCCATTGAACTAATGTCTTTCATACAGCATTTCATTTTCAAACCTTGACGTTATAATGTGCCAAAACTATAGCCATTTGTTAGTGCACCATCTCGCAGAGTGGATTAAACTTGATTTACTTTAGAAGAGCATCACAAAGAGTATCACCATACCAACATAGACCAGCATGAATTTCTAATCTGGTTTATGTTTATGCTGGTAAGTGCTATACTCTTGAAAAAAATAATCATGCTACCAAATCATAGGGAAAATAGGTTTAAATGTGCTGTAGTGAGAAATCCATTTTTATTTATTTTATTTTATTTATAATTTTTATTTAGCATTTTCTCTTTATTGACGAGATGACTCAACAATATTTATTGACATTTATGTGGATATCGTCATTAATTGTGCGATTGTAGAAAAATAAAAAATATTATTAAAGACTGTGGTGTTTATTTTCATAAATCAGTATTTAGCAACAGTGGCACACTGATACTTATGTAATGCGGTCTGAACCATTACCGGGGTATTTTATCACGGCTTAGAACTTCGTGTTGTGCCTAACAACGCCCCTTAGCTGTTATAAAATGCACTGTAACACCACTGCTTCGCGGGGCTTATTTCTTTTATAAAACGATTACTTCATATGCATAGCAAGGTTTCATAAAATAAAACACAAATAAGTTGTAATTACATTAGTACAAATATTACTCTTCCGCCAAACAAAGTAGTTCCTCAGAATCAAGTGTGGCTGCAACAGAGCGTGGTGCTCAAGCAACACAGACGCAGCAAAGACACAATTAAAATATGATTAAAGACTGTAGTGTGTATTTACATAAATCAACATTCATCTCATTTATAAATTAACATTTATATCGTGCAACTGTTAAAGGAATAGTCTACTCCTTTTCAATATTAAAATATGTTATTACCTTAACTAAGAACTGTTGATACATCCCTCTATCATCTGTGTGCGTGCACGTAAGCGCTGGAGCGCGCTGCGATGCTTCGAAAGCATTTAGCTTAGCCCCATTCATTCAATGGTACCATTTAGAGATAAAGTTAGAAGTGACCAAACACATCAACGTTTTTCCTATTTAAGACGAGTAGTTATACGAGCAAGATTGGTGTTACAAAATAAAACGTAGCGCTTTTTTTAAGCGGATTTAAAAGAGGAACTATATTTTATGGCGTAATAGCACTTTTGGGAGTACTTCGACTCGCCTGAAAAGTCCGCTCCCCTTCTCACTCTCATAATGGCAGAGGGAGGGTGTTACTGCGCCGAGTCGAAGTACTCCCAAAAGTGCTATTACGCCATAAAATATAGTTCCTCTTTTAAATCCGCTTAGAAAAGCGCTACGTTTTATTTTGTACCACCAAACTTGCTCGTATAACTACTCGTCTTAAATAGGAAAAACGTTGATGTGTTTGGTCACTTCTAACTTTATCTTTAAATGGTACCATTGAATGAATGGGGCTAAGCTAAATGCTATCGAAGCATCGCAGCGCGCTCCAGCGCTTACGTGCACGCACACAGATGATAGAGGGATGTATCAACAATTCTTAGTTAAGGTAATAACATATTTTAATATTGAAAATGAGTAGACTATTCCTTTAATATTACACAAATATAATTCTGCTCTGTCCTTTGTAGCAGAAGTTTTTTTCAAAAGTCACAAATTTCCTCTTTTTTGTTACAACTCTGCCAGATGGGCTTGAATGTGTAATGTATGATAAAATATACAGCTTTGGACATATCCATATTTCACTGTACATTAAATATTTGTGGCTGGAAACTGATTATTGTTATATCATTTACCAGACAAATATAAGCGGCCTCAGATGCATCATTAAAGTATCTTATAAAGCTCCCTGTAACTGTTGTGCCCGAGGAAAACCATTTCTTGATCCACCAAGCACTAAAGTGCCTGACAACACAAAAATATGCTAAACAATAAAATAACAACGTAACAGAAAAATCTAATACTGAACTGTGCTGTCATCTCCAAGCTGATTATGAAAAATAGGACACGAATACAAGTCAGAATGAGAGAAAATGTCACAAACTTTTACTTGACCTTACCAAACTCTTTATTACAGGTTAATAACTCTATATGACCCATTTTGTTAGGTTTAGGTGTGTGATTTACTGCATAAAATCATACATAATACAAAGAACATCCTTTCAAAATATAACCTTGGTATCTTTATAACAAAGTTATCTATAATATTGCCCGAGTAAGGTCATGTCAAAGATTGAAGTCAATGTAAAACTAGATTATGAGACTTTATATCACAGACAGGTTACATATCATATTCGTTTTGTCCCTACACTCTCAGAAAAGAAAGGTACAAAAGTTGTCACTGGGACGGTACCTAAAAAGGTCCTAATACTTAAGGTAATGCACTTTTTAGATACAAAAGTGTACTTTAAAAAAAATACATCTCAGTGACAACTTTTGTACAATCTTACCTTTTTTCTAAATGTGTTGATGATAGTTTTTTCCTAAACAAACCAACCAATTAATAAACCAATAACCAGCTTTTATTTGTTTGATGATGTGTTGTATGACGCTTGTCCTTCAGCAGATGACATAAAAGTCTTGGCAGAGGATCGCAACTGATTAACTTCAGGGCCCGTATCCCTAAAGATTCGGAGAATCCTCTCAGAGAGCTCCTAACTTAACCTAAAAATTCCTTGCTAGGAGTTTTAGCTTAGAAGTGATTCCGGAACATTTTCAGTAAACTCTGAGCAAGGAATGGATGGAAATCCTATCTTAGTGAGGAGGTGTGGTTGACCCCGTTGCTACGCGTGACACTATTTTTTGAAGACTGTGGTTGTCCAAGAAGGAAGAAAATGAGTAATAATAGGATCTATTATTAGCCATCAATTTGAAATTGCAGGTATACTTTTACCTATAATATTTTTATATATTTATGTTTTTGTGATTACTTTGTTTTATAGACGTCTGTAACAGACCTAAATCATCTCTGCTGCATAGTTGCATGTTTTAGTTACAGAATCTGTTACTGTAGTTAATGTAGTGATTACTTTTATTTCTGGCGCTATATTATATAATTATTTCTCTAATAAGATCAGCCACAAACATGATTCCTGCACGATCTAATGTGTTGCATGTTATTAACTTACTGTCATGCATTGTGTGCAACATTTTTTGTCTCCATCTTCCTGTTCTGTCCACTTTCCCGGTTGCTAAAAAAAAACTCTTAAGCCTCTTAAAAGTTCTCATCCGTGCTCCAAACAATTTTGACCTTAAGACCTCTTTTAAGGGTTAAGATGCTTTCTGAATTACTTTTTTCTTTACTAGGATTTTTCTTTAATTTTAAGAGTAAACGCCCACATTTCTAAGAATTTTCTTAGAATTGCGTCACTAGAAGCTACTTTTTGCATTAAGATTCTTTACCACCAAATCCACAGAATAATCCAGTTCCTTGTCCATTATACTCGTAATTTATTTATTTTCTACAAAAAAGAATCTCATGAAAGAGGCTCATTTTCAATTCACATGCTCAGTGAAGTGTGAAATTGTCTGTAGACATTATATAAGAGACATTTATCATAAACTAGGGTACCGCGCCATCTTTAGGAAGTCAGTGGAACTGATTCTTTCCACACAATCCCATTTGTATTCCCTTGTGACTTCGTACTAGAAGATGGGGACGAACTGGATGTCATGAGGTGAAACAGGTAGTTCAGGAGTAGAAGTAACCAGAAGAAATGGGAATAAATGGTCTGACCTAAAAAAAAATCTTCTTTCGTCTTAAAGAGCACCTATTGTCCGATTTACGTTTTTAAATTTCCTTTGTTGGTAAGTGTGTATTAGTACATGTTAACGATATGCAAAAGGTACAAACCTTAAAGTAATCAATGACACAAGTTATCATCTTCAACGTAAATCTTTTTTCTTGGACTATAACAAACACACGAATTGTAGGCAACAGTTTACTTCCTGGGATTGGTGATGTAGACAAGACCGACATTATCATAATTCCTCCAATTGGACTCGCAGCCTGTAAGTTAACTCCTGTTACCAAATCTTTCAAACATGGTAAGGAGCGTCACATTTCTGGCTGACGTCAGAGGTATTCAGGCCAATCACAACGTACCGATTAGCTGGCCAATCAGAGCTGACACAGAGCTTTTTAAATCCATGCGTTTCAGGAAGAAAGTGACGACTGGAGCTACAAAATGTACGATATGTGGAAAATAATGTGTTTTTAACCATAAACCATGCGAACACATTGTATTATATGAAATACACAAAATAACATTTTTTAGCAATGAAATAGGTGCTCTTCACACAATGCACAACACCACAAAATGTCATCTTTGCATTTTATTTATGTATTGGTTTAGAATTCACTGCACATTTGAGGTTGCTTTATGTTACCCACTTGCATATGAACCATCTGTGCCTGATACTGACCATCTGTATCCATGACACAAATCACAAAAGGCAGTAATACAGTGCTCTAATAGAAGCTAAAACTGAAAGCCACCCGTGCAGATGCTCACGGTTACTGAATTCATACTTCACAAAGAAACTGTGATGCAGTTGAGTAAAAACAACACTGGGCAGAGAGTCACAGATGGTTGTGGCATTCATTAAAACATGAACATGTGCCTCGTGAAGTTAGTTTGACTTAAGACATCTTAAGCTAGTGTACAAATAGCCATGCTGGTGATAACACAGGAATGTTTCTAACTACACCTAATAAGACTTTGCAATAAATCTCTTTAGACGTGAACACACATTTGTCTCATTTTAACATTTCACCAACTTCTAACACAAAACCATTTGTAGAACAGTCAGATAATGAGTGCAGAAGTCTACTTGGCAAACAATTTAAAACAAAGTAATTTTTTTTACTTTTTAGAAGTGAGGTGTTAAAATAAGGTTAGACGTTTTGAGTTTTTCTTTCCTTTAAGGGCCAAATGAAGAAACAAAGGTTTGAAATGTTCAATACTTCAGTTATTTAGTTGTTTACTACTCTTTGTAGTGTAGTGTACTGAAATGTCAATACAGCTCATAAACGTCCAAAAATAAGCCCAAGCGTCAGCTTTCAGTAACAAAATCTGTCGAAAAATCAA
Organism: Misgurnus anguillicaudatus; assembly: GCF_027580225.2. NCBI lineage: Eukaryota > Metazoa > Chordata > Actinopteri > Cypriniformes > Cobitidae > Misgurnus > Misgurnus anguillicaudatus. Next base: position 18,358,942 of record NC_073345.2, read on the forward strand.
TAAAAGCACTTCTGTATAACATTAAACACTGTAAAAAAAATATGAAAAAAAATCCAAAACAGTCAGCCAAAATGGATAAATAACAACACGTATAAAAAGAGAGGCTATCAATCCACCTCTGTTGCATAAGACAGAAAAGTTACGGCTGGCACTCTTGTCAGGTGTGATACATCACCAGCAGAAGAGGACCCATAGTGTGATAAAACTAGTGCAAGCTTATCCAAAAGGCACTAAAGTGTATTGGAGAATATCAATCACCTACATATTAAATCATAACAGGATAAAACAAATCAATGCAAGTATACATTCCTAAGTCCAAAACATGCAAATACTTAATATTTATAGACATTTACTGAAATCTTGGTTAAAACAGTTTGGTGCATTTCTACGTGTGGGACCCAGTTAACAGGATCTAGTTAAAGGGACACATATACTTTTTTCCAGCTCCCCTAGAGTTAAACATTTGATTTAGCTGATTGAGCCGATCTCCGGGTCCGGCGCCAGCACCTTCAACATAGCTCAGCACAATCCACCGAATCCGACCAGACCATTAGCATTGCGCCAAAAAATAAGAGTTTCAATATTTTTCCTATTTAAAACTTGACTCCTCTGTAGTTACTTCGTGTACTAAGACCGAAAGAAAATTAAAAGTTGCGATTCTCTAGGCAGATATGGCTAGGAACTATACTCTCATTCTGGCGTAATAATCAAGGACTTTGCAGCTGCAACATGGCTGCAGCAGGCGCAGTGATACCACGCACTGCCCGAAAACAGTCCCCTGCTATTGAAAGTTACTAAGGGGACTATTTTCGGCTGCTGCGCAACCTCACCGCGCCCCCCGCAGACATGCCACAGCAGCAAAGTCCACGATGTAACTACAGAGGAGCCAAGTTTCAAATAGGAAAAATATCCAAACACTTTGGTTATTTTTTTTAGCGCGATGCCAATGGTGCAATCAGACTCAATGGACTATGCCAAGCCATGCCAAAAGTGCCAGCGCCAAACCCGGAGATCAGCTGAATGGATTCCAAAAAGGAAAGAATCAAATGTTTAACTCTAGGGGAGCTGGAAAATTAGAATATTTTTTTTAAAAAGTGGAGTGTCCCTTTAAAGTGATAGTTCACCCAAAAATGAAAATTGTGTCGTCATTTACGCTAAAATTGTTCTAAACATGTATGCTATTCTTTCATTCTGTTGACCACGAAGATGTTTTGATAAATGATGGTAAGCACACATTTGACGAAACCCATTGTCTTCTTACTATGGAAGTCAATGGGTACCGTCAACTGTGCAGTTACCATAATTTTTTGAGTATCTTCTTTTTTGTTCAAGATAGAGGTTTAAAACAACATAAGGGTAAGTAATTTAAGTAAACTATCGCTTTAAGTTGTTCAAGCACCTTAAAATTAGAAGGAATTTGAAAGCTTTAGTGTTTCCAGTGCGGTAACCACTTTAACACAATCACATTAGGCATGCAAACTTAATTTGATCATTATCAAGGCACTACTTAATGCATCAAAAATATCCCTTGTCTTCTGCATCTGCATTAATATGCACTCCCAGAACAAAATCACAAACTAATAGTTTTTACCTGCCAAATTGTTGGTGGTATTGGTAAAACACGACTTGTGTACACACAACCAAACCTGAAATGTTAACACATAAAAATGTGAAATATAGTATCAAATATATTATTTTTTAAAGGCACAGTATTTGAGGTTGTGCTTGCACTTTTAGTGTACATGCATGCATCAGTGATAGCTGCAAACAGTTGTTTCTTTAGACCGTCTGCTCCATATGAATTCTTCTTTCAGACTTCCTCATAGAAGGCCATCTGAGCCATGTAAGCAGAATTCCTCTGTAACAGATTAATTCATCGATAAAAGCATTTAAAAGGAATAAGCTTGCAAACTTTGAAAACAGAAAAGGTACAACAAGAGTATGCAGCATGGTTGAGTGTTTCTTACATTGCTGTGGGGAATATAAGGAGGTTCAGCGTAACTCCTGAGGCTGTAGAGTCCAGCTTGCTGCTGCTCCTCCAACTTTAGGGATTCAATCTCAGATTTCAGTTCTTTTAGCTGGTCTTGAAGATGTTTGCTCTTCTCCATGTACTCTAGCCTAAAACAAACAAACACGCACACACAAAGACAATGTATATTTAGTTTTGCTTTTTTAAGAAATCTTTAGATGGGTGATTCTCATGAAACCATTGAAACACCACGGCACTAATGATTTTAGCTTTAAAATGTGTAATATAGTAACATTAAAAAGCATCAGAATTAACACAATACTGTGTTCTACCTTGCACAATGTGTGATTTCAACATAAGAATTTATAATTGGAAATTTGATCTCATTTTCTGCAGAAATTCTCATTACCGCAATGTGTACGGCTGTGTTTGAACATGCGTTATGTTGTAATTTAATCAAATTTACACAAAAATATTAAGAAAAAAAAATAAATGGATGTTTTGCTAGACTACTTTAGATGACAGAAAAAATATTTACTGAATATTCATGTATAATAATAATGAAGAAAAATTAGGAAAATGGTGTCTCCATGCCTGATGTTCTCATTCTCCGCAACACTTTTTGAGAACAGTTTAAGCACACATTCAGAATTTTAAAAAAGTTTGATTTTGAGTGACCAAGCACATGGACCAGTTACTTCAAGATGGCTACCAGGTAAGATCATTTTTTTACAGTTAATTTGAAATATTGTCTTATCAGAATGCTTACACGACATTTTGATTATCATTACCGCAACAGATGCTTATTAAATGTTAATTTAATTAATAGAAGCATAATACTTTGATTTTAAATGCATGTGGAGAATCTCCAAATTATGTTCTTTCAGGTTTGTCATGTCATTTTGAAAATATGTCAGTGTTGATGTTTTCTGACTGTTACGGTAATGAGATTTTTTAGGACTCATTTTTTAAATTATGTTACAAAAAGTGTTAAATGATAAGTAAAAGTTTTTAAATTAATGTTCCCATTTACTCCAGACTTTGTTTTTCAATGTCTGGTGGGGAAAAAAGTAAATTTAAACAATTTTTACATTTTCATGCTTGACATTTTTAAAACCAAGTTTTCGTGAGAATCACCCAGATATCTTCTGACAGCCATTGACATACCTTTCTCTCTCAATCTCCATAGAAAGCCTCTTCATATCAGAGTCTTTAAATTCCAATCGGGCGGAGCTGGCCATTTCTACAGGCGCATCCTGAACCTCCGGCCCAGCGGGTGGCGGAGGGTTGGAATATGCTGCTATCAGCTAATGACATGACACAAATTAAGTATTTTAAAAAGCTGTGTAAGTACAGCATAAAATGAGTATCGTATGTGCAAAATTTGCAGGAACATTACAGGGTATGTTGTTTTCGTGATTTCCAGTAGTTTCTGTTTAGCCCTTCGCTCTGCGTCTTTAGCCTCGTTCAGATCCTGTTTTAGGTGGTCAGCTTCCTTCAGTCTGGTGATAAGAATTAAAGGTAATGTGAATGATTTATATGCCCATTGTAGCACCAAACAGGTTTTCAAACACTTCCATGTCCGCTATTGGTCAAGTAACAATATAGCCAGCCCCATATTCTCATAACATTGCTTGAAACATAGGCTAGATTGGTTTTGGCTAGAGGGGATACAGCTATGGCCATATCTCACGAGATGTTGGGTTTGGGGGTATGAATAAAGGGACACTCCACATTTTTAAAAAATATGCTCATTTTCCAGCTCTTCTAGAGTTAAACATTTGATTCTTACCGTTTTGGAATCCATTCAGCTGATCTTCGGGTCTGGCGATAGCACTTTTAGCATAGCTTAGCATAATCCATTGAATCTGTTTAGACCATTAACATTGCGCCTAAAAAAAATAACCAAAGAGTTTCTATATTTTTCCTATTTAAAACTTGACTCTTCTGTAGTTACAATGTGTACTGAGACTGACAAAAAATTAAAAGTTGTGATTTTCTAGGCAGATATGTCTAGGAACTATACTCTTATTCTGGCGTAATAATCAAGGACTTTGCTGCCGTAACATGGATGCAGGAGGCGCAATGATATTACGCAGCAGCCGAAAATAGTCCCCTTAGTAATTTTCCCTTTTTTTGTGTAATATGATTGCGGAAAAATATTGAAACCCTTTGGTTATTTTTTAACGCGATGCTAATGGTCTAATCAGATTCAATGGATTGTGCCAAGTATGCTAAAAGTGCTAGCACCAGATCAGCGCAGATCAGCTGAATGGATTCCAAAACGGTAAAAATCAAATGTTTAACTCTAGGGGAGCTGAAAAATTAGCATATTTTCAAAAAAGTAAAATGTCCCTTTAATATGAAAACAGCGCTTAACCAACAAGATTTCACAAGATTTTGTCCGTAGCTGTATAAATCATCATCCTTTCTGCAACTCCGGGCGCAGGATAATGTGCTTAAAGCATCTTCTCACGAATCGTGTATATGCTTGGCACCTAGTGTATTGCATTCATCCAGCAGTACGGAGACTTTTTAATCAGATGTTTAAAATAAGGTTATTGTGTGCATGTTTGTGCATCTTGTGTGTGTACGACACGTTTAATTCACCGCTACTCCAGTGCATTAACTCTGTGAGCACCACATCATCAGTTTTTGAGACCTTAAATATATTTATTTGGTTTTATTGCATAAAGTGGTCCAATATATTAGGAAGACTTTGAAAATAGTGTATAAAAAATGTTATGGTGGTTTTATAATAGCCTGACTTTTCTATAGCATGACATTAACAACCACAAGTAACGCACAGTATTGGATTTGGATCAGCCCCGTTAGTCCGTTTCCAAGTATTGGACCGGCCCACCCCTAAAAATAATGACACACTTTTGAACTTCTCCAGCACCTTCCAAGTTAATTTGTATCAATAGCCCACCTCCTTTCAGACTGCTCGACAAGTTTAACTGCCAGTTGTTCTGCTTCTCTCATCTTCTGCTCCATCAGTCTCTTCTCCTCTTTGGTTTTGAGGGCTGTGACCTCCAATCTCTGCCTCTCCTGCTCCGCCTCAGCCGCTTTGTGAGCCAGCAGTTTAGCTTCCTCCTCCGCGATCTGAGCTTTCTCTGCCAAAAGGTCGGCCGTCTCCTCTGAGCGCAGAAGAGAGGAAGACAGATAAAAAAGAGTTTAAAAGATCAAGCTCAGGGAGTCTCGGATCATGAATGGAATTGTAATAGGAGTCAAGGACAATGGACTCTAATACCCCGGGAGTTCATTTTTAATTTATGTACCAATACTAATGCTGTGGCTTTGACGTTTTATACATTACTTTTTTATATCATTGGCAATGTTAAATTTCAAAACCCTCACAAGAGCTTCATTGGCCATTCGAGCCTCGTCCTGTATTTGAAATAGACGACGTTCCATTTCTTCTTTTGCTCGTTCGGCATCCTCTCTCATCTGCTTCTCCCGTGCAAGAATCTGACGTTCAACCTTAACACACACACACACCAATGGCAGAAATCCCATCTGTTAAATTACCGTAATCAGTACATTTAGCTTAATGTTTATCATTAGTGTAATGTTCATTAGCTTTAATAGATGTTCATAACATAATAAACATTTAAAGAATGAAATGCTTAGTAAAAAAATACAAATCTATCCTTAATCTACAAGGTTAACAGTAACAAACATTACACTAATGTACAGTAGGTTTTAAACACAGACCTTTTTCCTGGCCTTCTCCTCTCTTGCCTGAGCCTTCATCTGTTGCACCTCTATGGAGTCCACCTTCCTCCTCCTCATAAACAGATCATGATTCCCAATACACAGCTGCAAGATCTGAAAAGGCACAAATGATATACGGACTGAATAGTGAATCTACAATTCACAGAAACCCTATATAATATCTGAATATTAAAAAAACGACTCACCAATTTGTTAACTCTGAGCTGAGACGAATAGAATTTAAAAACCTCCTTTTTCTTGTCCAACGGCTTGATCGTAAACTGAAAAAAGGGACAAATATTTTTCAACAACTTTAACAGCTCTAAAATAATAATCTATGCATTTACATACATTAAAGGTGCATTGTACAGCATTTTAACGGCATCTAGCGGTGATTACAGCTCAGTCCCCCCCCCACCCCTTCCATTCGAAACAAACAGAGAAGCTACGGTAGATGCCACACGACAAACATGCACTGCAAATAAATGGTTTTATTATTTTTGTCTTGTTTTCTGTAATAATATCTAAAAATTCTTAAATTAAGATGTATTTTCTTGATGAGCAAAATGACCTAGTTTTTAGAAAAGAAAATATAAAATTTAAGCAAATTTGTGCTTAAATAAGCAAAAAACCTGCCAATGGAATAAGAAAGATTTTCTTGAATTAGGTGTTTATGAAAAAAGTCACTGCAAAAAAAATATTTCCAAGAAAAAAATTAGTTAGTATTTTTGTCTTGTTTTCAGTAAAAATACCAAAAAATTCTTAAATTAAGATGCTATTTCTTGATGAGCAAAACAACCAAAGAAAATAAGTCTAGTTTTTAGACCAAAAATATCAAATTTAAGTGATTTTGTGTATAAAACAAGCAAAAAAATCTGCCAATGGGGTAAGCAAATTTTTCTTGAATTTTCTTGAATTTAGTGTTTAAGAAAAATGTTCAAGACTTTTTTCCTTACCCTATTGGCAGATTTTTTGCTTGTTTTATGTAGATAGAAACAGCTCATTCTAAGGTAATAAAAACATAATGGTTAATTATATAAGGTATTTTTACAGCACTGAAAACATTGTTTTCATAATTTACACAATGCACCTTTAAATATTACATTGTTTCTTCTGACCTCTTTCTCACTGTATGAGATGTTACGGATTCCGCTCCAAGGGAAGGATTTGTTACGGCTGAGTTTGTTGTTGGGGCTGTAAATGTGAAGACCTTGAGCATCAACCCCTAGAAGGAGCTCGGTGTCCCGCTTATTTTGCTGTGACGTATCAGATTAGAAGATATGTGTATCTGTACATCATTTCATTTACAACTTCAAATCAACAAAACATAATATCCATAAAACAATGTTGCCAAGCAATTTCAAAGTCACTTTTTCAGTAACACATGCAGATGCTTTTGGAGCGGAGGTCATGTTTCTCAAGTAGTTTAGGATGGGCCTTACTGTGATAGAAAAGTAGCTAACTCCATACATGTCCAGATCCTGTGCTATTTTGAGATATTCCATCTCGGCCTCGTCCCTATGAATACAAATGTATCTCTGTTATGGAGTCGGTATTAGGGATGCTTCGTGGATAAAACAAGATTCGGCCTTACCTGGTGATGTTTCTGTGTTCAGCATACCAAGCAGTTATCTTCTCTTCCCACATGTCTGGTGTCATCTGATACAGCATCAGCACCTGGACATCATCATAAAAAGCATAGAATTGATAAACATTAGCAAGGTAAAGGTCAAGTTAATGAATATTCTGAAGCCACGACTTACTCTTTTGGGCAAGAGCTCATCCTGAGCTAAAAAGCCTGGCTTGTGAAAGTTTGGATCATAGTCTCCATACTGTAAAAAAACGAACAGAAATAGTTAATTTTCCATTAAATATCCACACTATAGCATTAAAATGCATAGACACAAACACAGTCACAAACCTTAGCTTGAACAGCATATGATGCCAAAAGAACAGAGGCCTCTGGAGAACAAAATATCTCTTCATCTAATATCTGCTTTTTTACCTAGGTTAACAGACAGAAAGAAAAGTGTATAACAATTGTAGAATAAATGTATATCATTATGAGCGAAACCATGCTAAAGTGTACTTGTAGCTCAAGTGGTAGAGCATCGTTTTAGCAACGCAAAGGTCTTGGTTTTGATTCCCTGACTATAAAGAAGTTCATTTAGGGCCATGTTTGCAAAGCCTCCATGCAATTATTTCAGTCATGCAAGACTCAAATAGGGAAAGACAGGCATTTCTAAATTAGCATGTTACAATGACAATTAAACAACATATGTGACCCACAACTAAACCCGACTTCAACTGAACCATTACTTTTGATTCTTAAGCTTAAATACATCTTTATTGAGGTCGATAAAGCTACTGTGCATGCACACAGGTTGGCAAGTGCCTTATGTTTCTCTGTATAGAGCCCCTCCACCAGAGTTTGTTAAGTCTTTCTTAGCTGCGTCCGAAACGCAGTAGTGTTGGACCGATAAATCGGCCGATGATGCTAGCTATGCTTCTCAATGATTTATGGTGAAATGTTGCTACATCCAAAAGTCAGAGGGCACTCCCGTGCAAAAACTCAATATGGGCCGCAGAAGAAGAACCATTACACACACATCTCAAAAAAATGGTATATGCTGCGTTTACACCGGTAGAGGCGTGAAGCGCAAGTGATTTCAATGTTAAGTCAATTTTAAGATGCGTTGACGGGCGTCTGGAGGTCTCGCGGTGCGACTGAGGCGTTTGGCGAGGAAGACGCGATTCCACCTCAAGAATTAGGCGGCTGGCGCGGTACGCACGAATGGTGCTTTTTGTACATTTTGCGCGAATTTGCGGATGATGCCCGAGTTGAAAAATTAGAACTTTGGGGGAATTTCACGCCGCGTTAACCAATCAGGAGCCTGCTTGCTGCTGTGGCGGGAGCCCCGCCGGAGTCACTCATTCAACATAAAGGAACGCTTGATATTGTCCTTAAGCAATCTTCCGGAGCTATACGACACAAGTTTTTATTTCTATAGAGACAGGAATAAAAAGGACCAAATACAAACCGGTAACTCTCTCGATAAATGCACAATCAACATCAGTCATCTTGCAAACAGACAACCGCATAGCACTTGCCCCTCCCACAAGAAGCGGATTTTGCCTCTGACGCGCCTCAACTGCTTGCTTTTTCTGGCGTCTACTTCGCTCTAGACGAGCAAATGCCTTCAAACTGTTCAAGCGGCAAACTAGACGCGGTAGGCGCGATTTTGACACCTCAAATGCGGTTGGTGTAAACGCAGCATTAAGCATATAAAGAGTTTAGTTCCAAAACGCGATAAACGGCATTTAAAAAAAATTGTTACAGCCAAAATCAGTATTGTATCAGGTCAGTATTAAAATGTAAATTCTTAATTTGACGCAAAATCCAATATCCGCTGTGTTATTCTGTCATCTTTTCTCTCTTTTTCCAAAACACGATAAAGCCAGTCCTCCTTCTCTGCAGAATGCAATAAATCCGCTCAACAAATCACAGCGCACCACTCCACGCACTGTAAACATCAATGGTGGCACGTTGAATACACACAGAATCCTAGTGTTCTTGGATTGTACTTCGTGATCAACAAACAAACAAAAACAAAATAATACCTTTGTTGATATGGATAAACCTGTGGTGGTTTTCTGAAGCGACTCCGGCGACAGAAAAATGCCGGCTGTTGTGTTGCTTACTCTCACACGACAGCATCAAGCTTCTGTCATGCTAACACATTGACCCTGCAGAGGATCTTATGAAAAACTTTCCATTATTTTACTTGAAGTCAACGAAAATTGACCAGGACCAAAACATTTTACAGCTGATTGCTGTCAAAAAAGTTGAGTGACGACATCCCAAGGATGACAGCAGCAATGACAGTGTTCTTAATATGACAAAGTAAGTGCTTTGATTAATGCCATTAATGTTTATTTTTTAATCATTGTATACCACTAGTCAACTAAATGAAAATAACATGGCAAAGATGAATGCACATTTATATATTGATTCAATGGATTTAGAGCATTTTGCAGAAGAAATCTTTGAAAATCAAAATTATAGATTTGAATTTTTAATGTTATTATAACCTAAAGATGCTATGTGAAAGTTTGTAACAAAAAAATTGTTTTTCATCTTGTTACCTTCTTGGTATAGAAAACACATCTTTACCCATATTAGTCAAAATGGATTTATTGCGTTTTGGATCCAAACTCTTCATATATTTATATTGCTGTTCTTCAAACCTTTTCAGGTATTTTCATGATAATAAAAATATGTATAATGACTATGTTTAACGAGTGTTGCTTTTTCAAATGCATGTTATAAACGACTCAAACTAACAGTGATTTCAGATTGATAAGCCATAGCACATGAAAAAGCTTTGCATAATATCGGCTGTGCGACTCAGAATCGATATCAGACGGGTATTATCAGTGTGTACGCATTTATAGTCCCATCCCTAAAAAACAGTATGCGAGGCGAGTAGTATGTCCGAATTCATAGTATTCCAAATACAGTAGCGAAAAGTAACCGGATAACCTACTTCTTTCGGCAAGATCCCAAAGTGTTCATTTGATGGACGGTTTACCACAAGAAGATGCATTGTTTCATTCAAAAATGTCCAAAAGCAGTAACATGGCTCTTTTCAAATGCAAATGTAAATACATATGAAGAGTTTGGTTCCAAAACGCAATAAATGCCATTTTTGAAAAAAATTAGTTACTGCCAGAATCAGTATTATATCAGGTCAGTATTAAAAAGTAAATTCTTAATTTTACGCAAAATCCAATATACGCCATGTTATTCTGTCATCTTTTCTCACTTTTTTCCCAAAATGCAATAAACGCCACTCCTCCTTTTCTACAGAATGCCATAAATCCGCTCCACAGATTACAGCGTTGAGTACACAGAGTCCTAGTTTTCATCATCTACTTTGTACTTCGTGATCAACACATAAACAAAAAACAAATAATACTTTAATAGCATTGATAAACCTGTGATGGTTTTTTTGTGACGGGAGAGAAACGTAAGCCATCAACATCTAATAATTTACGCAAGAGGCACTCGGGAGACGGGTGCTTGTTTGCCCGGGCTGAAAGCATCAAGTTTCTGTCATGATAACACATTGACCCCAGAGGATCTTATGAAAAACTTTCCATAATTTTATTTAAAATCAACGAAAATCGAGCAGGACCAAAACATTTTACAGCTGATCGCTGTGAAAAACGTTAAGCGACGACGTCAAGTAACCGCAGCAATGAGAGTGTTCTTAATATGACAAAGTAAGTGTTTTGATTAATGACATTAATGTTTATATTTTTAATTAGTGTGTACAACTAGTCAACTAAATGAATATAACATGGCAAAGATGAATGCACATTTATATAGGCTATTGATTCAATAGATTTATAGCATTTTGAATAAAAACTTGTCATGGATTTATTGCATTTTGTGGAAAAAATAATCCGTTTTTATAATAAATCTTTGAAAATCAAGTTATGGATTTGAATTTTGTATGTTTTTATAACCTAAAGATGCTATGTGAAAGTTTGTAACAGAAAATAGTGGTTTTCATCTTGTCACTTTCTTGGTATAAAAAACACGTTTTTACCAAAATTTGTCAAAATGGATTTATTGCGTTTTGGAACCAAACTCTTCATATATATAACAGTTGTCCCTTGTGGTTTAATTGCGCCAGTTTAAGGTCATTCCAGTTACGACTAAGCTGTTATTATGACGACGTATGTCACGTAATAAATCAACATAGCACCTGTAGTACATCCGAATTCATTCATACTATCCAAAATCATACTAAATAGTTCCTACTGTTTTAACGGTCGATGAGTAGGTTTTTCATCTAATTCAGTACCTACTGTCACAGTATGCAATTTCAAGACTTTCATCGCCAGAGCAGCCATACTGAGTGTTGAATTTTGCCCCATTCACAGTAATAGCAGTGCCTAATCTTGTTATTTCACTAATCTTTGACTGTAAGTCGCTCTGGGTAAAAGTGTCAGTCAAATGCATAATTGTTAATGCACCAGAACAACTCCCACATACTTGTAAAAAGAAGAGATGCTGAGTGATTTCCTGAACAAGCTCATCCTCGACTTTTTCAGGGAAGAATTTGGCGAGGAAATGAAATGTTATGGGAGAATCCTTTGGAACTTCTTGATCCAGAACCTGGATAGATATAAAACCCAAGAGATGTGTCAGTATCTGTGTGTTAATCTGTATTAGCAGCACTGAACCGTCACCTCAATCTCACCCGTTTATCAGGCTTCAGCCAGGCATAGGTGTCTTTTACGATATATCTGAGACCGAAGAACCAGGTTTCCCTCAGTCCAATGGTCCGACACACCAGGTCAAACAGATCTTTCCCTTTCCATTTCACCTATGAAATAGGACACAGACAGATAAACATGAAATCATGCCAATACAGGACAAGGGACAGAAAAATACACGCAGGCACATTTATGTTTACCTCACAGCTGAACTCCATTTCAGCATCCATGGTGATCACTTTGACTTTAAAAGTCTTTGGCTGTTTCTTTTTAAGACCCAATATCGACATCTTCACTTCTGTAGCACCTAAGTGAAAACAACCCAGTTTGTGAGAAGCTTTTATTCAGTTAGGACTAGGAACAAATAAATACAAAATGTAAACAATTAATAGGAAATAAGTAAAATCTAACTGAATAAACCGAAAGTGAATTGACTATTGAAGTCATACCGATGTCTCTGTACATCTGCTCTCGCATTGCAGATTGAAACTGTATGGCTTCACACGACCACAGGTAAGACAATGCATACTAGATAAGTTAGTATTTTACTGCTGTTATCGCATCTGTTACTTTAACAAACTATATTATGATTCCTATAGACCAGTATAAGTCACGGGGCATAGATAAGATTTACAACACTCTACAAAGCTACAACAATACGAAATCACAAAAACGTATATTTCAAACAAACCTTATATAAATAAAAAGCTTACGTATGTTTTATATATGTATATAATTCTCTTAAAATGCAATGTAAAATAATAAAGACCCGTTTTGTGTTTAAACAAATAATAAACTCCATATGATACACTTTTGAGTAACGTTATTAGCATGATGCTACATCTAACGTTACTCTTCTACCTTTGGTTGAAATCACGAACTATTAAAACACTATTTGCCAACGTTTTGTTCACATAAGGATCTAGGAATTATAGTAACAATAATATAAGTTAAGTTAGTTAACGTTACCTCACGTATAAGTGTTGAAGCAGGCCTGATCCACACAGTCTCGCCGCAAAACCACCACAACAACGCAAATCGGATTCGTGTCGTTCTCCTACATGGACATCACTGCTAAGTTCAGTCAGGAACTTTTTAAAACTTTAAAAAGTGCCCATGGTCTTATTAAATCACACGGTGGACGGTTGTGGCATATAAATCTGACGTTATCTTTACTTTTTAGATAGGGAGTTAGCAGCGCTTTGTTGTTATTATTATTTGTCGCCCTCTGCTGGCAGGAAGGAGTAACGTTCGAATGAAAGGAATAATGTGGGATGAAACACTACAGTGATTTATATGCAACTCAAATTAAAATTTGTATTTTTTTGTTTGTTTGCTTTTAATCGTTAAAAATATATTTTTTGCAAGAACTTAAGTAACATAATCCTGTATTGAATCATTTGTCTAAAGGAATGGCAAATGCGCGAACCTTTGCTGATGTGAGGAACGTGATCTTGTCAGCCCATAAAAACACAGGGGCACAGGATAAAGTTGGCTTCTATGATAAATGGGCTGAAAACTATGAGCAGGTAAATTTAAAAAAAGTAGTTGTACTTCTCTCTCAGTGTACTTTTACAAAACTATCATTTTTGCTTTTACTGTAGTGGTTCTGGAGCCCATTAGGGGAGCTTTCAATGAGCCCTTAAGATGAATCAAGCAAGCATTAAAGGTGGTGTGCATGATTTTTGATAAACACTTTGGAAAAGTGAGTCAGGACGAGTACCAAAACACACTTGTAGCCAATCAGCAGTTAGGAGCAGTGTCTACTAACATACACTGTTGCCTGGGCTGTGTATGTGTGGGGCGGGTCTATCAAAAGAAGGTCCGGATTCTATTGATGTAAGGGCGTGTTTGTTAAGGTGATTTCAAATATCAACATTGGCTTTCAGAGATCATGCACCCCGCCTTTAAAATAAACTAAAACACCTAAATCAACATATTTCTTATTGTCTGATTATTTTATAACAAGCTCTAGAATAATGTATTATTTTACAGGATGTGGCACTACTGGATTATCGTGCCCCTCTTTTAGCAGCTGAGTGTGTCAACTCCTTTTGCAGAGGTGACAGAGAGAAGATCACAGTCTTGGATGTAGCCTGTGGGACAGGCCTGGTCTCTTCACATGTATGCATTGCTTTATTTGAATTCTGGGCAAAAAAGAGAATGTAATAGATCTGCTAATAGAAAGATTAATGTTACTTTATTTCTAAACCCTATTTGGTTGAGGTAGTTAAAGAAAATGGGATTTCATCACTTTGTTGGAGTGGATGGAAGTTTGGGGATGCTAGAGCTGGCCAAGAAAACAGGACTCTATCAGCAGCTTACACACTGCCTGCTTGGTCAAGATCCCATTCCCGCTGAAGCTGGTAATGAGCCGTCCACACTAAAGAGTTGGCTGCCAGTCAACAATAATCATTTTTTTATTTGAAAATATTTTCTGGAAAAAAATATAAACAAGGTAATTTATAAACATTGCATTACTGTTGCAAACAAAAACATTTAATAGATTAACAATTTGCTCTAGTATAAACATATCACTGAGCTACAAACCACAGCAATGTATTTTGCAACTGAGTTTCACAGGGCATTTTTATTTGCACAGCACATATTCTGTAACAATGCATATTAAAGAAAATTATGTTGTAATGTCTTAAAGGCTCCAGCAGGGGGAACCCATCTTCCTAGCATTATTAGAAATGTGCACTTTTAAAAAAATAATGGTTGAGTAAAAAATTAACAAACCCAACCGTAGGTTTAAATTCCCCTAGAAAATGTCAAAAATGTACTTTACCATGGGTTGATACAACCCAGCTTTTATAAGAATGTGCAAATGACAAAAGTTAGTGGTGGGTAGGATTCATAACTAAATGTATTTCTTTATGAGAAATTAGAAATATGGTATGCATTAAGAATTAATATGTTTTAACAAGTAGCCTAAATCATGCCTTTTTATTTCTAGGTCTTTTTGTATGTATAGCAGTGTAGCATCTTTGACATGATTATCTTTTTTTATCATAGCAACATATGATATTGTTATAATTGTTGGAGCTCTGAGCGTTGGACAGGTGCCATTGACAATCATCAGAGAGCTGTGGGAAGCTGCAAAACCAGGTAAGATTTTATTATTTATATAACAAGCATAAATTGTTTTTATTAGTATGTGTATTCCCTGTACTACAGTATTAACAGAGTTATTGTGAAGTACATGCATGCAAGTCTAATGTTAATGTTTTTCCGATGTTTTAATTCAGTTTCCAAACTATTATTTGAAAATGATTTTATGTTTTCATTTTTGAAACTACGGTTTTGTTTCTGTTTATGCATTTGGTGAATTTATTTATGTAATTTGCATTGTATTTACAATATACAGTACACTTTAATTGGGACAGCATGTTATTAAAGGCGGGGTGCATGATTTTTGAAAAACACTTTGGAAAAGGAAGTCGGACCGAGTACCAAAACACACTTGTAGCCCATCAGCAATAAGGAGCGTGTCTACTAACCAACATTGATTTTGAGGGCACATGATTTTTTTAAAGTAGTGAAGCTCACAGATAAGTCATTTGTAAAAATAACAACAACACAATATTCCAAAACGAATTACAGGTTTTCATTTCGATTTTATTGCGACTTTAACCAGTTAAGTTACATGACATTCCCAGTCATCTATAAATCAAATAATTTTGTGTAACAGGTGGCTATGTGTGCATGACTACCAGAGGGAACGCAGATAACCAAGATTACAAGGCTGAGCTGGAGCAAATTAATCGATCACTTGAGGAGGAAAAGAAATGGAGCTGTGTGACTGTTGTTGAGGTGGAGGAGTGGGAAAAGGCAGTTTCACAGGAAGACGACGGGTACATTCCAGGCGCCATTTATCTATATCAAAAAAGTATTCCATGAAAATACAAAGGAAACCCAGTGACGTATAACTGATAACACAGTCAAAGTTGTGAATGGACCAATAGATACAATGAATATAATCCACCAGCAGGTGGTGGTATTATTGTGGAAAAATAATATAATTAGTCGTCATAAAAATAAGAATCACCTGGCAGTTGAACTGTAAGTCAAAACATGATTCATTTCAATTGTTCACCTGACACTGCATTGTCACTGTATTGTCACCTGAAAGACCACAAGGAGGGTAAGAAACCTACTGTACATCAAAGGTTTTATGAGGTGTGTGTGTAGTGTGTGGTTACAAATCCACCATCCCCCAGTTACATCTAACCTTTTGTTGGCCACTCCTCGATACTCCGAGTCCGGCCAGTGAAAACTTCAGAAACTTCCAGAGGTCTCATGTGACATAAATAACTGACACTTGTTCGACTTCATGCGGCGCCGCAGGACCAGCAGCTGGATGACGTCAAAGTACCGCGAGAGCGATTCGCGAAATAATACGGAGGAGTTTGCTTTTAAATCGCTCTCGCGGAACTTTGACGTCATCCGGCTGTCGATTCTTGGGGCGCCGCATGAAGTCGAACAAGCCTAATGTTTTGCTTAGACTTTTCAGCATGTGATATGAGCAAACTGATAAGAATGTTGTAAGAATTTCTCCTGTATAAGAGTTTTTTTGTTTTGAATAAATAAAGTTGTCTATGTGTACACATAAACACACAAGGTAATGCATATGTAATACATGCAGGTCTGTAAATCAATAACATTTTAAAAATATTTTTTTTACTTGTAAAAAAGTGATTCAGGAAGAAGATTTTACATGTTATTAGCAAAAATGACAATGCAGATACAAATATGATCCCCCCCTCCACCGCATACTAAAACCCAGTTTTTTTTCAAATGCTCTGTGCCCTAACCAAATGCAAATGCTTTCATGAGGCGATACTCTCTGTAAAACCGGTTTGGTCTGAATCTGTTGTTTCGTGCCGAGCTCAAGCTGACATAGAAGAAAGACTAACAATGAGGAGATTGTTCCTCCCCTCCCTCAAAATAAAGGGATTTACAACTAAACCATTGTCCAGCATATACCTCTGAAAGAGATACATGTAAGATTATAGCAGTGCTTTTATAAGACGATTTAACCAGAAATCTGTCCATTCAAGTGTTCATAGCATAAGGAATTTGAATAAAACTGACATATTTCCATATGTTTGTAAAAGACACCTTAAATCTCTCACTTTACAAATGACAACTACGCTAGCAGCCCTATAGTATTCACAAGACATAAGGTGAGGGAAAACTTTAACAAATGAACATTATTTAGGGTAAATATACACATATTTAGGACATAATATAGGTGAAAGCAAAATATATATGTGAATTACAATACAAAACAACAACATCAGCTTTTGAATTGTCTAAGTTTAATTCACAATGTCTTCATCTACACTTCTTTCTTCTACAAGGCAGAGTTCTTCAATTAAAAAAATAATTAAAAAAGCACATAACAATCCTTCACAGTGCCATTATGGTAGATTTGTGGTCCAAGTGCAAGCAAGACCCTTCTAAACACATCTTCAGGACAGGGTCCCCTACAGTAAATCAAATATATGACTTTGAAGGATCTGCAGATGTCTCATAAGGTTCAGAGGTTGCCAGTGTCTGATCCAAACCCTTTTCATTCAACTGGTACTTTGTAGACGCCCCCTCACTTTCCTCAGTCTGTGCTATTGACTCAGCTCTCATAAGTTGTGACTTTGTAGTCGATGGCTTGCTCTGCTGTGAGATTGTGGAGGGTGGTCTGCCCTGGGAATAGAAAGGTGGTGCTTTTTGACTCCATTGGGACCGCACAGACGGAGCACCGTTCTGCAGAGACCTCACCGAGAGGGGCCTCATCCTCTGTGAACCCGCCATACTTGATCCTGCCCGCGAAGAACGCACAACCAAGTATTTCACCGAAGGGCCGTCGTCATCCACTGTATTTCCCGTGCAGATTGTGGTGCACAGAATCCCCCCGCTTAAAAGAAGTATGATGGATGCGCCCCAGCCAACATAAATCGCGCCTCCGATCTCTCTGCGCTGAGAATCCGTCAACAGCGGGTTGTAAAAGGCATTAACCACTAGGCCGGCCGACCAGGACACGGGAACCAAGCAGAGAATCCCGGCGACGATCAGTGAGACACCGGCAGCCGTGGCGATTTTAGCTTTGGTGCTTTTGCTTCTGACCATGAAGATAGTGCACTTTCCTCCAACGAAAGCCAAAACCAGACCCCCTGCTCCGATCAGAATAGCCATCACCATCAGGGCCCGGGCGGCCTGCAGATCTGTGGTGAGCGCGAGCGTGGACTCGTAAGGTTTGCACTGTATCTGGCCTGTGCTCTGTGTCACGCAGCTCATCCAAATGCCTTCCCACATGGTTTCTGAGGTCACGATGGTGGTTCCCACAAAGGCCGTCACACGCCACAAGGGCATGATGCAGGATAGGAGAGCCCCCACCCAACCCAGTAGCGCCAGGGCACTTGCCAACATTTGCATGCCTAGGGAAGCCATGTCTTAGTCGAATAATAGATGTTTAAAGCTATATGCTGGTTGGTCTTCCTGTAGTGACCTCTGACCTAAAGTGCAATGCTCCCCATTCTTCTGTATCACGCTTCTGCTGAACCTTGAGGTCACTTTCTTCTTTTAACATACAGTTACATCCTTATTGATAGCCTTGATGTTTTTCTTCTTTATTCAAGCACCATCTCTCACACACCTTTCTTGTCTGTAGAGGTTTGACTCTGGTGACAGTCACAGAATGTTTGTATGCAAAAAGAGAGAATGACAGAGGAGGCGTGTGCTGCAAAAGAGACCATGCCTCCATTAGCCTGCACATTACCAGCCTAACCAGATTCCTCCTTATAGCTTTGGACAATGTGGGTGGATCATGTATAAAGTCGTATAGGTGGACTACTGTGTAGTTGCGGATGGAAATATGTATTGGGTTCAGGCGTGCGCACCCGTATTCAGATATCTAGATATGTATCTTTAATATTGACTGTGTAAGGTCGTGTCTTGACTCAGTAAGGTCGTGTCAAAGATTGAAATCAATGATTGAAATCAAACTTTGATGCTCCCAATCTCATCATTTGATTATTAGACTTTAGCCTGGATTTCATCTTTGTTCAGGCAAAAAATAATCTTAACAACACTGTAAAAAAAATCTGTAGAAATTACAGTGTTACTTGCATCTGGTTGCCTGTAACTTACCGTAGATTTAAATGTATATTATTTATCGGCAAGAGTTTGTTCAAAGTTAAATAAATTTGAAATATTAACAAGTCTTTATCTTTACAGAATAAAACTATACAATAAAAGCCTCATGCAAAGCATTCTGGGAACCAGAAATCGTAAACAACTTTTTTCTGTTTTTGCTTTGCTTACTTTTACTCTGTAAAGACAAAGACTTTTCATGTTTAATGTTCATTTAACTTTGAACAAAATATTGCCAGTAAATAACATAAATTTAAATATACGGTAAATTACAGACAACCAGCTTCAAGTAACACTGCACTGTAAAAAAATTCCGTAGAAATTACAATGTTATTGCAGCTGGGTTGCCGGTAATTTACCGTAGATTTAAATTTATGTTATTTACTGGCAAGAGTTTCTTCAAAGTTAAATAAATTTTAAATATTAACAAGTCTTTATCTTTACCAAAAAAAACTACAATAACAGCCTCATGCAAAGCATTCTGGGAACCAGAAATCATCATCAACCTTTTTGTGTTTTGTGCTTCAGATTTTGTTTCCCAGAATGTTTTGCTTGATGCTGTTTTTTAAGTTTTGCTCTGTAAAGACAAAGACTTGTGAATGTTTAGTGTTCATTTAACTTTGAACAAAATGTTGCCAGTAAAAGACATACATTTAAATCTACGGTAAGTTACCGGCAACCCATCTGTAATTTCTACTGATTTTTTTTACAGTGAACCTTTACATAAACGCCTACATGATGGGTTGTAAAAGAGGTAAGTTATTTCATGATGTAAATACTTTATTGCCAAATAGGATTTTTATGTCCATACTTATAAACATTAAATGCTTATATACAGCAAAAGATCTTTCTCATTATACAATATGAAAAACATGACATGATGAGTCACCAAGATTTTGACAGGACAGTTCTCACACCGTGAAATGTTGAAATGCCCGTCACACTTTTACATGTCTTCATATATAAGATATTCAAAGTATTTTTGAGTCATTTGCTGTGACGTATAAAAGGTAAACAGGGGCATGGCGAAAAACGTGTTCCTGAAAAGGTTACGTTTTAAAAGATATCAGGAAGTGAAACTAAAGTAAAACAGTTTTTACTTTGTTAAGACTTTGATTATTTGTTTCATGTTTTATTCTTTACCTTTTTTGGTGCACTGTCAGAAACAAGTAAAAACTTTAAAAAAAGGACCTAATATGTACCATTTTGGGACAGATATGTACCTTTTAGGTACCAAAGTGTTCTTTTTAAAGAGGTGACAAATTTTGTACCTTTTTAATTGTTCTCTGAATAATTTTATTATTATAAATCAGTCACACATTGCTGCATATGTTACATTTAATTTATTCATTTATAAAGCACTACTAAAACAACAGAGCGTTGACAAAAGTGCAGTACAGTATACATAAGAAAAACAGCACAAAGAGGTGTAATAAATTAATAAAAAGCTAAAAAAAACTACTTTATATAGATAATGGTCACCAGTTATATGATGAGGTAACAACAGATCTAAAAACAGTTTGGACATTCATAAAGTTGACTTTTTTTTTAATGTGCATATTAAAAAACATTGTCACTTTAGTTACAAAACGTAATATTGTTTTACATTATATAATTATATAATATTATATACTATAATAAGTAATTATACATATATCATTTTTTATTAAAAGCCACAAAACTGTGTACAGTATATGCATACTACATGTGTATTGTGTACACATACACAAACAAAACATTTTTATAGGCTACTTGCCGTACAACGTTTGGTACTGCCATTATAGCTAATAAGTGCTGAGACAAAACCCTTTGGGGATTTTGATAGAGGTGACAATAACCCATATAGACAGCAGTGACAAAATTCAAGTTTAACAACTTTCTTCACCGGTAAAAAGCATAATATAAACAATTTCCGTGTGTATTATTAAATAGTACTTCATTTAAAAATTGTCCTGTTAAAATTTCATTGTCTTTCTTACTGTATTGTACTGATTTAATAGATTTTTCCTGAGTCGCCATCATTTGGATTCAGTTGACGTTCCCTTTTTAAACATAAGCTTTGCTGTTGTTCACAGATCTGGCCTGGGAATATTTCACACTAGGATAACCATCATCATTTGAAGGGCATGAGCTGCACAGAAGACCTCCACCCAGGAAAAGCAAACCAGCAGATGCCCAGCCAACATAGAGCGATTCCCCGAGCTCCCTCCTCTGGCCGTCCACCAACAAAGGGTTATAAAAGTCTCTGATTATGGTGTTCGCTGTCCAGCAAACAGGAATAAGAACAAGAAGTCCAGCAATGATGAAGATGACCCCACTGGCGATGGCAACTTTAGCCTTAGATGCCTCGTCTTCAACGAAGTTGGTACACTTCCCTCCCACAATACACAAAATAATTCCAAACACCCCAGCGATGATGGCAATGATCACCAGGGCTCTAGCACCCTGCAGATCTTGAGGAAGGGCCAGCAGAGAGTCGTAGACCTTACACTGCATCTGACCTGTGCTTTGAACCACACAGTTCATCCACAGACCTTCCCATATGACCTGCGAGGTCACGATGTTGGCTCCAATGAAAGCTGACACTTTCCAGTTGGGCAAGCCACAGATGACAATGCTTCCCAAAAATCCAATAATAGCCAGGCAAATGCCCAATGTCTGACGTCCTGTAGACACCATCTCTTTCAGGTTTATAAGAACAAATGCAAGGAGATAAAAGTTGCTATTTGCCTCGGACACTGTTTGCAAAGTGAAAGTAGTCAAAGGTACCCTTCACTTATAGGGTAGGTTTAAAAAAAAAGTAGGGCAGGGTTTAAGTATGAAAAACCAGTTCCTGCCAAATTTCACTTCTGGTCATTGTAAGTGTTCTGACCAAAGTGGTCAAACCTGTTGAGTGAATTGTAATTGGAAGCTGGTTTCTTTAAAAAAAAAAAACTGTCTATTGAATGTCTGGTTAGAATGTAGGATTTAAAAAGTTAAGTGACATGGAGAACATGCAAATGCCAAAGAAAGCCCACCTGACCTAGCCAGGGCTCAAACCGGGGACCTTCTTGCTGTGAGGCAACAGTGCTACCCATTGAGCACCCTCAAAAGGATTTTAAATGTAACTTAAATTGTATTGCTTGTATATACAAATAGAAATGTGCTTCCTAAACTAAACACCCAAATCCAACATCTTTGTATTGAACCTTTTCATGTTTTTGTGCCATGTAAACTATACAGCTGCTGTAGACAGACTGAAATATCCAGAACTTTAAAAAACAGCATGTCAAAAACAGTGTCAATGTAAAAACATTTGTAAAACCAAATTGAAATTGTTTGGAAACTTTTAAGTTTCGGCTTGTGAAAATAGCTTGAATTGACTTGCAAAACCAAGCAGTTTTAACCTAATGCTGGATTTTTAACAGTGTGCTGTGCACAGCCGTTGCTGGGAGACCCAGTAATGTAACCTTGGTGCTGTGAAAGTGCACGAGGCAGCTAAACACGTCGCCTTTACGCATTACAATATGGGTATTGCAAGATTAACAATTCGTTTCTAATTGCATTGCACTTGCAGAAAATACAAAAGGAAAGTTATGTTAAAAATATTTATTTAAAAATGTACATGGCATAAAGAATTTCTGAACTATTAAAATGATTCATAGGACTATGACAAACTGAAAAAAAGTTCAGCAAAAATCAGCAAAATACAATTTCATCTCTTCCTTCACAAGCAGGAAGATTAAACATTACTGTTCAGAAGTCTGATAGTCACACATATGCGCCACCGTTGGCTGCTGACCTTGGAGCGGAGTATTTGACAGAATAACCACGATCCTCATTCTTGGGGCACTGGCAACAAAGAAGTGCTCCCCCAATAAGCAGAAGACCGGAAGCTCCCCATCCGATGAACAGTGATGCTCCAAGTTCACGCTTTTGTGCCTCGGTCACAATGGGATTGTAGAAATCTCTGATGACAGCATTTGCGCACCAGCAAACCGGGATCAGACACAGGACAGCAGCCACCACGAAGAACACACCGGCCGCAACACACACTTTGGCCTTCGCGTCTCCGTCTTCAATGCAGTTGGTGCACTTGCCTCCTGCGACGGCCAGCAGCATTCCCAAAAGGGCCACGAGGATGGAGATGACCACAAGAGCGCGCGCAGCCTGGAGATCCTGAGGAAGCGCGAGCATGGAATCGTAGACCTTGCACTGCATTTGACCCGTGCTCTGTTGTACGCAGTTCATCCAGAGGCCTTCCCAGAAGATCTGAGCCGTCACGATGTTATTGCCAATAAACGCCGTCACTTTCCACATAGGGAGCGCGCAAATTATAATAGTGCCCAACCAGCCAATAACTGCGAGTGCGGTAGCCAAGATTTGAAGTCCAGCAGATGCCATTGTTTTCGTATGTGCGGAATCAGACTCTACCGCAACACACTCCGATACAATCATTTATAGTCCGTTTGAGGGGTGGGGTTTGTAATTGATTTGCCTGTAATTGTTCCCTAATTGTCTTCAGATGGTAAACTCATTTGAAGTTTACATATGTGTTGGCCTGGTACTTAACTGGGGTGCGTTTCCCAAAAGCATTGTTAGCCATGCAACTACTATCGTAAGTTTCGTCGGAACTGACAAACGTCAACGATTTGGTGTTTCCCGAAACCATAGTTCAAACGAACATTCACAAGCTGCATGGCAAACTTATGTGATTTGAACGACTCTTCACCTGTAGTTAGAAGCGTAGTTCCTTGTTTTTATAATAAATTAATAAGCAAAAAAAGCTGTTGTGCATTCTATATCCATCATTCAAAATACCCAGCAAGCAATTTTGCGGCTAATAGACGTCTAGTAGCCGTCTAAACACCCCCCTGACGTCTAGGCTAAAACAAGGCTAATTTTGGGCTGTCAGTGAAAATCTAGTAGACGTCTATCATAGCCCAAGAATAGACTAGTCATCAAATAGACGGCTACTAAACGTCTACATATATACGTCTAATAGACGGTGAATGTGGGTCTAGGCTAATAAAAGGCTAATTTTGGGCTGTCAGTGAAAATCTAGTAGACGTCTATCATAGCCCAAGAATAGACTAGCCGTTAAATAGACGGCTATTAAATGACTACACGTGTGTGTCTAATAAACAACAAAAGAATGGCTAAAGAATTATTTTTAATCCATTAAAAAAGGTTCTCATAAACATGTAATCATGCAATTTATTACAAGAAATATTGTTAATACAATAGAAATTCAGATAAGACAAAATGAAAAACTACTTTTAACAAAAAGAATAAAAACAGTAACAAAATAAAAGCATAAATAACAAAATAAAATTTTAAAAATGAAATAACATCTAAACATTAACAAACTTATCTTCAGTTCACTTCAACTTATTAATTGTACTAATTTCTATACCCCCCCCCCCCCCCCCCGGGGCCTGTTTGAAATGCCCCCATTGCATCCTTCACTTCCAGTTCTGTTGCTGCTGGGAAGTTGTTCAACACAGCATCTGCCAAATATGAAAAGAATGCATGAGACAAGTATTTTTGCTTTATATTAAATGTGATAGTCATTCTCTTTGGAAAAAGTCATATATAAATATTGACAGGTCAACAACAGTAATCATATCGTTCTCATTACTACAAACACAAGTGCATGTTTCTCTGCTTGTGTTTAATGACATTCTGGAACTAGCAAAAGAGGCTTAAAGGCAGGGTATCTGATTTTGATCCAGAAACATTTTAGTTATGCTGGTTGAAAGTCTCCTCAAGTCTTGATAGCAATCACTATGTTAAGTTGTCTGAATGTGTATTTTTATATATTTGTGTCATCTGTAAAAGGCGTAAGACCAAAAAACGTTCAACAAATCATTGAACCCCGATCGAATGCAATATTTGGACATGGGCCAGTTACCGGTTTTAAAGGTATACCGAGATTTTCAGAGTCAAGGTTTTAAAAACCACAAAAAATTTCTGTGATACCGTTTTCAATGTATGAACTGTGTTTACACATAGTGAATTAAATCATGTAATTGAATTCATGTTTACATTTACCACTTCACACCCTGTTCACGCTCTGTAAAAATAGGGAGAATCAAATAAACTTTCCTGCTGAATTGACACAGGAGCTACAAAACGAAAAACATTTTGAAACAACAAAAAAAAAACATCTGGATGAGCAAAGAGCAAAAACCCAAATTAACATTGGTAACTTCACTGCTTTTCCGCAAGATGGAAACAGCTACAGGTCTGAAAGGGTCGTTGCAGTGTTTCTTTTGGAAAGGTAGGTATACAGTGTGATTCTATTTTGATGGATTCAGATTGTATTTTAATGAAACGTGTTGCTTATGTAGTTTGTGTTCCTTTACGAATTAGTGTAATGATATTTATCTTTTCAAATTTCTAAACGTGCTGCATTTAATTCGGATTAAAAACAGTTGTTTATGTTGGTTATTTTGGTAATGTTATTCACTTTGTCAGTCTTACTGGTTAATGAGATAGGAGTGTGCTTCTGGTTGGTGCGTGTAGGCTAAAGTTAGTATTTTTCAAAATCAAATACCCTGCCCTTTAAAGGAATAGTCTACCCTTTTGCCATATTAAACTATGTTATTACCTCAACTTAGAAAAATTAATACATATCTATCTTTTTTCAATGCGTGCACGGTATAGCGCGTCGTGAATGTGTTAGCATTTAGCCTAGACCCATTCATTCCTATGGTACCAAACAGGGAAGCCACCAAACACTTCCGTGTTTTCCCTATTTAAAGATTGTTACATGAGGAATTATACCAGTAAGTATGGTGCCACAAAATAAAACTTTTTTTTGGTACCATAGGAATGAATGGGGCTAGGCTAAATGCGAACACATTAACAACACACTGTGCAGTGCACGCATTGAAAAAAGATAGGTATGTATTAATTCGTCTAGGTTGAGGTAATAACATAGCTTAATATGGCAAAAGGGTAGACTATTCCTTTAAGATGCCAAGCATAAAATATTCACAATACAATCTTATGGACATAAAACATCTAAACAATATTGTATGGGTGAGTTAACTGTTGTATCGGCAAAGAGTAATTTAATCTGGGGCTTTTAATATTTAGAAAATATTAAGGCAGTACCGGACTGTCGTCAATTACACCTCACATAGCCTAATGTCATATTAAATGTATTATTTTGTGAAACACCATTCAGCCTAAAACTACATACAAACACACTTACCTTTAATAACTGAGAACTGATGTTTTTTCAAATGCTTGCTTCTGCAGTGGACCACCACCATTCATGTTGAACTTTGAAATTAATGAATTTTATGGAACTCTAAAATACAAAAGATAATGTCGTTAACATTTGCAGACTGACATATATTTTTGATTTTTTGTGACCACATGAAAGACTGCGTTGACACCACAATGTCTTATTAATATTGCATGTTTATAGAATTTACCTGTCCAGCATTCTTCCGGCACGGTCTCTCAAGTTTCTCCCTCCAGTTTCACACAGCTTTGACACCTGAATAGCACATGCATATGTCAGTAATTGTACAGTATTGTATGCTTCAGTGTACAAGTGTTTACCAACCTTTAAGGCTAATGCCCACTGACCTGCAAGTTTTCCCTCACTAACACAATAAAACTCTTTTTTCCAACAAACTGAAGGCCTGTAAGTTAAATCCATATGGAAAAATAGCTTTCCCCCACAATCTATCTCTGTATGCATAATTGTAAAGCATAACTGCCTACATTACTTTAAGCAACACACTAACTTAGCTAAGTTACTGCTGTTACTAAAAAGCAGCCTACAAATCACTTATGTAAATCTTCAGTGTAACGTTACATAGACTCATTTACCTCCACTATTTTATTACATTGCAGGTTGTACTGTTTAGGTTTTATAAAACATGGGTTACTTACTTTAACGTAAAGTTACCCGCAAGAATGTCGCGATTCCAACAACAAATAAAGTAAATACATTTTAAACACATGTAAAATAAAATAATAAAAAACACTTACAAGACCAAACGAGTGTGGAAGATTGCTTTCCCCTTGGCTGCTCGCTGGTTGTTGTTGATTTTCAAACAGCGGAAATCTTTCTCGTGAGATTTGGCCTCGTGTTTGTGTACTGCAGCTGCCATCTAGCGGTTCGGAGTTGTAACTGGATTTTGTATATCAATAATGAATGTTATGCGTGACAGCAGATATTCAGATAAGATAAATAAAACCAAACATCTTGAATTCACTGGTGTCTTTGCATGCCTGATGAAATATCATACATCTTGCAAGTTATTTTGGCAAAAACAACATTTTATTAAATTCAAGGTTATTCTGGGCTAAACATGGTTTGTTCGTAGTCGGTCTATTTATGAGCTAAATAGTGGCTATGTGCGACGGTGCATAAAACACTTTAAAGAAATTAAACAAACATTGTAATCGCTGTTAACTTTGCTTACACAATGAAATACCATACACCTCACAAGTTATTTGGCAAAAACCACGTGTAATTAAATGAATGGTTATTTCTGGGCTAAACGTGGGTTATTCGTAGTCGGTCTATTTGTAAGCTAAATAGTGGCTAAGTACAGACGGTGCATATAACACCTTAAAGAAATGAAACAAAATACCTTAATCGCTTTGAACTTTGTTTACATGATTAAATATCATACATCTTACAAATCATTTTGGAAAAACAACATGTAATTAAATTCATGGTTATTTCTGGGCTAAACCTGGTTTATTCGTAGTCGGTCTATTTATGAGCTAAATTGTGACTACGTACAGACGATGCATAAAACACTTTATAGAAATGAAACGAAATACCTTGTAATCGCTGTTAACTTTGCTTACATGATGAAATAGCATACATCTCACAAATTATTTTGTCAAAAACCACATGTAACCAAATTAAAGTTTATTTGGGCTAGATATGGGCTAGGCACAGCCCGGCTATATCGGGTCTATACTGAAACGAGACGTTGAAATGACGGCTATTGCTTGCTGGGTATATACAAATTTTATTTTACGTCTTTACGTTTGTAAACAGAATTAAAGCACTGTATTTGAAAAGTGCGCATGTGCGCAGATCTACAAGCTTTAAAGGGATACTTAACCCAAAGATAAAAATTCTGTCATCATTTACTCACTCTCATGTTGTTACAAACTTGTATAAATTTCTTTGTTCTGATGAACACGAAGGAATATATTTCTATAAGAGGTTTTAACTAAACCGTTCGTGGACCCCATTGACTTTCATAGTAGGAAAAAAGAACTAAATAGGGTCCACAAACGGTTTGGTTACAAACATTTATCAAAATATCTTCTTTTGTGTTCATCAGAACAAAAAAATTTATACAGGTTTGTAACAACATGAGAATGAACTGTCCCTTTAAGACTGGGAATCCCTGGGAGAACTGACGTAAGAGGGAACTTGCACATTAATTAAAGGAACAGTAATAAATTTATATAAATTAATCATAAAATGGCCCTGATATGTCACTAGACATTAAGAAATAATTTTCATTTCAAAAACTTATATCACTGACAACAGTGGTCCAGCCAGGATATTGTCATTTAAAAAGTGGAGTTGCAGCCCTCAACTGATGTTTATGTTGTCATTTTGTGTACTGGCCAAAAGCTGTATGATTGCCAGTTTTGGCCACAATCCTACATACTGTTCCTTTAAATATCTTGAAATTAAACAACAAAGAACTAAATCACGGTCTTCTGATGCAAAAACAGATGAATTAGTACTCCACCTCCCATGTAAAATCATCAACTATTGTCGAACCAACATGGTTCAAACGACGAATGTGCAACAAAGTTACTATGTTTTCGGGAAACAGTGACTATAGGTAGTTTCTCTAACATTGTATGGTGGTTCAGCAATGAGTTACGTCATTGTTTGGGAAACTCTCCCCCTGATTATTGACAGACACGTGCTACAGCAAGGTTATGAAATAACTAGGCCTATAATGTGTCAGATTTTGATTTATATAAATCTGCTTTGTGCAGTAAAATTTTCACACTGTGTAAAAAACAAATGTAATGTAATGTATAGTCCTCTTGGTTACTTTCAATAGCAGGGAACTATTTTCAGGCAGTGTGTAATATCATTGCCCCTCCGCAGCTGTGTTACGGCAGCAAATTCCTTGATTATTACACCAGAATGAGAGTATTCCTAGCCATATCTGCCTGGAAAATTGCACCTTTTAATTTCCCGTCGGTCTTAGTACACGATGTAACTACAAAAGAGTCAAGTTTTAAATAGGAAACATATTGAAACTCTTTGGTTATTTTTTAGCGCAATGCTTATGGTCTAATCAGATTCAATGGATTATGCTAACCTATGCTAAAAGTGGTACCACCAGACCCGAAGATCAGCTGAATGGATTCCAAAATGGGAAAATCAAATGTTTAACTACAGGGGAGCTGGAAAATGATCATTTTCAAAAAAAGTGGAGTGTCCCTTTAAGGAACCATATTTGTAAAGCCTTCAGAAAAAGACCAACAAGACCTGTCGATTCTGGGCATGCGCAAAGTCCCTCTCTCAAACAGGATTACATTCTATAACGTTTGGCGATTTGCTCTTTTTACTGGGAGGCGGGACTATAGCGGCCATACTGACCATTGCATATCCTCCATTCATATCAATATCAGTGATCTTGTTAATATGAAATATTTGAGTAGGCCTACTTGAAAAGAGGGGAATAGTTACTGAGCATCACAAGAGGCAGTTACATTACAATTACTTGTAATGCACTCACAGGTGTATTTAGAGTAATTTCCTTAAATGCCATCAAACCAATGAAAATGAATGTCAAGAAGTTCACGATTTAATGCAATAAATAATCTCAGTTAAAATTGTATTTAAAAAAGGTGTCTGGCATGTGTCAAACTGTTTCTTGACCATACAAATAAAAATGTGCTTCCCAAAGAAACTAGAAACACCTAAACTACAGCTTCGGTGTTTGTTGAGCCGTGTGAACAAGCTTTTATTTACAGTAGCTGTTGTAGACAGAATAAAATATCCTCCATATAACATTGCTTGGAGACCCAGTAGTGTAACCTTGGTGCTGTGAAATGAGGCAGCTAAACACATCGTCATTCATTTGAACTGAAGCTTTATGGCTTTTACTAAGATTTATATTTCATGAGGTTTCAAAATGCATTACACTTTAAAGATAATACAATGAGACAATCTATTTACAATTTTTTTTTTAAATTACATACAGTGTAGAAATTCTTTATGCGATTGAAATGTTATTGGATTACAGTATGACAATGACTGATTAATATTTATGAATCTGTAGTATTAATCCATATGGCAGAGGTTTGAAAAACACTACAGGTTGAGTGAAGTGAGTCTTAAAACAGTAAATTCAGAGTTCTTTCATCTCATTCCAAAACAAGAGATACTTCCATTTTATGAACACAATCTGTCTCATTAGAATAATTTAAAGTATCTCTCCGTGTCAGTTTAACCCACAGATGTTATCAGCATCGGTTGGAGTATGTGCCGATGAGTAATCCACCACCGACTATTAGCAGCACACCAGCCACCCATCCTATATAGACCGAAGCTCCCAGTTCTCCTTTTGTTCTTGATGCTTGAGGATTATAAAAGTCCACGATGATGATATATGCCGACCAGCTAACAGCAATGAGACACATTACACCTGCAACTATATAGACCGACCCAGCTGTTATTCCAATTTTGGCTTTTGTAAACGGCGCATAGCTGTAAAAGTTGGTGCAATCTGCTCCAACAACTGTCAATCCAATAGCAAGCACGCATACACCAATAGAAGCGCAGATCAAAGCACGAGCCCCTTGGAGATCTTGAGAAAGAGCCAGAACGGAGTCATATGCTTTGCACTGCATTTGACCGGTACTCTGCAGGACACAGTTCATCCACAAACCTTCCCAGAAAACCTGCGCCGTCACAATATTGGCCCCCACGAATGCAGACACTTTCCACATGGGCAGGGCACAGATCAGAATAGTCCCACAAAGGCCCACCACAGCCAGAAATAGAGCCAGGATTTGTCTTGTCTTCATCTTTCACGAAATGCAATTCTTGCACATTTTCATCTGCAGTTAAAACAGAAAACACATGCAGTTGAAACAGCGACTGTTCACAAAGTGATCATTCTTCCTTGTTGTGACTTAGCTATTGGTATTTGAACAAAGAGAAAGCAAAGAGGGGAGGAGGCCCATATAGAGTTTCCTGCTTGACTTGATTCTTCTACAACACATTCCCTACTCACTTTAGGAGTACAAGGTTAAACTTTAATGATACAGAACTTTGTGAATCTAATCTTAGTAAATTACAAATATACAGGCAAACTTAATGAACTGTTCACACACACACACACACACACACACACACAATATGTAAATATGTATTATGTAATATATTATAATATTACCTTTAATTCACATTGACCTTTCATCCATTATGAAATCACCTTTTGTGAGAAGTCCATTATGATGTTTGGTTACAAGACAACCAATAACCACACACTTTATTTCTAAACTAGTCGATTACTACAGCTAAAGAGTTGTAACATAGCTACTTGAAGATTATTGGCGTTAGTTTTTTCACACTATTGTGTTGCTCGTGCAAACAATCCCTCTGGTTTTGCATACAGTGGTTTTATACATCATTGGATGTAAAAGCTGCATGACCAAAATGCTCTTGAAATCAAAATAGATTTTGTGGTTTTTGGTTAGCCTTAAGGAGATTAAATAGTGCGCATTTGGAAGATACGAACCTACGCACTTAAACGTAGTCACTTCCGCCAAAACAAATCAAGTTTAT
This sequence comes from Misgurnus anguillicaudatus, assembly GCF_027580225.2. NCBI lineage: Eukaryota > Metazoa > Chordata > Actinopteri > Cypriniformes > Cobitidae > Misgurnus > Misgurnus anguillicaudatus. The sequence continues at coordinate 18,390,864 of NC_073345.2, forward strand.
GACGTCATTCTGCGATTCACCTCCAGTTCCAGGCTGATGACCAAAAAGGTGTGGTCTCTTTTTAGAAATAATCGCAGGATGTATATCCAAACATTATTGACATCGAGTAAAAATTGTATTAGATATATTGCAAAACATTCACAATTAACTAGAAACAAATAAAAATGTTTATCCCCAGTTCGTTTCTTTTGGACTTCTGTTTTTGGGAACGTGAATTGGCGTAAGCTTGGCGAACAGTGGGCGTATTTACAAAAGTTTCTTTAAAAATAATAGGATATACCCAGTTAAACATGTGTTGAAAGTTTTAAATTGAATATCGAGTACTCGTTCTTGTCAAGGTGAAAATGACATTATTCCATTGTATACAAATGTTTTGGGTTGAATTGGGACAAATGAAAATAATTTTACAGCTAACTGGTTTGGACATATACTTCAATGATCAAACACTTCAAAATAATATTTTTCAATTGTTGTTTTTACTGGGACTTAAACCAAATTTCTCTCATTTTAAAATGAGCTTAAGAATTGCAAGTAAGCTTACAAACAAATATGAAACTGCTAGTTTAATGACACCCTTTTCTCTTTTTTGGTTCATTTAAAGTATTAACTCTGGCTTGATTGTGTAAAAGTTATTAACAACTATAGAGCCTGCTTTTGTTTAATAGTAATGTTTCTCAATGTACTGTTGTATTATGGCAAATTTAAAAAAAGCCTGATAAACTAAACGCCACTGGTCGTTATAAAATGGGAGGACATGACACTCAACCTAATTGAGTTTTTGTAAGTTACCTGAATAAATCATTTCATTACTCTAAATATTTTGAAGTAGATGAAGCAACACAAACGTTAAAAAAAGATAATTTATTACAGTTAAAAGTCAGTCAAGACAAATCAGCAAACACCATTCCATCTCTTCCTTAAACAGGAGATTTAAGCATTACAGTTCAGAAGTCTGATAGTCACACATATGCGCCACCGTTGGCTGCTGACCTTGGAGCAGAGTATTTGACAGAATATCTACTACCGCCATCATTCTTGGGGCAGTGGCAACAAAGAAGCGCTCCTCCAATAAGCAGAAGACCGGAAGATCCCCATCCGATGAACAGTGATGCTCCAAGTTCCCGCTTTTGAGCCTCGGACAATATGGGATTGTAGAAGTCCCTGATGACAGCGTTTGCGCACCAGCACACCGGGATCAGACACAGGACGCCAGCCACCATGAAGAACACACCGGCCGCAACACACACTTTGGCCTTCGCGTCTCTGTCTTCTATGCAGTTAGTGCACTTGCCTCCTGCGACGGCCAGCAGCATTCCCAAAAGGGCCACGAGGATGGAGATGATCACAAGAGCGCGCGCAGCCTGGAGATCCTGAGGAAGCGCGAGCATGGAATCGTAGACCTTGCACTGCATTTGACCCGTGCTCTGTTGTACGCAGTTCATCCAGAGGCCTTCCCAGAACGTCTGCGCCGTCACGATGTTATTGCCAATAAACGCCGTCACTTTCCACATAGGGAGCGCGCAAATTATAATAGTGCCCAACCAGCCAATAACTGCTAGTGCGGTAGCCAAAACTTGAAGCCCAGCAGAAGCCATTATTTTCGTATGTGCTGAATCAGACTCTACCGCAACACACGCCGATACAATCATTTATAGTCAGTTTGAGGGGTGGGGTTTGTAATTGATTTGATTTGATGCAGGTGAGGATTCTTCCCTAATTGTCTTCAGATGGTAAACTCGTTTGAAGTAGGGCTGTTGGGTAATTCTGGCCTGATACGCAACTGATTAGACTGGTTCGACTTCATGCGGCGCAACAAGAACCGACAGTCGGATGACGTCAAATTAACGCGAGAATGATAAGAAAAAGTCTAATTTCGTCTCGCTCTCGCGGTACTTTGACGTCATCCGGCTGTCGGTTAACATGACTCGAAGCCTATTGACAGACACGTGCTGCAGCAAGGCTATAAATTAACTAATGTCAAATATGGATTTATATAAATCTGCTTTGTGCAGTTAATTTTTCACACTGTGCTCTGCTAAACATAGTAAAAACAAATGTCATGTGTAGCTTTATATCGAAAAAAAAAACCCTGGTTCACAACACAAATGAAAACACTGTAAAGTAAAAGAAAGGTCTACAAGAACTGTAAATTTATCAACAAACAAACAAAGTGCAAGAATACAGAGTATTCCTTATGATTTGGCATAGGCTATTTCAGATAAATTTGAGACAACGTCTCTCTTTATCTTCGCCAGCCCATTTAGTGGCCCCATCTCTGTTTCGGGGTCATTCATCCACACAACACTCCTGTCTCATAAAACTTAAAATCCCACCCCGTACAGTCACCGGGTTATAAACTTGTCCGCAACGTTCATTCCACTCAAACAAGAAAAGACATTTTAAACAAAGCACAAAAAGAAGTCATGGCATCATTGGGGCTCCAAGTTTTGGGATTTGCGCTCGCGTTTGTCGGATGGCTTGTAGATATCATCACCTGCATTCTTCCCATGTGGAGAGTCACAGCCTTTATCGGCAACAACATCGTTACAGCACAGACAACATGGGAAGGACTGTGGATGGTGTGTGTCGTGCAAAGCACTGGGCAGATGCAATGCAAAGTGTACGATTCAATGCTCGCGCTTTCACAGGACCTGCAAGCTGCGCGCGCTTTGATTATCATCTCCATCCTGGTCTCTCTCCTCGGCATTCTACTTGCTGTTGTAGGTGGAAAATGCACCACCTGTATTGAGAATAAAACTGCCAAGGCAAGGGTCGTCATATCTGCTGGAGTGTTTTTCATTATAGGCGGACTGCTGTGTCTCGCACCCGTCTCCTGGTCAGCGCACATCACCATCCGGGATTTCTTCAACCCGCTCCTTTCGGATGCGCAGAGACGGGAACTCGGGGCGTCTCTATACATCGGCTGGGGCGCCGCGGGGCTTCTGCTAACCGGAGGGGCGATACTGTGCTGCCAATGTACCCCGAAAGAAGAACGCGCATTCGTCGTCAAACACCCTGCCCCTACATCAAACTCCTCTGCAAAAGAGTTTGTATGAAGAACATCTCAGCACAATCATCTGTTGTAACTCAAATAAGGGGCAGGATAACTAAAGGTGTTTTAAAAACTTTTGACATTATGAACTATTTCATTGTCAGTGTTGAATGAAACTTTAATAAATGTAGCGTATTTGTTTGTACTTTTGTTTTTAACACAGCACCTTTTGTAACTAAAAACATTAAATCTCTATTAACCTCCTAAGCTTTGGTTTGGCTTGCATTTTAGATTTCTTTCAGCTATTTTTGGGGTTAGGAAGAACCAATAAATTATCAAATATTTTTCTTTGAAAATGAAGCAGTAATTGTCCACGTTTGTGTACAACAGGTTCCAGTTACACAGAATTAAGTATATGGTGCAAACAACAAAAATGTGATGTCCACGCATGTAGAGACACCAGGTCTTAGGAGGTTAAATAAATACTTAATTTCTCTCAAATAAACATACCTGTTTATCACATGGTTTAGTTTTTCTTGTGCAGAATGCTCTGAGGTTCAGCTTCTTTGAAATGTACCAAGCGTAGCCTATGTGATTTATGGGGTTTTGCACATTGGTTGGAGTGCAGATGTTTCTCCATGACAACAGTTACATCTTGTTCTTTGTATGGGGTACAAAAGCATTGGGCACAAAATAAGAGCTGTGAAATGGCCAACAGAGAATTGTTAACTTTACACTTTACAAAAGTTAAAAACTCTTGACTGATTTACTTGTGATTTTAAAAAATCATATAATTTTAAGGTTTATGTTTCAATGTTTGTATTACATTTGTACACAAAACTATAATTGTTAGTTTTCTTTAGCCAATTATAAGATTCTTTCATATGACAACTTTTTTTCAACAATCATTTATTTTGCAGGCAATGGGTTACTACATTGAAGATCCAAAAATATAGCTTTCATTTTTTATGCTTTAAGTCGCAAAACAATTCCCTTAATTACATTTCTGTTATTTAGGTTTTTATAAGTTTACTATTATTGCAAAATATTTAATAATAATATTGCAATAATATTTAAATGTTACCCTGTCTGTAAAATCCAAAATGAGATTTTGAACAAAGTTTGATTTCATTCATTGATTTCACATTGATTTCAATCCGGACCTTACTCAGTCAATATTAAATATATCAAGGTTATATTTTCACAGAATGTCCTTTATATTATAAATTATGATTTTATTTAAAAAAAAACTATAAATCACAAAAAATGACTTTAACTGGGTTTTCACAGAAAGGGTGTGTCTGTAAAATAAAAAAGTTTTGGATCTTTTCAATGAAATGTACCTGTATGTAAAATAATTTTTACAGTTAATATCTGAATTTTAGATGAAGTGATGTTGTGCTCAGTCACACATATTCATTTAATAAATACAATTTTAACTTATATTTTTATTATAAAATTATTTTTAAAATGTTATATTTTTTAGGCATTAAGTGACACAAAGTTTATCAATATGTCAGTTTACTTGATTTTATAAATTGTCTCCAATTTGCACTTTACTGTACACACAGATATGATAATTTTACAGTTTACACATAATCCATTGCTGGAGTCATGGTTCTGGCAGGGGCGTATTTGGTAGCTATATAGGGCCTGTTCTCACTGGACGGGCAGTTCCAACAAAGAAGTGCACCGCCCAACAGCAAGAGACCTGCAGATCCCCAGCCTATGTACAGACAGGCTCCCAGCTCCCGACGCTGGGCAGCAATTAATAATGGGTTGTAAAAGTCTCTAATAAGGATGTGGGTAGACCAGCACACAGGCACAAGTATAAGAATCCCAGCAATGATGAGAATTACCCCTGAAACTATGCATGCTCTTGCTTTAGCTGCTTCGTCCTCCAGGCAGTTCGTACACTTTCCTCCAACCACAGCTATCAGGAAGCCAAAGACTCCGACCATAATGGAAATGATGATCATGGCTCGAGATGCCTGCATGTCTTGCGACAGAGCCAGCATGGAGTCGTACACCTTGCACTGCATCTGTCCGGTGCTCTGCACGACGCAGTTCATCCACAAACCCTCCCAAATGATCTGTGCGGTGACAATGTTCGCCCCGACAAATGCTGTGACCCTCCACATAGGCAGGCCGCAAGCGATGATGCTCCCAAACCAACCCATCATTGCAAGCATAATGCCCAGGATTTGAATGCCTTGAGATGTCATCGCTGTGGGTGATCTTGCGGACACGGGTCACTTCTTAAGAAGGATAGAGGTTAGTGTCTGACAGGCTTTAATTGTGTGGTTTTATAGCCTTTAGCTATTGGGTGGAGTTTTAGGTTGAAAAGAAACAAAAAGGAAACCAGACATTTGATATTTTCGGGGGCTCTTATTTCTTCATCCATTGTTTGATTTGTATGAGGACATACAGCTTTTACTGCTCGAAATACATCTACACTCTTAAAAATAGGTTATTGAAATGGTCTTTGTCAGGCTCTATAAAAGACTTTAAAAGATGCACAAAAAGTTCTTTGTAGTAGAAAAGGTAGACTATAATAAAAAGGTAAGCAGGAACCTTTGACTAAAAGGTTCTTTTGGGAACCAAATTTTTTTTCTAGGGCATCTCTGTGAAAAATGTAGTGGTGTGGCACTAAAGCATGTATAGGTGCACTATCAAAAAATATGGTCACTAGCTGTCACTGGGGCGGTATACTTTAACCTCTTAAACCCTGGGACCCTGTCCCAGGTCCAAAATTACTTATTATGACTTAATATAAAATATATTCCTTTAATTTTTAATGGTCTCTCATGGACCCCAGTACCACATGAGATACTGTTTGAAAGCTTAGTATCTCTACTTTCTGCAGATATGCGTCACTTTGAGATATGTTTTACTGTAAGAAAGTTATTTACACTTAATTTACACTCCCCAAAAATTGTTAATATTTACATATTTCATATTTTTCAAGTATGACAAACATGGGCAAGTCTTATATCAAATGAAAGCTCTCATTCTTAGGAATAAGGCTGGCTACATCATCATTTTTGTTCTATTATCAACATATATCCAACAATCGTCGAATGAATAATGAGGTAAAATATCATCTTTTGTAAATTTATGTGTAACTTTAGCGTGAACATGTCTCAGATAGCACAGATAGCCACAAATGCTACACCATCTTTTATCTTAGGTCCTACTCTACAAAATGAGTCCATTAACAACATTTTCTTTGGTTGTGTGCATGAATAATCACTTGCTATTTATTGTATGTGCAAAACAAAACAAACTACTTTTATATGAAAAATTTATTTTCACACCCTTCAGTAAAAAAAACATTTGAATTAGTCATGCATCATTTTTTTTTTTTTTACGGTCTGCTGCTGCAAACAACCAGAACTGTCTGCAGTCTGCTAGAGCACACAGAACCAGAGTTATTCACTTTCAAAGACAATGTTTACAACACAAAAAAATAACATTTGGTCATCCATCATATGAAAAACAACATAAATAACAATATTTGTTACAAACAGCAGCTTTTTTGTAACTTCAAAGGATTTTCTGTAAAATTATATAAAGAAATTGCATTTATTCCACTGTATGTGGTTATGGGGACACTTCAAATGTTTTAGGCGGAAATTGTATACAAAAAGGGTATTATTCCTCCCTTCCATTGGAGTAAAAAAACTAAACTTTTGCATAGATTATGATAGAGAAAAAAGTCCTCTGTAAGCTGACATTAGCTAGAATCAAACAAAACTGTCTGCATGGTTGCTGGAGCACCCATAGCCAGAGTTATACACTTTCAAATAAAGACTTTAGAAAAAAAAGCGCCTATTTATTTTTGTGTTTATTAGAGTACTGACAACACACACAACAATGTTTAGCACTTTCAACAGTGTTTTATGTAATTTCACAGGGTTTCCTGTAAAATGATACCAAACTTTTGTATGTAAACCTCTGCATGTGGGTATGGGAAGCTTTTGAAATTGGGTAGACCAAATCCCCAAAATAGCCAAAAAGTAGACCTAAAGAATATCCCCCAGAGGAACATATTGGTACCAAATGTATGGGTACCTAGGACCCTTTTAAAAGCCTTATAGTGACAGCTTGAGACCATTTTTTTTCTGACAGCGTGTACAAGCATATATTATGATTAGTTTATGTATTGTCCTGACCTATGTGCATGTTTTATTGACTCTTACTCTTGGTTTTGTAATTGTTAGTTCGTTATTTAGTTATTTATTCAATTTTGTTTGTTTAATAAGTGTTCAGCCTTACAAGTTTAAAGCTAGTTGATCATTTAAAAGCAGTCACACGGGATGTGTTGGTGTGTTACTGAGAAAACACAAGCCAGCCACCAAACCACAATCATGTTGAGCCATGTTTTCAGTCTTAAATGCATTTGCATGTTGTAGGACCTGTTCTGCAATTACAGCGTAGGGCTACTCCCTTTGAAAATGTTTTGCACGGGAACTCTATTGAAAGCTCTCGTATGTGTCAGGATGAAAACAGAGGGTTGCAATTTGACACTTATGCATGTTAACACCCAAGCAGATTTTCATACAATTAAAAGACACTCCTTGTCAACAGGTGTGACAGCAACACTTTACTTTATTCACCATTAGAGTCAGAAAACCTCATTTGCGGTTTGCTGTACAAAACAGAAATATTTACAAAAACATAAAAGCTCCAAATACTTAAGAAATAAAAAAATAGTAAATAAAAATACACATTAAACATTTTAAGAGGAATTTAAAACAAACATGGTGGCTTTACAGATTAGCCATTGTTTAACAGTTAAAAGTTTTTTTTATTAAAACGTGGTTCCCTGTGTTCCTCTTTTTCTTTGCGCAGTAAATATATAAACTATATATTTAGAAAACCTATACCATCAGCTGTTCAATGGCAGCTTTTCAAGTCCACAATACACATCCTGTACAAAACAGGATTATAAACAGTATAAACAGAATCCAGAGTCCTGCATGCATTTACACAAAGTTCTTGCTGGTGGGTGCAGAGGCGTCAGACCGAGGAGCAGCGTTATATTTGGCTGTGTATTTTCCACTTTCTTCTTTTTTCGGGCAGTTGCAACAAAGCAAAGCTCCCCCGATGATCAACAGGGCGGCAGCCCCCCATCCGATGTAAAGCGCCGCTCCCAGCTCTCTCTTCTGTGCCTGATTTAGCATGGGATTGTAGAAATCCCGGATGATGACATTGGCAGTCCAGCAGACCGGAACCAGACACAGCACTCCAGATAAGATGAAAATCACACCCGCAGTAATACCAATTTTAGATTTGGCGCTCTCGTCCTCAACACAGTTGGTGCATTTGCCACCAGCCATAGACATCATGATGCCCAGGATTCCAAGAACAATGGAAATGATGGTGAGAGCGCGGGCGGCCTGAAGGTCTGAAGTGAGGGCCAGCATGGAGTCGTAGACTTTGCACTGCATCTGTCCGGTACTCTGCACAACACAGCTCATCCAGATTCCTTCCCACGAGGTCTGTGCTGTAACAATGTTGTTACCGATGAAGGCCGTAACCCTCCACATCGGAACAGCGCAGGTTACGATGACTCCAATCCATCCTATAATGGCCAAGGCGACGCCTAGCATCTGAAGCCCAGCAGATACCATGATGCTGTTCTGTTCGATTCTCCTTTTTCTCTTGTAGTACCTCTCTCTTTCCAAAGCTTACAGGTGTGTGTTTCAAAATGAGTGTGCATTTGGCTTAAAAGTGCCTGTGGAGGTATGGGGGAGGGACTTCTACCGGATGACTGGTTCTGCTGGTTTTTTGGTTACTTCATGAGATAAGACAGAACTTGGGCTCGAGTGTGACTCACTTCCTAAAAATGTTTCTGCTACCATATATGGTTTCTGTACACTACATATTTACTCATCTAACTAACTAAGTATGCATATTTAATGAAACAGACCAAGCACGTGTTTACTGGGTTGCTCAGAGAAATGTGAGAGGATTTGTTCGTGCTTAAGGTTTAAGACCGGAAATGCCCATGACAGGAAGTGACCGCATTGCATTCTTCAGGAAAACCACAATAAATGTACAACATATTTTTATGTAAGATATTGTTCCAGGAAAACACAATAATGACCTTGGGAATATTTTGAAATATGTAGTTTGTATCAAGTAACAAGTCAACAAAGTAACAAGAAAGTGGCTGTTTGTTTTATCCACCACAATAGAGCAGTCATTCACCATAATTCCCGTACAATCCATTCAGGTCAAGGACATCTCAATAAAAACATCTTTGTTCCTTTTGGATATGACACATACACGATGTTTACTTCACATCTTACGCAATACATTAGCACTTTCTGTATTAACTTTTTTCGTAAAGTTCACATGCATGTTTAAAGAGCGCCGCCTGAGTAAAGGGGAGGAGCAGCCAACAACCACCTGTACCCACCTGAACTGGTCAAACCAGTTTCAGATTTAAATGCAGGTGATTTTCTGGCAAGACTGAACAACGGATTTTATCAACTTTGTTTAGCTGACAATAACAGAAGGAGAGTGAAAGGTCAAATTTTGTTAACATAAAAAGTACGGTCCATATAAAGGAAAGACATATAAGAAAGACTTCTGAATCTGATTCCATAACAGGAAGCATTGTTTTAAAAAAGAAGTTGAATTACTCAGAATCCAGAGATGTCTTACACTGTGAATGACAAATAAGAAATGGAGTTGAAAAAGCAAACATCTTGATTTACCACTTTAAACAGGTTCTCTCTATTAATGATAATAACCGATAAAGCTTTTCATTTGAAACATGTTTCTACAAGTTACCTGTCCCCACAGGATAAGGAAAAACATCATAGTTTGTGACTGTGCCAAAGGTGGCATAATAAATATTTGTTTTCATCTGCTCACACCCTACTGAAAGTTAGATTTAGGGGTGGAGCTTCACGGTTATGTTTAAACTACATACATGGGGTGGTTTTCCAGACAGGGCTTAAAGGGATAGTTTACCCAAAAATGAAAATTCTGTCATCATTTACTCACTCTCATGCTGTCACAAACCTGTATGAATTTGATTGGTCTGATGAAGATATTTTAAGTAAACGTTTGTATTCCGCTCCATTCATTTCCATAATATTTTTTATTAGTGAATGTGGCTTCAGATCTTTGCCTGCTTAACTCTTATCAACATATATTTCAAAATGTTTTTCAAATTTTACAATCCCATGGGAAAACGCAATGCTATCTCATGAGAATTCTTACATATTTTACGAGTTGGCTAATTCGTATTAATTCATATGACCACATTCGCAAGTTTTTGTACCATTTGCCTTGACCCCTGTGACATTGGGGTTAGGGGTTGGGATTCGTTGTTGTTATTTTCATGAGAATCGTACTTTTCTGCCCGATTAACTTTATATGAATTCATACAAATTAGCCAACTCTTCAATATGTACAAATAAGCTGAATAAACTCTATATATTTTTCCTGGCCAAAATATATTTTAAATAAATGCCAAATACATTTTATTAACAATGAAGTATTTTTAAAGTATATCCTTGCAATTGAAAATATTAATATTTATTATTATAAATATTAACATTTAATTTGAATTAGGTTTTCTTCAATGCGATGTGAATATATTTACTTGGATTCAAATATATGGAGGGCTATTTAAATTTGTTAATATATTAATTTTGTAAAATATATTTCAAAATATAAAAAAATTGCTAAAAAGCCTATATTATAGTAAAGATGTTCCAAAAATTATTTTCAAAATATACCAAAAATGGCTAAAAAAGCCTATATTATTGTAAACATATTCCAAAATATATTGTTTAGCAAGTATATTTTTTGTAAATTCTGAAATATACTAGTCAACATTTGAAGTGGATCAAAAGACAAGAACGGGTATTAGGGATTGGTTTTATGTAAACTTTTATGAATGGTTTTGATCCACTTCAAATGTTGACTAGTGTATATTTAAAATTATATATTTCAAAATAGACTTTGTATTATTAGCATCCTTTATAAGAGGAAAATTTGACACAGGGTGTAATGAGAATAGCTTGTAATATAATGTCTTGCTTGAATGATAAATATAACTGATCAACATAATCACCAAAAATATACCATGCATTCCAAGTATTTTTGTGATGTTGAATGAATGCCCCCTATTGGCTACAGGTGAGTCTTCATCTTAAGATAAAAACAATGTGTGAAAGGGTGTTTCCATTTAAAGTAGTCTCTCTCTCTCTCTCTCTCTCTCTCTCCCTCCCTCGTCTGGTTTTAGCAAACGTTAAGATAAACTGGGAATTAACTAAACAAACAATATCCTTAAAATCCTCTTTCATCAAGTTACTTAAACAGACACACCCTTGCTAAGATGTTTAACTATAGAGCATGCCAGTATAGTTGTCAAAAATCTGTATCTTCTTTAAAAAATGTGTATTGCACCTCCCCCTTACATTAAACCATAACTGTACAATGTAATGTAACTCTGTATGTCAATAATGGTCATTTACAGGACTTGTGATTGGCTGGGCAACAGTGTAAATAAATTAATATGGGACTGTCCGTGTTATGCCAGGCTTAAATTTTTACATAAGTGACACTTCATTTTATTATATATAATATATATATAACATGAAGTAATGTGGTCAACATTTAATTACAGCTGGTAACGTTAGGGACTGAAAGATAAAGCAGACTATGTTTGCCATCCATCAATACCAGGCAAATCTTCTATTCGATGTGGGTCTTAGTGAAAGATCCTTCTTTATAATCTTTATTTTTCATATCAAGTTATTTAACTTGGACCAGATGGTGCAGATCAACACCAAGTTGGCGTGCTCACCTGAAAAATCCTCTGTGTTGTGGACTGGCAGCATCCCCGAAGCTCCGCCCATAGTACAAGAAAACAATTTCTTCCCATTGAAACTCATTAGTCATTGCCTCTGTTGTGACTCACAGAAACTCATTTTAATACAATGAGTGTTTGACTGAGAGGGAAGTAGACCAACATGATGTCACACTCACCTGTCATGACCGGTTTCAGGCTGTCTTGAATATACTGTACTATGGCAATAAACCTTTTTTTAATGTTATCAGTATTCTAAGAATGACTCTATACTTTAATAATTAACCAATGTTGTCGGTTAAAAATATTGTTATACAACTAAGCTACTGTCTCTCAGTTAGAGCATTGATCGGCAGTGCAAATATAAAGTGGGCTCATACTTTATATCATGCAGTATACTTATAAAAAAACAAATATCTTAAATGCATTGTAAATATGTGTGCATAAACTATGGTAAATAGTTTCTCATGTACAGCATGTTCCAACAAACATGTCCAGTCTCAACAAAGCTGAGCATACAGCTTAACTGCCAGCTTTTATTTATGCTTCAAGGAAGACAGTGTTGTAAGGGGATCATTAGTGTTGTAAAGAGCAATAGCCTTGAAAAGATATTATTGAACTGATTTATCTTACTTCCTCAAGGGTCATGTAGATATGCAAATCTTCAATTTAGCAGGTGCACTGGGAAACTGTGGTCTCTCTATCACCATCTGAGGTTATTGCATACATTTGTTGCAAGTTACTGGTTGCGAGGCAAAAACACAACTGTCATCATTGATTTTTTTTGTATATTTGCTCAATAATGGAATTTGGTTAATTTTTAACCAAATAAAATTTTCCATAGTGTACCTTTAAAATTTTATAGGTTTGGGTTTTTTAAATCAAAGCTTTGACATATCGTCCGGCTTAGGGTCGTCAAACTCTACAAATTCATTGTGCTGTTCGTATACCTTGTAAACCCAACTGCATGACTTGTTCAGTCATATAGTTATACAGACGACCCCTATCCCCAATCTTTTGTTAATCTTATCTGGGTACGCACAATTAGTTAGTGTTGCTTAACAAATACACAAAACCCGTATCAGAGGCCAAAAGATAAAGACTATAACCTACAAGATAAAACCACAATATGGAATAAATAATCAGATAAACAATAACAATCAGATAAACAATTACATTTGCGATCAGATTTGGCAGATTAATGAATGACCTTTAATGTATATTGAAATATTTCATAAAAACGGGAAACTTCAAAACAACGAGGAAATAACAAATAATAATAGGAGAAATGTAGAAGTCAATACCATATGCTCACAGTGGATGTATGTTTGTTTCAGTCATGAATAATAATTGTACTATTCTGCATTGTTTCTGTTAGTTCATAATATAAATTCATATTTTTATGTAATATAGCAAAATAGTAGTAAAATATCAAGATTAATTAAAATAACAACTACACCATCTTCTGTAGAACAGACTGATTTTGTCATTTCTTATATACTGTAAGTCAGTATGTATAAATGTTAAACATTTCCATACCTGTGACTTCCTGGAAGTGACAAGTCATGTGTTTCAACCATTGTTTACTGTTGTTAAGATATAATTTTGTAATAATGTTGGCATGAATGAAGCTTGAATATGTCAAAGTTCAGCAACATTAAGTAACATTCAAGCAGCAGAGAAAAATGAAACTCTCATTTCAACATTCTTTTGTCTTAAAGTATACACATCAGTCGTTTCAGTTTCTACAAAGTGAACAACGCCCCATGCTGCAATATGTTGATTTAAGATTATCTGAGCACAGTTTTGCTTGATCTCGTCTCTTTCAACAAGTTTTGCATTTTTTAAAACAGAAACATGAATTTCTTCTTCAAACAGCATTGCCTAATTTTTACGTGCTTATATATAGACATAGGCTATCAGTTCTCTAGCTTCTAGGTATACATTACATCATTTGGGGGGGTTGCATGAAGTTATTAAGATGATATCTTAGTCAACCAAGAAATGTCTACAGCATAAAATACCCACCGTTAGATTTTATAACCTTTATGGAAATATGGCCCCAACTGCTATCATGGACTTTGATTTCATATTTACAGTCTGTTTAAATATAGTGCTTTCATATGTAGGTGAACATTGTAGGTCAGTACACTTTTAAAAAATGCTCGTAATCGTAGTGGAACCTTTTTTAGTGCTATATAGCACCTATATAGAAACTATGAAGAATGAATGCTCTCTGCATGTATTGCAGGTTCAACAAATACTTTCACTTTAAATCCACTTAATCCCAGCCTCAGGTTACTCAGAAATACTAGTTTGTTGGCACAATCTGCTAAACAGCATCATTCAAGTCCTCAAACAACCAAAATGTTGCAGTGACATGGATCACAGCGCCCTCTCTCATGTGTAGTTCGGTTTCTTAATTTTAACATTGTTACATTTGCAATGTCTCTGCATCTTTGGTGATTTTGCAGCTGTTTATATGTCTTGTCCAAATAAGTGAATTTTTTTAGAAGTGTAAGATTTTTTGGCAAACATACACTTAGAGGGTTTTGCAGCGAAAGACTGTCAAATCTGTTAAATGCCAATAAAATGACAAAGTGACATTTGTTCAAAAAAAAAAACGGCATTTCAGTAACTGATTAAAAACCTTTTCATTGCCATTAAACTGAAATTACTAAACATAAGAGCCTGAAAATTTTGCTCATTTACAAGAAAATAAGTCAGAGGCACTTGGGGACCGATCACACAAAACACATTTATGGGAGTTAAGGTGCCTTTTTTGAATGATTTTCTATGGGCAGGGAGCGTACGCTGTTTATGCACGCCAAACACCTTGCATTTTTGCCACCGGCCACAGCATGTGCTTTTGAAGGAGCAAGGAGAGCGGAAAAGCACCCAACGTCATTCACATCTTTCCATTGTCCAATCGCAATCAACTCCGATTTACAAGTCATTTCAACTTACTATTATTTATCTTGACTAGAGATGAGTTGTTATAACCACAGGTGAGTTGTTATAACTTATACAATTAAGTTGACATGACTTGTAAATCTGAGTTGATTTAACAAAAAAAATGAAGGCAGCAAAGTATTTTTTTACAGTGTGGCTTAAAATGGTTTATATTTTATGCTGTTAAGTAAATGCACCTCACAATTCACACACTGTAAAAAGATTTGTTGGTTCAACTTAAAAAAGTAAGTTACCTGGTTTTGTTAATTCAACTTAACAAAATATATTAATTAACTCAAAAAGTAAAATTAGTTGTGTCAACTAATATTTTTAAGTTTGATTTTCTATGGGGAGGGAGCGTATGCTGTTTATGCGCGCCAAACACCTTCCATTTTTGCCGCCGGCCACAGCATGTGCTTTTGAAGGAGCAAGGAGAACGGAAAAGCACCCGACGTCATTCACATCTTTCCATTGTCCAATTGAAATCAACTCGAATTTACAAGTGATTTCAACTTACTATTATTTATCTTGACGAGAGATGAGTTGTTATAACTACAGGTGAGTTATAACTTATAAAATTAAGTTTTAAAATTTAAACTTTTTTTACAGTGTGACTTAAAATGGTTTGTATTTTATGCTTTTAAGTAAATGCACCTCACAATTCACACACTGTAAAAAGATTTGTTGGTTCAACTTAAAAAAGTAAGTTACCTGGTTGCCTGAAAGTTTGAGTTAATTCAACTTAACAAAAAATATTAATTAACTCAAAAAAGTAAAATCAGTTGTGTCAACTAATATTTTTAAGTTTAATTAACTCAACTAGGTAACTTCATTTTTTAAAGTTGATCCACCTTTTTTTACGGTGCACTTTTTGTCTTTATAAGAGCTTGGTACAGGGTCACACTCTTCGTTTATTTTTTGATAAAGAGCAACCTGGACATTCTGGAACAAAAACATATTTTGAATTCCTAAGAAAAATAATATCAGAACATTTCAAAATAAGAACAGAATGTAATCTTGTATGGTTGGGCAATCAGTATTTAGTATGTATGCTCAGTGAGCTATATCAAGGGTGTTCACACTGACGTTGTCAATGATTGTCCATTAAAGAGCATTTTTACAAATCGGCCTCATACTCCTAGTTATCTATTAACGTCAGCAAACAGTTCCAACCTTTGGTTTAAACAAACTTACCGGATGGCACATTGTTGAAAGGGTTACAGAAAAAAGCAGCTGGCTTTTTATGAGGACGCCAACCAATACTAAGATGGCACCTTATCATCTGATGTCAGAGCGCAGACAGGTCAGCCCTTTTTTCTGGTCATAAGTTTTGTAGGGGGAAGTTTCGGTTAAGACAGAACATTCCAGCCGTCCTTCAACACAGGTTCACAGATTCAGTGTGTAACTGCTCAAGCGGCTATTTTGTGATTCTGATGCGAAGGGTCTCAAGGACTCATACAGGCACGGCTGTACCTCACCAAGCATAAAGGGAATACAAGAGAGAACCGATTGAATTTGAACATAAAAATTGTGGAGACATGGCAGCATTTGGACTGGAAATAGTGGGAGTCACGCTTTCTGTTCTTGGCTGGATACTCAGTATTGTGTGCTGTGCTTTACCCATGTGGAGGGTCAGCGCATTCATCGGCAATAACATCGTCACGGCTCAGGTCTACTGGGAAGGAATTTGGATGAGCTGTGTTGTGCAAAGCACAGGTCAGATGCAGTGTAAAGTCTACGATTCGATGTTGGCTCTGCCTGCGGACTTGCAGGCGGCCCGCGCACTTGTGGTGGTGTCGATCATCGTGGGCATCCTGGCGCTCCTTGTGTCTGTGGTGGGGGCCAAGTGCACCAACTGCATTGAGGATGAAGCGACCAAAGCTCGTGTGATGATCACCTCCGGTGCTGCTTTCATAACCGCTGGGGTCTTGCAGCTCATTCCTGTGTCCTGGTCAGCCAACACTGTTGTCCGAGAGTTTTATAGCCCACTTATACCAGAAGCTATGAAGATGGAAATAGGTGCTTCGCTGTACCTTGGATGGGCCGCGGCGGCTATGTTGACGGTCGGGGGAGCCATCCTGTGCTGCAGTTGCCCACCTAATGACAAATCAAAATATCCACCACAAAGTCGAATAGCCTACTCAGCCCACCATTCAATTGCCCCAGCAAGCACCTACAACAAGAGAGACTATGTCTGAGAAGCTCGGAGAAGATTTATCAGTGACTATGTGTTGTAACATCAAAATTTTGTTTACTTGTGAATAGTGAATATTCATGATGCACATGTTTTTCAATGAAATGGAGATGGTTTTGCTTTGTGCAATCAGTGTCCATTTTCACTTCAAACTTTGTTCAATCTATTTTAGATTTTGAATTGTATGTTAAAAATCATATTTGCATGGTGATTTAGAAACGGTAATCGAAAACGTGGTGACAGAGCAAAGGTCAGTTAAAGTATGATTCAGATTGTGTTTATTTTTGTAGTCTTGTTTACTTTTTAGAAAAACTAAAAATATTTACTAACACTGTGTGTATATTATTGTTTTCTTTTTTTAATACTTTCATTTAAAAAGTTATCTACTCATGGCTGAAAAAACATATTTAACAATGGTTGCATTTAAAGTTGTACTAATGTCTTTATACTTTGCTTGAATTGTAATAAATGTAAATATTAAACTTTTCAACATTCTGTAAATGTTTAATTGTGTTCAGTGTTAGTCTCATTTTATATTCATTGAAACAATGTTAAAAACAAATCTGACTGGAAACATTTTTTAACTAAACAGCCCTTTGGCCTTGACCAACAAAGCTGGGAGAATAACTGAGAAGCTCAGATGCAAAAACCGCTAAACGGCAAAAATTAGTTAATGATATTAACCGAATGCTCTTGGCACGTATTATACGTTTATCAAATAATTTCACATTAAATCTGCATAATCCCAGCCTTAGGCCATTTAGAAATACCAGTGTGTTGGCAGTATATGTCAAGAAAACATGTCAGATGCACTGGTGAATGCATCTGAGCTCCTCCATTTTTACCATACTTTCAGTCTTCAGACTTTTTTATTGTCTATTGCTTTATAAGCTGGAAATATTTTGTCAGTTGAGGTCATAACTCTGTACGTTTATAATCACTGAACAGGAAAGACGATTTAATAATTAATTAAACTTTTTTATAGTCATAAAAATGACTAAATATGTATACAACATATAATATAGATGAAAAGTACACAAACATAACTTGTAAATGTACTTGTACACTTAAAAGTGAAAGGTTGGATCAACTTAAAAAATACTTTAATTGGTAACACTTAAAAAACCTATATTTTCTCACTTAATTTTTAGAAGTGGAAAAAATCCCTTAATTTTTTTTAAGTGTTTCTAATTGAAGTACTTTTTGTAAGTTGATCCAACTTTTTAATTTTACTGTGTATTTACATGCAATAACATTTGAAGATCTTAGATCATTATATTGTATGTGTAGCATATATAGTGTAAATAAATAATTATTTAGACATAATGGCCCTCATTTATCAAAAGTGCGTACACCAAATTTCCAGCGTACACCTTGCGTACACCCAAAACCAGGGTGACTTTGAGATTTATCAATATGGACGTTGGCGTACGGCACGCTCAAATCCTACGCCAGCTCAGGAGGTGGTGTACGCACATTTTGAGTTAGTGCAGAAATGCGCAAACACTTCCTAACACCACAAAACGCACTGACAAACTAAAATATATGATATATTATGAACCACTGTAAAAAAACATAGTAATTATAAACTTCAGTGTTTATTTTTATGCAACAATGTTCAATGTTTAATTTGTGAGACTTTATCAAAGCATTTGATTTGTATGCATATGTATTCCTTCAGTTGAGAGCCTGTGCGCTTTACCTGACGTTTCAGAGCGAGCATGTGAACGGAGCTTAGCGGGAGCGGAGCGTTGAGAGGTGCGGTAATATTACCATCAAAGCGCCTTTCCGAAAATTCCGCTCCCTCAGCACCGCTCGTTGAACCAGAACGCCCTTTGATAATTTGCTAGTTCGAGAATCTGTAAAAACGTCTAGCAATAAGTTATGGAATTCAAGCCTTATACATAAATTTAAAGTAAAAATCAAAGTTGAGATTGAGCAGGAAGAAAAAATTGAAAGGGACTGCGGAGAGACTGTAAAGAGTTAGCAAATATTCATCCTGGAATATGAAGCGGCACATTGCAAGAAAGCACAAGGATGTGTTACGAAAACATGGTAATGCAATAAAAGGTAAGCTATAGTTACATACCATTCGATGATAAATAAATACAGATGAGGTAAGGTAAAATGCTTGTGTTGAATGGAGCCGTAAATCCAATCATGATGACGAATTATTTTTATGCTACATTATGGACACTTCTTTTTCTTATTTAGTCTAAAGTATGGCCATAAATTTAGAATTTGTTCACAATATTCAACAGTTTGTTCCTTGGAATTAATTATTATAATTTTTCGTAATTACTATTACAATTATTATTACTTCAAATTATGAATTAGCTTAGTAAAACATGTGGATGTCGTGGAAACAAATTGTTAATTTGAATTATATCCGGAGCTCCGTATCAAACTGGATCTAAGATACAGCTAACAAACAACTGTATGTTAATACAGAACAACACTCTACAAAAGTTACTACATCATTTTAAAATATTATTTTAAAAAAATTAACTGAACCATTAAGCAGACATAGAATTTAGATGTAGGCAACAGTAAATAATAATAATAATAAATAATTATTCTTCTAAATATCAATTAATAATAAAAATAATAATAAGAATATTACAAATTGTCATCCAATTATTAATGTGTCTTTAATCCCACTCTTTAAACTCCCAAATAAAACCATTTTGTTTCTTTTCACTTGCCCGGATTCTCTTCTTTGCCGTCTTTCGTGTGTCAATGGCGTAAAATGAGGGCGTGGGGGAGGCGGAGACTTGAATTTATATGGGCTTGTTATTCTAATGACGATCGTTTTCGGCCGCGGCATTTATGAAGGGCAGATATTGCGTACACCTGAATATCAACGGTACGCACAGTTTCATAAATCAGGCGGTGAGAGGAGTGTAAGCATAATCTTACGCCAACATATACGCCCGTTTCTACGCAAGAATGATAAATGAGGGCCATTGTCACCTTCCTAAACTAATTGCTTGAAAAGTCATTTTTCGACAAACTTTTTTTGTTGCATAAGTCATCTCCTCGTGATCCCGCGTCTGGTAAAATCACCCACATCCTCATTTGAACAGAACATGCTATTCTACCCCTTTAGTATAATGGCCTAAGTCAAGAGCATGACTGCTCCTTATTAACTAAAATTGTTGTTTTCAAAAGTTTTGCTTCCAAAATATATTAATACATTTATTTATGTATTACAATATACATATGACATGCTAAAGCACATTAAATGTTTCTGAAATTATATTCTGTAAGGCTGGTTGTATTTGCCAAAGGAAGGGAGACTGATTTCTAGATATGTATTTAATGTTTTGAATCTTTTCTTTTGCAGAGAATGCATGGTAGCCAACATTAAAAGGTATGTTGCTGTAACATCATCAAGGAAAAGAAATCTGGAAAGTGAGGAGGCTACATCAACCTCCAGATAGTAAAAGGAAACTCCTGTGAACCCGTGCTTAATTCAAGTTTTACTACACTTAAACTGTTAAATTATTTAACAAATAAATCTTGAAATGAGACTTACTGCTCTCAAATCCTGTTATTTCATTTGGGGCTAAAGGAATTTTTTTGGCTTTAAGGTTTTAGGCTTATGATAATTTTAATAGACATCAGTGTCTGATTAATTAATGTCCTTCTATTATTAGATTGGTGAGCCATGAGAGTTTTTTAGCATAATTTGAGTTTTGTGACAAAAATGATACGGCCATAATAAATCACAGTAGTTTTTTACTTAAGTACATTTTCAGGCAGATACTTTTGTACTTTTACTCAAGTAAAAATTTTAAGCAAGTACTTCTACTTTTACTTGAGTAATATTTTACCCTGGGTATCTTTACTTGTACTCAAGTACATGATTTGTGTAATTCGTCCACCACTGGACTTAGGCTATGTTTACACGTGGGCGGTCACCTCCACAAACGGACACCCCAACCTCTCCGGTTTCAAAAACAACATCGTGCACACATGTCAGCCCCCAGAAAAGTGCCCACCCACACGCACCCGTGCACATCCGCCGCCAAGAGATGCTCAAGCCCACGTAAGCCAATCACAGATAGCGCTGGTGGTGACGCGGACTGGTTCTTCGTGTTGGAGGGAGTAGTTGTTGCAGTAGATGTTTAATGACGTCAAAGTACCGCGAGAGCGATTCGAAATTAGACCTCTATGTGTGATTTCTCAACTCGCTCTCGCGGTTCGTTGACATCATCCGTCTGTCGGTTCTTGCAGCACAGCATGAAGTCAAACACGTGTAAAATTGCTGACCTCCAAGCACTCGTCTCTGCTTCTCGACATAATGGAGCAGCTGTATTTGCAAATACAAACACACAAAACAAGTTTGCACATACATAAATGTGATCATGGAAGCGTTCAGAGTAGCAGTCACATGTAAACATAGGTCGCACTTTTGACGTAGGTGCGAGCTCTGGCGCATACTCTGTGACGTTACCTGCTTAAACATCCTTTTGTCTCAGTTTACATGCAACCGTGCCACCGAAGATTTTCAAGATCTCCACTCTGGCCGGAGTTTTTAGAAACATGCGGTTTCAAAGGCGAGTTCTCCATTTGCGTGTAAACGAGGGGGGTAAATGTATCAGTTTTTAAAAATAACCATATACGTGTAAACAGGGCCTTAGGCGGTTTTATTTTGCCTAAGTCAGTAGTTCTCAACTCCAGTCCTCTACTTCCTATGTAATGGCCGTCTTCCTTTTCTCTCTTTTAGTTTGAGTCTTATTGACATGACAAATACTTTGTATTGCCAAAGCATTTGCAGTTGAGCTTCATACAAACAAAACAGGTCAAACCAATAACAGAGCATTAATAGCAAAGCACTGTCACATTCTATGCAGAAAATATAAAAAGGTACTATCATAAAAAATATTACAAATACAGTAAAAAAAGATCTAATGTAAAATAAATAAGTCTCTCTCTCTCTCTCTCTCTCTCTCTCCTGTTCCTGTTTCCTGATCATCTTTTTAAAAAAAGTTGTGAAAGTTTTGGTTTTTGTGGCACAGATGTTAACTGGATAAGACACTTTATTCGCATGCTATTCATAAAGGGCTACACAAAGAAAGACAGCTCACAAAAATCTAATCTTGGATCAAAGCAATTGGTAAATATCATTATCTTCATAATAAAACATTTAATGAGAGTGTACCCTTAGATTTTTTTTACAAAATTATTGACTGATCTGTGTCTACTTTTTAGGTTAGAGGTACCGCACAAAAGAGGCATCATGTCGATGGGACTGGAGATCGGTGGGATTGCCCTGGGCATCATTGGTTGGATCATTGGCATCGTTGCTTGCGCTCTGCCCATATGGCGTGTGACGATCTTCATCGGTTCGAATATCGTCACGGCCCAGATCGCCTGGGAGGGTTTATGGAAGAGTTGTGTTGTGCATAACACCGGACAGATGCAATGTAGGATCTACGACTCCATGCTGGCCCTGCCACAAGACCTCCAGGCCTCACGAGCCATGACCATCATCTCCATCATCTTGGCAGTCCTGGCTGTAATGATCTCCATCATGGGCGCCAAGTGTACCAACTGTATAGAGGATAAAGCCACCAAGGCAAAAGTTATGATCGGGTCCGGTGTCCTCTTCATTCTCGCCGGCATCCTGGAGCTCATTCCAGCTGCTTGGGTGGCAAACCAAATCATTCGGGACTTCTACAACCCTATGTTTACTGACGCTCAACGGAGAGAGCTTGGAGCATCACTCTACATAAGCTTTGCGGCTGCTGCTTTGTTGCTGATCGGAGGAGCGATGCTGTGCTGCTCCTGTCGTCCACGAGAGAAGAAGTACACGTCAATGAGAATGGGCTCTAACAGCGTTCTAACAGGGGTGGAAATAACAGCATTACAAAATTAAGGGTCATGCTATGCTTTTTCAGTTTCATAAGGGTGGTGTGTGCGTATTTTGAGGCACTTAATGTGTTAATTAAAGGAGTAGTTCATCCAAATATGATAATTCTGTCATCATTTACTCACCCTCATGTTGTTTTAAGCCGGTATGAGTTTTAATTCTGTCAAGTACAAAAGAAAATATTTTAATATACAGTACTCATTGACTTCCACAGCTGGAAAAACAAATACTATGGAAGTCAATCAACTTTGTGCTTACCATCACTTATTAAAATATCTTCTTTTGTGTTGAGCAAAAGAAAATCATGAGGATGAGTAAATGTTGACAGAATTTAAATTTATACATTGTTTTAAAATAAATACATGTATCTGAATTTGATTGTTTTTAATCCTGCAAAGCTCGGCTTTGTATTTAGTTGTTCTTTGTATTATTGAGACAAAAATAAATAAAGGTTTAACTGGTTAATTTTCTTTTATAAGCAAAATGTTTTCAGATTCAGTGTTCTATATTATAATGTACATACAGGAAAGGACTCATATGTTATACAATTTTACTTAAAACTAAAGCCATGGAATAAAAATCAGATAAATAATCATGTTTGCTATTTAGATTGCTTGATATATTAAAGTTTTTTTTACATGTCTTTAAAATGGTGATTGCTAACAACTTGCTAGGGTACATGCTACTACAGATGTTGTTGGGAACTTTAAATGTCATCATGCATGAAAATCTAAAAAAACATACACAATGCAACATTAAATTGAAGTATTTGGAATATGCATGGCAGTTCATTAAAGGAAACATAATTTATTAATATGTGTGTTCCATGTGAATCTGACCCATGAACGGTTAACACAATTCCCAAAAAGATTTATCCACAGAGAATTTTCTTATAAAGGAATTTTAAAAAGAATTATTTCATGAAGGTTAAAAGAGTTGTTGAAAGTTTGGTGTTGATGACATTGGAGTCGGGCAACCATGTTGTAGTTTGCGTATAATCTGAGGGTATAGCTTTTAATTTCAACTAAACGTCTTTATTTGTTAAAATTACATTTATGGACAAAATGTGTAAATATCTTAATCTTTTGTTGATCACTGAGTTTATTTTTTGCAATAATTCAAAAGCCTGGAAAATGTGATGCTTACTACCAAGCTGGCCTACACAACTTTGTCATCCCTCTCTCTAACAGTTTTATTTTGAAAAACCTTGCACTTTGTAACCATTTTTCAAAAGTTTGTGTTTTCGGTGCCTCAATACGCTGTCTTGTAAATGAATATTCAAAATGAATAAAATTTTTTGAGTTGAAAACGATGTTGTGTAAATGGCTCTTACAGTTCATTTACTGGGAATCATTTGATTCTTAAAATGGGTATGAAAATTATTTAAACCAATGCTAATATCTTTCTGTCGTGTCTTTTAGCTATCTACCGAGATATGAGACACTAAACCCAGAGACGTCCTGTCACAACCGCATTCTGAGCAGCCTTATAACTCTGTGGGTGCTACACAAAAAATAAAATTGGCCTGATCAAAGACAGATCTTACTGACATTGCCATACTGAAACCACAGCATCCTGTGTATGAGCCAATACGAGTCTTTAAAGAGAAAGACATTGCAGATATTATAGATTATTTGCTCACTCCAGTTATTTTAGTCAGAACACATTCACATACAATATGCGGCCTAATAACCCTGTACAGAAGGCCAGCTGGCACCTCACACAAAATCTTAGGAAAATTAGGCTATTATTCCATCATCGGGCATCATCACAGTACCAGTGAGGGAAAAATAGCATTTTAGCATTTTAGTTAACACCAGCTCAAGATATTTTCACACTTTATTCTACAACAGAAAACACACTGGTATTACTACTAGTTTTACAGGTCTTAAAAAGGATGGTTGCTAACAAGTTGCTGGACTACAGATGTTGTCAGGAACTGTAAACACCATTACACATGAAAATCTCAAAAACAATGTAATGTAGGCACAACTCCCAATAAAGAATTCATCCACATAGTATTTCTTTATCAGGGGACATTATTTTCTTTTTAATAAAAATTGCAAAAGGCGTCAGAAGCATTGAAGTCGAGTGACTGTGGTAAAGTTCCCTTATAGCCTATAGGTTTTGAAGTAAATGCATTCATTCATAGTGTTAATTCATATGAGTATAGTAATCTTTGGTTGATGACAGAAATTATATATATATTTTTTTAATAATCCAAAAACCATTTAAATCTTAAAACATGAACTTCTCTCATCCCAGCAAGCACTCCAGCATACATTTAAAGGGAAACTTCACCCATTTGCATTAAGCTTTGTATCGTTAGAACCCCAGTCATGTTTTTGAATGGTCATGCATCATTCCCTCAGTTTCCCCTGAGAGGGGAGAAATACTGATTTCAGTGAGGCACTTCCTTCTTTCAGTGATGTAAAAATCGTCATTTTGCGTCATTGAAAGAAGGAAATCCTGTATCATTATCGAGTGTGAAAGACTACAGACACTAGCCGTTTCTCAATATGCGTTCTTGTCTGTACTTGCGTTCTTGTGGACTTGTGAAACGTCATGAGTCGCGGCCCAAGTACTGTTCCAATTCAAAGTTCGCATCAAGCCCAAGTTCACATAAAATTCCCGGATGTGTTCTTGATCCGCCCATTTTATCGAGGATGCATCAGAGGAGACTTGTGTGGACTTATTACAGTTTCCCAGTTTCCCAGAGTGCATTTCGCGTCAGAAGTTCGTTCTTCCGAGTCTGAACTTGCAACTCCGAACTAGGAAGGACACAAGTCCGAACTTGGCGTACTTGGTATTGAGAAACGGCTACTCATTCCTAATTTTTCCAAGGTGGGGGCTATGGGTGGGACCCACTCACGCTTCAGACCAATTACAGATCAGTGGGTGGGACTTACGAAAATATACGAACACAGAAAAAAAACGATCAGCCGCCATCTTTATGCTAAGCTAAGCTAAACAGAAGTTGTGGAGCGAGTCAGACTTCATGTTACAATAACAGTGCAAGTTAATCAATATGATATAGAAGAGGGTGATTTCGCAAGCGTGATGCTCTAATCCGCTGTACATTGCACCTTTATGAGCCACAATACAGCAAAGAGCTGAGGCAGGAACAGAAGCCCGAGGAGAAGCCGGAGTCTGGGCTTCGGCTGGGTAGAGGAGCCCGAGGAAGACGCAGCAACCATCGGCCTCTGCTGCGTAGAGAAGCTTGCCTGTTCTCTAGCTGTGTGCCCTCTTTATAACATTTCTGCATCAGATAAGGATATGGACATTTGTTTGGTAAAGGTTTCCAGGCAAGAGAGCAACTTTGCGCCCGTTTGGACATGTTTATTTCACAGACGCGTTTCGGCTTCCGAGCAAACGCGCTGCGGAGTATATGAGCTTGGACAGACTCGCGCTGTGTGCTTTCGGTGTAAGGATCAGATAAGGATATGAACGTTTGTTTTGTTAATGTTTTTAATGCTTCAAAGATGTGTTTCGGCTTACGAGCACAAGCTCCAAGAGCTGAGGCCGCGCGTCTGTGGAGATATTATGCAGGGGACGCGTTTGTGTGGTGGAGGATGGAGGGATAAACGAACGTCTGACTAAAGTGAGTGTTTCTATTTTCATTGTTATACTAAGATGGCATTTATGTACACAATAGCATATCTGAGCGGTGTTCTATATGTCTATATTGTGAGAGCAGTGAGGCCTATATAACACAGATGTAATTACAGTAAACACGAGACAAAAAGAAAATTGGTAAAACTAAATAAACATTTAAAATGCATACCCTTTTTTAAGTACTTGAAAAGGCATTTGTACTGCGTTCTCAGTCTCACCTGTAAATCAAGATGTCGAAGTGCGAAAGTATATCAAAAGTTACAGAAAGGAGTGGGAGACCTGCCCTGTAGCAATGGATATATATGTAAAATAGCGCTGCAAATTCTGAAAACCGGACTTCGGATTACCACACATCATTTAATGCCGTGGCGTGGATTATTATCGGAGCATTTCAGGTGCACAGAACCAAATGTTCGGCTGTCATGTCAATTCTGGCACCATGAACTTCAGCCAGACTGTACATAGTTTCGAAAAGTTCAGATGTTTATGTTCTTCAGCATCCTTGCAAGTTACAACCTATTATTGTTCTGCATTTAACGTTAAAGGTAAGCATACGATCTCCCTCTCACACACACCTGTTTATCAGAAGTAAAATACTTGTATTATTATTAATATTAATAGATAAAAAAACAGACATTGAATTTATAATTAACGAATAGGTATTTGAATTAGCCTATCCTAAAGCATAGATAAATGTGTAAACGAGTTATTGTCATTTTGCTATTGTGGTTCTCTATCTGCTGGTGTTTAATCGCTAGCTTATGGTGCATTACTTGTGGCAGTTAAAATAACTACGTTAAATGATCAAATTGAACCAAAATTTTGATAAAATGTTGCGTTTGGACCATTTTTGCGCTAGAAACCATTTGCAAACACTGTCCCCCACCATTACGTAAAAATTATTTGCACTACGGACAACGTCTGGGTCTGAACTTCAAATGAGCAGTGTTGTGCTGTTAAGTAACGTTATGTATGCTTTTTTGTTGTTGTATATAGTAAAAGTGTTCAGATCATGTACGTTGCTCACTATAGCTGTAGTTTTTGTGGTTGTATTACAGAGATGTTTGTTTATAACACGTTTAAGCTTAAGGGACGTACCAAAGCTATATGTATTTTCTAGCTTGGGGAATTAAATGCATTTTGTGTGATCGCCCCCTCTGGTATTTAAGACGCCCCCTCATCAGCGCTCAGCTGGCGCCGGCACTGCTGTCAGATACAGTGGTGGTGGCTATTTTCTTTGTTTTACTAACGTGGCATTTATGTACACAATATCATATCTGAGCCGTGTTCCGATTAATGGGAGTGGCTTGCAGAGCTGTGCATTGTGGTGCATAGTGGGAGTTGTAGTTTTTCATACAAATGTGCTCTAAAGTCACATTTTGTCTTTTCTCGGTCAAATAGGCACAAAATTCTACATTTATGTTACATTTTGACTACAAATATGACTCACTTTCCATAAAGATTAATGTTCCTATCCGTGAAATGGCCCTTTAATGTTGAGTTTCATAGGATGGTTGTTGATGTCTGTGTGGCTAAGACAGTGTAATTTAAAATTTTCCATTCAACATTTTTTGGCAATATGTCATTATCGCCATACTGTTGAATCTTTTATTGTCATTGTTTGGTAGGACAAAATGTAATTGTAACACAAAACTCATTACAGCACCTATAATAATTTAACCCTCATAAGCCCCGATTTTCCTGTATACCTTCTGCTATAGTTCTGCGAGGGTAAAAATGACCCCAGAGATTAAAAGAGTGAATACACAAAATATATTTCTTTTTAATGATACAAATTATATATACATTTTTGTTCATTACTTCCCATTAATGCTGTGTTTTGGGAAATATGAAGTATTTTTTGTACCTGTTTACCACTAAATTCCTCAACTACACCATTAGCTTGCCTGTAAAATATATTTTTTATTGAAAAATTCACATAAATTATTATCTAAATTTGATTTAAATAGTTTTTAGATATTGGTGTAGATGTTATGTGTTGAATTCGGACATCTAGTGTTTAGAAAAAACATAAAAGAATTACAGTTTAAGGAATAAATAATTTCGACTGCCAGAGGCCCATAGAGACCCATTCATTTCATTGGATGTGGCCAACTGCTCACATCACTACTTTAGTGATACATTTGACAATGTATGTATATATAAACATTAGAAAGCACATTAAAAATAAATATTATTTCAAATAGTAGATTTTTTGAAGTGTGTGATGCATTTTGAAATGTTTGTGTGTACATGGTAATTATCACATTGTGGGTACCAATTGTTCCCACAAAGATATGAATACCTAGCCTGACGTTGTCATACTCAATTCTAGTCAGAATTTGAGTCTGATACCGCTCCATTGAGCTATAATTATGAGGCGTGTCTCAACCGAAAAATGCCTCTGCACTCAATTGGATAGACCTACGACCAATCAGAGCAACGGAGTGTGTGACGTATGTTGAAATTACGTCTTTGCAGCCTGACCGAACTGCTAGTTATTTCGCTACAATGACACTAACATTGTGATTATACTGAGTTAGCGAATGTACATCAACACCTATAATGTTTACAACATTTCGTTTATATCACAACATGAAGTATTTACTAAGTCATAGAGTAAGACTATCTCTTACCATTTGTACGTTAGGTGAACTTCATCCACGACAATACCCATTACGTTGGCTTGAAAATATTGGAGCTTAGCATGTCCCTCCACTTATTCAGCAACCACGATTCCGGGCTTCCGAAAAGAAGCTGGCAACGACCGCTAATTATATCCATCTCGTCGTGCACGCTGAGTTGCATCGCCGTGATAACGTTAGCCATTTCAGTTGCAACCAACTTTTGCCGAATAGGAAGGACGGCAAAAACATCAACAAATGCCCTGCTCGCGTTTCTCTGTTCCTCTTTTAAAATCAATGCTCTGTCGATATCTTTTAGAACAGACTCAATGTCAGAATCCACACATCTGAACTCTACAGCAGCTGCCATTCAACACACGCGCTCTTTGGTGACGTGGTTCATTACGTTACTGTTGATTATCTGTCCATCATCGTATAAAGCCCGCCCTGACAATTTGATTGGTTCGACCAGCATTTGTCTTAGCATAGTAGCTCCTAAACGGAGAAACGCCAGACCGATCTTCCCGTTTTCAGATTCTTGTGGGCGGGGCTAAGATCGGCTGGCAGCCAGGCTAATGAATACCAGTAAATTTGTGACTTTGTGGGGACATTTTGAGGTCTCAATGAGGAAACAAGCTTATAAATCAAACAGAATGATGTTTCTTGAAAATCTACAAGTCAGTTTTTTACAAACAAAAAGAAAAAAATTTTTTGCATTTCCCATTCATTTTCACTTGGGGTCATTTTTACCACAAGGGCCTCTTTTGGTAATTTTTTTTTAGAACGACCGAATCAAGTCCAGTTTTTTATATGAATATTGATAGATAGTCTAGAAAAGTCACAAAATCTTATTCCACTGAGATGAAGGGAACCATGTTTTTGAAACTTACGAAAATTGCCTTTGGGGTCAGATTGAATTATTACTGTTAAATTAAAACTGTTAATTCTCAATAAGAAATTTTGTAAATAAAATCAAACTGTTTTGTAATAGGTGAACAAGTTAACATTTGTATTCATGTTTGTTTGTTTATTTATTATAGTAACATAATGCCTTGGCATTACAGTATGTAGTCCTATAGATGATATAAAAGTCATTACTTGGAATTTTTTTTAATTATCTTTATTTCACTCTGTGAAACATAAAGATTTTAGGTTCCTTTAACCCAACGGCTGGGGCTGTCCCTGTTTGGCCCAACTCTGGGTTCAAAATAACCTTAAGACTGATGAAAATGTTAGTGTATGTATTTGAGCCCAAGCAGCAAAACTAACAGCACCTAACAAATCCAGATACATTATTCTTTCCACTGTATGCTCATAATATATAAAGCCAAGATTTAAAAAAAAATAAGCGTCAGATTTTTTGTTTCTCTCTTGTCAGCTTTTTTGTTTCCCTCTTGTGCCATGCTATAGATGTTAAAAGGAAGAAGTGTTTCTTTTTTTAAAAGAACAACAAAAATATTACAATATCTCTCTCTGTTCAAACTTCTGTTAAAACCTTCATACTTGATTTTTCATCTTGGAAAATCACAAAATGTCACTGTTTATCATATCAGCAATCTTCATTAATCCACCCCTTCAAATGCAACATCTCCAAAGGACATCCAGTGTTTTTCTCACAATGCAACTACACAACTTTACTGGTTTAAACAAATTAATAGCCCTCTGTTTTGCCTCTTTAATAACCAAACTGTGCCCCTAGGTTTTTTTTCCCTTCCGAGCCTGTTTCTCTACTTCAACAGGCATCATATTTGCAGGGATTGAATTACAAGGGAAAGGCTATACGTCTGTATCTCTCTTTTCAGCGCATTGACCATAGAGGGCAGGTGAAACTTACATCAACCGTCATCACGCTTAGGTCCTCCTCCACCTTCACCTGCCCTACTGGGAATATAAAGGCTGCTTGGCTTCACAGGCTACACAAAGAAAGAGAGGATCTCAACAAAGACTTAAATCAAAGCTTAGATCGCAGTGATTGTTAAATAACTTGGTCGATCCTTTTCATAAGCATGTATAAGTACTGTACTTGTCTTTGCAAAATTATTGACTAATCAGTGTCTCCTTTTTAGGTTAGAGATATCGCACTAAAGAGGCATCATGTCGATGGGACTGGAGATCGGTGGGATTGCCCTGGGCATCATTGGTTGGATCATTGGCATCGTCGCTTGCGCTCTGCCCATGTGGCGTGTGTCGGCCTTCGTCGGCGCAAATATAGTCACGGCCCAGGTCATCTGGGAGGGTTTATGGATGAATTGTGTTGTGCAGAGCACCGGACAGATGCAATGTAAGATCTACGACTCCATGCTGGCCCTATCGCAGGACCTCCAGGCCTCACGAGCCATGTCCATTATCGCCGTCATCTTGGGGGTCCTGGCTGTGATGATCTCCGTCATGGGCGCCAAGTGTACCAACTGTATAGAGGATGAAGCAGCCAAGGCAAAAGTTATGATCGTGGCCGGTGTCCTCTTCATTCTCGCCGGCATCCTGGAGCTCATTCCTGCTGCTTGGGTGGCAAACCAAACCATTCAGGATTTCTACAACCCTTTGCTGGTCGCCGCTCAACAGAGAGAGCTCGGGGCTTCACTTTACATAAGCTTTGCGGCTGCTGCTTTGTTGCTGATCGGAGGAGCGATGCTGTGCTGTTCCTGTCCACCACAAGAAAAGAAGTACAAGCCACAGAGAATGGGCTACTCCGCTCCACGTACTAACAACGCTGGATTTGACAGGAAAGACTATGTTTAAAACATTGTTATCTCGCAGGGAAAAGAAGAAGGATTTAAAGATCTCTTACATAGAGTAGAGATTATTTTTTAAGAGGACTCCTAAATGAAGGGTCGTACAATGCTGTCAATATCTGCTTTTCTTCAGTTTCATAGGGTGGTGTTTTGTGGACTTACATGAATGTCAGTGATCTCAAGAGAGAGTTTGATGTGTTTGTTATTTGTATAACATTTACATTTCATTGTTTATATTATTTTACTGTTTTAAAAATGTATAAATTTGACTTGACTTGCTTTTTTGTGTAGTTTTTATGCCTATTAAGTTTAGCATTTCAGTTGCATTGTTTGTTCTTTGTACTGATGCCGTCTATATTGTGAAATACAAAGAAGGGAGTAAGACTTCAACTCTTTACATGTATTTGCTTATGAAAATTTACTTGACATAGACGCATACATGGTTGCTAACAAGTTGCTATATTGGACTACAGACGTTGTCAGGAACTGTAAACATCATCACACATGAAAATCTCAAAAACAATGTAATGTGGGCACAACTCCCAAAAAATAATTCATCCACAGTATTTCCTTTTCAGGGAACATTATTTTCTTTTTAATAAAGTTTGCAAGAGTTGTCAGAAGCATTGAAGTCAAGTGACTGCAAGGTTTTTACTTTCAAGTAAATGCATTCATTCATAGGGGTAGTGTTAATTCGTGAAGATTATTTAAAAGTACAAAACGCTTAAGTTTCGTAATCTTTGGTTGGTGAGCATATTTTTCGTGATAAATTAAAAACCATTTGAGGAAACCGTCTGCCTTAAACCATTTAATTCTTAAAACCTGTGAACTTCTCTTATCCCAGCATGCACTGCAGCATAAATGAAATGTTGAGTTTCATAGGCTGGTAGTTGATGTATGTGGGGCTAGTTTAAAAATTTCCATTCAACATTTTTGCATCCTTAAAAATATGTCATTGTTGCCACACTGTTAAATCTTATACTGTCATGGGTTTGGTAGGACAAAATGTAAGTGCAAACAAAACCCATTAAAGCATCTATATTAATGGGCTTTATGCCCAGCTGTACTTCCTGAACTTCAGCCAGCTCCTTGTTTCCTGTCTTCCATTGTTGGACGGACTGGTCAATCCAGGAGTGCCTGACCTCAGTAACAACAATAATCAGACACACCTGGATTAATCAGTTTGTCCAATGGTGGCGGACAGAGAACGGGGAGCTGCCTGAAGTTCAGGAAGTAGTGCAGCTGGTAGTAGTAAAGCCTATTAAAACTAAAACTGTTAATTCTCAGTAAAGAACTTTTATCAATAAAGTCAAACTGTTTTGTAATAAACAAGTTAACATTTGCATTCATGTTTATTTATTTATTATAGTAACATAATGAGTTGACATAGCAGTATAAAGGCCTATATATGACACAAAAGTCATTATTTGAAAATTGTTTAAATTATTTTTATGACTCTGGGTCAAACATAAACATGTTCTGGGTAAATTTAACCCAACGTCTGGGTTTGTCCCTGTTTGTCCCAACTCTAGGTTGAAAAATAACCTTATGAATGACCAAAAATTGTTAAAGTGTACGTATTTGAGCTCAAGCAGCAGAAATAACAGCACTAAACAAATGCGGATACATTTTGGTTTTCACTGCAGGCTAATAAGATTAAAAAGTCACTTCATCTGCTAAAATAGTTTTTTTTCATGTGTCACACCCTCTAAAAATGGCTGGGCTATTTTTAAACCATGTTGAGTAAATATTGGACAAAACAAACCACTGGGTTAAAACTGACCCAATGCTGGGTTGTTTTAACCCAACTGCTGGGTTATTATAACCAATTGCATAACAACAACCTAACATTGGGTAATTTTTAACCCAACATGTGTTCTGTCCAATATTTACCTATTATAGGTTACAAATAACACAGACATTTTTAGAGTGCAGCTTTTTTATTCCTCTCTTGTGCCATGCTGTAGATGTGAAAAGAAATGATTGTTTCTTTTTGACAAGAACAACAAAAGATTTACAATATCTATCGCTGTTCAAACTTCTTTTAAAACCTCCGCGATTTTTCATCTTGGCACTATTTTGCAAATCAGCAATCGGCCCCTTCAAATGCAACATCTCCAAAGGACATCCAGTGTTTCTCCCACAATGCAACTACACAACTTTACTGGTTTAGACGTAATATTAGCTCTCTGTTCCACCTCCTTGATTACCCGAACTGTGCCCCTAGGATTTTTTTCCCTGCCGAGCCAGTTTCTCTACTTCGACAGGCATCATGTTTGCAGGGATTAAATTACAAGGGAAAGGCTATACGTCTGTATCTCTCTTTTCAGCGCATTGACCATAGAGGGCAGGTGAAACTCACATCAACCGTCAACACGCTTAGGTCCTCCTCCACCTTCACCTGCCCTACTGGGAATATAAAGGCTGCTTGGCTTCACAGGCTACACAAAGAAAGAGAGGATCTCAACAAAGACTTAAATCAAAGCTTAGATCGCAGTAATTGGTAAAATACTTGATCATTCTTTTTCATAAGCAAACCTTTTATGTGTAAGTACTGTACTTTGCTTTGCAAAATTATTGACTGCTCCGTGTCTCCTTTTAGGTTAGAGATATCGCACTAAAGAGGCATCATGTCGATGGGACTGGAGATCGGTGGGATTGCCCTGGGCATAATTGGTTGGATCATTGGCATCGTCGCTTGCGCTCTGCCCATGTGGCGTGTGTCGGCCTTCGTCGGCGCAAATATAGTCACGGCCCAGGTCATCTGGGAGGGTTTATGGATGAATTGTGTCGTGCAGAGCACCGGACAGATGCAATGTAAGATCTACGACTCCATGCTGGCCCTATCGCAGGACCTCCAGGCCTCACGAGCCATGTCCATTATCGCCGTCATCTTGGGGGTCCTGGCTGTGATGATCTCCGTCATGGGCGCCAAGTGTACCAACTGTATAGAGGATGAAGCAGCCAAGGCAAAAGTTATGATCGTGTCCGGTGTCCTCTTTATTCTCGCCGGCATCCTGGAGCTCATTCCTGCTGCTTGGGTGGCAAACCAAACCATTCGGGACTTCTACAACCCTTTGCTGGTCGCCGCTCAACAGAGAGAGCTCGGGGCTTCACTTTATATAAGCTTTGCGGCTGCTGCTATGTTGCTGATCGGAGGAGCGATGCTGTGCTGCTCTTGTCCTCCACGAGAGAAGAAGTACAAGCCACAGAGAATGGGCTACTCCGCTCCACGTACTACTAACAGCGGTGGATATGACAGGAAAGACTATGTTTAAAACATTGTTTTCTTGAAGGGAAAAGAAGAAGGATTCAAAGATCTCTTACATAGAGTATCATTTTGAGAGGACTCCGAAATGAAGGGTCGTACGATGCTGTCAATATCTGCTTCATAAGGCTGTTGTGTGTATTAAGGGCTGGTTTTGTGAATTTATGTGAATCTCAGTCATTTCAAGAGAGAGTTTGATGTGTTTGCTATGTGTATATCATTCGCATTTCATTTTTTATATTTTTTTTATTTGTTGTATAAATTTGATTGCTTTTTTGTTTCGTTTTTTTAAAGTTTAGCATTTCAGTTGCATCAGTTGTTTTTTATACTGATTACACAAAATAATAAAAGGTTTAACTGGTTAAGTAAGTTTTTTTTAAGCAAAGCTGTTTCAGATCCAGTCTGATGCCGTCTATATTATGATGTAAATATACAGGGAGGAAAACTCTTTACATGTATTTGTTTATGAAAATTTTACTTGACATAGATGAATAATTGTTCTTTTCATTTGTATCTCAGTCTGTACCTGCGTTGTCAATTTATTTAAGTAAAATAAACTTTTTGTCCAACTGTTTCACAGTTTGTAAATAGCTATTTGTTTCAATTAAAAAAAAACGTTTTCATTACAATTGTAATATTGTCTGATATTTGTCCATTTTTATTATTAAATCTGATTGTTTTAAACAAAACTATGAAGTGATCATTATGGAAAGACTCATATGCAATAGTTAACTATTTACATTGACCCCCTTATTCCAAATTGTGTAAATACATTCTGAAAAAGACCAGTAAGCATACAAACCTTTGTAAGGCTACACTGTTTGTCAGAGGTGGTGGCAGACAAATCCATCCAAAACCAGTTTAGATCACCTGGGAAAAGGGAGAGGCATAAGGAAGTAAATCAGGAACAAATTGTTTGTTCAAAATAAAAACATGTATTAAGCAGCAAACAAAACAAAAAGCTGCACACAGCTTTGCTTAAAATGAAAATACTTATAACCTTCAGTGCATGTTACATTATTAGTTATTATACCAAAAATTTGAATAGCCACAAACTTGACAGACACAGAGCATTTGAAATGGGACTTCTTGTATTTTCAAAGACAGATAAGTAGGTCATGAAACTATGGTGAAAGGCAAACACATAACCTTAAGGGATATTAACACACTCCAGCCGCTAAGATTTCGTTGCCTGTGGTGGCAAAATGTAAAGTAGGGTTGTTACCATAGAGACCAATAAATCTCAAGGTGACGCCCTGTTCACCTGTCAGAGGGGGATGGGAAACCCGGGAGAAAAAAATGAGTCACACAGGTGTTTTTGAAGTGTAAAGCTTCTTACCATTATATGCTTTTTCAAAGCAATTTCACCAGCTTAATGCTTAATAACACAATCATATACACAGAACATTTATGTATTTATGCTTTACTTATTGTAATTATTTAAGAACAGTACACAAATCACCTTTAATGCTACTTATGCAGAAATGTGAGCAAATCTATTGCTATAGACGTTTTGTGCGTTTGCAAAAGAGATTACGTTTTTTGTGGGCGGCGCCCAACTAGCAGCTCTGCAGTAGTGGTGGTGTTTTAGCATTAAACTGTGATTTTCAATTTATAGGTGCAGTGTGTAATTTTTAGAAGGATCTCTTGACAGAAATGCAAAATAATATACAAAACTAAATTATCAGGGGTGTATAAAGACCTTTCATAATGAACCGTTATGTGTTTATTACCTTAGAATGAAAAGTTTTTATCTGCATACACAGAGGGTCCCCTTACATGGAAGCTGCATTTGTGCAGCCATGTTTCTACAGAAGACCTTAACAGACAAACTTTTTTACTAAGTTGTCTCCAACGACGAGATGTTTGTCCGGTGGCGGCTGCCATAGCTTCTCAATGTGTTTCAAAAGCAAGAGGTGAGCAGTCGACTGAGCCGTTGGTTGCAATTCACAACCTCACCACTAGATGCCGCTAAAATTTACACACTGCACCTTTAATTATTAATAGATTTCCAGATGATTTTATCACTCCAGTCTGTCCGTCTAAGGGCTTATTGCAACCATAAACACCTACTTTTATCTTCAAATGGTGTCTTCGATTACGGTATTCTATAAAAATGAAGGCCATCTTTTTTTGGCATTACTATTCGGACACACAACAGCACAACAAGACATTTTCTAGTGAGTTATCTTGCTGGTTTCACTCGTGTGTAAATAATTTCCACTGTTTTTCTGCCACCACATTACGCGCACAGCTTGCAGTGACGTTACTGTGACGTCTACTCGGAAAAGGTCTTTATGACGAATAAATCATAAACTAATCAAATTCTTTAAAGGTTTCAGTCTGTGAATTTAATTGTTTAAGATGGAATTGTTGTTGTGCTTTAATGAGGAAGTGTTTAAAGGTCAAAGAAAATTAGGTACAGGTTTGTTTTTATCATTATAAACATAGTTTACAATTTTCATTTTTAGCCATTAAATAATGTCAGCACATGATATATTATCAGATACTATTAGCTTTATTACCTTAAGCAATCAGACAATCAGTCTGGCCCTCAGGATGAAACTGTGTCACAAACACAACTGTCCAAATTTTATTTTGTGTCAATACTCTTTTTTGTTTGTTACTACTGTCATTTGATTTAATAAAATTACCAATTAAATAAACTTTAACAAATTAATATTAAATGAATATATACCACAGACACAAGTAGGGAACTGTTAATAGAAGTACTTTAAGAGGATTTAGCCAACATATCGATTTAGGTTTTAACCCTTTAACTGGTGCAGCCCTTTTTAAGTGGGGGGTGGTGAAAAGGTGATGTACACCTTCAAATAAATATATCTCAATATAACCCAAAATATTTTTTGGTCAAGAAGCCTAATTTTGGTCTTGTTTTAAAGAAGACACTTTTAAAAAAAATTATGGAAATGTGTTGAGGTGAAAATATATAGCAGTTTACATTTATTTGTAAAAAAATAAAAAATGCAATATAGTATTATTTTTAATACATAAAATTATCAAAAAAACTGAGGTTTGTGTTGGTTTGCTGTGAGGTTTGCTGCATACTCTTGTCACAAATGAATAAATTACAGTTACTGCATTATTATTACTGCTAAAAGGTTTCGAAATATGAAAACTACATTCTTAGACCTTTTTTAACAATATATAGTTTGTTGTGATAGATTAACATTTACATGAAAAATATTGAAGTAACCTTAGGTGTCCTGCTCACGAGACAGCGCCAGTTAACGGCTTTACATATATTCTTTAGTTTAGACAATAGATAAAATGTTGTTAGGGCAGTGTAGTGTTGATACATTCAAAGTGTACAGACTTGTTAGACGACCAACTGTACATTTAAAACCACATCCATAATTACTTTCCTTATTAAAGGTGCCAAAGATTAAAATTATAAAATTGTTATATGACATTTATATAGAAAATATGTAACTTTAATAAGTGCAAAAATAATCCAGAAACGTTTTAACATATCCATTTTGTCCTTTGAATGAAATTGTCTATTTTTGGCTTATTGGAAGGGTCATGAATAATAATGTTGAGCTCTGCTCTGATTTCTCTGCTCTGAGGCTCATGCCAGTAACTCACATTTGTAAACAGACCTTATATGTTTGAGGCTGTATCAGACAAAAATACAGATTTTGACTAAT
This sequence comes from Misgurnus anguillicaudatus, assembly GCF_027580225.2. Lineage (NCBI taxonomy): Eukaryota > Metazoa > Chordata > Actinopteri > Cypriniformes > Cobitidae > Misgurnus > Misgurnus anguillicaudatus. The sequence goes on from NC_073345.2 coordinate 18,429,626, forward strand.
TGTTTGGATATTGTTAATGGACGTTTCTGAGTGTTATGTTTGTTTTATTTAAGTATGGACCTACAAAACATAACTGTAAAGTCAATAGTAGAACTTTAGCTTAAAGGAACATGCCCACGTTTTGGGAATTTAGCTTATTCACCGTATCCCCAAGAGTCCCCCTAAGCTAAGCTTGTGGGGGCTGCGTCAGACAGAGTTACAGCATGCACGGAGATGAGAAACGTATGTATGGACTTATCTTACTCTGGGGGATACGGTGAATAAGCTAAATTCCAAAAATGTGCATGTTCCTTTAAACACTACACTCTAAAAATGGCTGGGTTATTTTTGACCCATAATGGGTAAATATTAGACAGAACACATGCTGGGTTAAAAATTGACCCAATGCTGGGTTATTTTAACCCAACTGCTGGGTTATTATACCCCATGGTTGCATAACAACAACCCAACATTGGGTCATTTTTAACCAGGCACAGGGTAATTTTTAACCCAGCAAATGTTCTGTCCAATAGGGTCAAAAATAACCCAGACATTTTAGAGTGTAGCATATAGTATTAATTAGCATGTAGCGCTAACTCATCAGTAATAACTTTGTTTTTAGCATTTTAACAACTTTGGAACTAATTTAATGCTGCGGGTGTACAGCTCGACTGTGATTGGCCTGTTTTTCAGCAGTCTTTTGCATGCACGAGCTTTACATAAAAATGGGGAAACAAAGGCGTTTGAGGCTCATGATATGTCATGTAAATACAGTTTTTTTATTCTATGGCACGTTTAAGTCATTAAAAAAATGGCCCATACAACAGTCAAGTTCAGCTTTACTTTTAGTTATATTGTGAGAACCTATTGTGGGAACATGGATTAGGGTGCATTACAAAATCATTTACCCCTAAATGCATGCCTTGGGTCTTTAGTGACCCAGGGCATCATCCATACCCTGTTGCTTCACAGTAAGCAGGTGCCTGGGTTACATGATGTACCCATGGGTGTCCTTTAACATCTATTTAATAAAAAACTAAAACGTCAAAGTATAACATAACATGCATTGTTTTATCATTTTGTGATAGATAATAAAATATTAGGACAGTTTTATACTAGTTTCAAGATCCAACCGTGTTAGATAAACATTCTGGATTGCAAAAAATGTGTAATAAGGAATATGAATATGTGACACAGTCATGCATTTAAGGGTTAAAATAATAACATTTATGTTTAAGTAGAATTGGGCAAAAGCATATCCATTTTGTATTATGCAATACTTAAAATTATTATCCACAGTTACATAACTGTGAAGTATGATTTTATATGATCAACAGTCGTTAATAGTATTTTATTAATAGAAAGTTTTAATATATGACTTGTAGATAAGTATTACTGTACCACAAATCAATCATAAAACCAAATCTCGTCTTTATATTAACTTTATCAGATGCATTACGTCATTTAAGTGTTAGCTCATTAAATCTGAAAAGCAATTACGCAGATAAAGTGCACTTGGCAAAACAAACATAAACAATATTCTCTCAGCCTGCAGTTTCGATTATCTCAGGAATGTGAGCTGAACATTTAGTCCTCTTTCAAGAGAAGGTCACTGAGATATAGGGATATGTTTCATTCTTTGGAGTCAACAGACTGGCCCAGCGTAACAAAACTAGGACACACTTTGTATGAGCTGTTTTTCTTACAAAGAGAATGATATGCAACCCTTAACCTTCCATGATTTATACACAATGGCAATCTATTCACAAGTATTTGGGTGCAGCTAATCATTCATACATCACAGCCAAACATACAACGGATTAACAGTAATAGTTGTAGCCGCAGTTAACATGATCTATAAACAGGCTCCATAAAATGATGACATCACCTTGCACTACATTCTGTATGAAGCAGAAAATAACCTAAAGACAATATTAGTGTAATGCTGGAATACCAGAAGAAATCTTAGGCGTAAAGCAGTAGTAGCTTACACACTGTCATATAAGATCAATCACTTAGTTTAACATTACATTAATGGAACAGAAATTGTAATGTCACAAAAAAACACAGCTTTGTAAAATGAAAATAAGTTGTCTCCCCATCATTCGGGAAGTGTACTGAGTTGCTTTGTATTCTGTTCCTTTTCTATCCCTGACGAAACCCGTCAATCTGTTATCGTTGTGATCTTTTCCAGATAAAGAACCACACATCACACTCAGTTTTGTTTCTGATCTTACACATATAACAATTCAACTTGGTATTATTGGGTTTATAATTAATACACTCTTAAAAAATAAAGGTGTTGCAAGGAATTTTGTTTTAAAAGGTTCAATCTTCAGATGTTAAAGGTTCAAACCAAGCAGCCAAAAATGTCTTTGTTTAGCAACTTTATATTTGGAGTTTAGTATTGTTACACTTCAAAAACACTGGGTTAGTTACAATCTAGCACTGGGTCAAAAACCTGTTGGGTTGCAATTTAACCAATGCTGGATTGTTTTAACCATTCCAGGTTAGTCCTTTATGGGCCAAATGCTGAATTTGATTCGGAATCTCAAATATTCATATTTTGAGATTTTAACCCTTGCGGGGGGTTCAAATTCACTATTTTTTATTTCAATTTTTTTTTTTGCATAAATCTGTCAAAACCAAAAACAAATTTTTAAAAAATTCCAGGATTTAAACTCTTTAAGTTCAAAAGTGATGTCACTGATTTGAGGGGGAAAAAACACACAAAATGACAGATTTTCAATATAAAAAGTGATTGTTGACTGGATCACCAACAATCAAGAACACATTATAATAAGGTGTCATGGCTTATAATAAGCTGTCATGGCTTGTAATCAAAAAATGTTGTTATAGTGGAAGTCAATGGGGCAAAAACGTAGGGAGAAAAAAATTAAATCTGATGCTGCAAAAAAGTGCTTCTGGACTAGTTTTGTTTACATCTTGCAAAATGGTCTATATTATTCAGAGTACCGGCCCAAACATCCCTTACAATGCAAAGCAAATACGCTTATGTATTGAGATAATGCTTTAGCTTTTGGGCTTGTTTAGTAACAGAAAGGTCAATAAAACACGCCTTTCATCATAGGCTGTGGATCTTACAGGCTATATTTAAAGGGATAGTTCACCCAAAAATGAAAACGCTGTCATCATTTTCTCATCCTCATGTTGTTCTAAACCTGTATGAATTTATTTTTATTTTTTTTGATGAACACAAAAGAAGATATTTTGATAAATGATGGTAAGCACACAGCTGATTGTAACCATTGACTTCTATAGTAGGAAAATAAATATTATGAAAGCATTGTGATTAATGATGAAGATATTTTGATAAATGATGGTAAGCACGCAGTTGACGGTACCCATTGAATTCCATCGTATTTGTTTTTCCTACTACGGAAGTCAATGGTTAGCATCATTTATCAAAATATATTTTGTTTTCATTCAAAAAAGTAATTCATACAGGTTTAGAATAACATGAGGATGAGAAAATAATGACAGTTTTTTATTTTTGAGTGAACAATCCCTTTAATACGTTTTGTTTATCCATTAAGTTTGTTCACGTGTTAACTACTTGCTGTATTAAGATAAATTAGGTAGAATTCACAGTAATGCATCAATACATGAGCTTAATCAGGCTGGATAGGCCATATTTTTGTTTAGTGTCGGAGTTGTTCGAGTTTTCTTCCAGTGTTTATAATGAAACCAGTTAAACATCACGTGACCGATACCACGACAGGTGAGGAAGGTCATTTGCTTATGTTTGCCGTGAGACTACTTGACGGAAGTTTGCCTATAAATTGTCATGATCGAGCTTTACGCAAATCTATAACTTACTTCCCTTTCGTCCATTTCACAGTGTGAGAGAAACTTCCACTTAGTCGTCAAAGTTTCTGGCAGAAAATGTTAATGCTTTGATTTTGGATTATTTAATAAATTGTATAAAAAAATTCTCTCGACCACGTGTGTTACATCAAACACAAACATGTATAATTCAGGAGTGCGTGTATTTCATTGTTTACTTACTGCAGATCGTTAGCATGGTTACTGATCGTTAGCTCTGCTTTATTCCCTCTGCTGTGTTGCCTATGGCAGCAGACGTTGAGGAGGTGAAAGCTTTCAGTTTATCACTGGCTTTTTTTGTTGCTTCATAGATGCAGAGCAACAAAAGGGTATTTGCTCCTAACCGACCACATTCAAATTTCAGAGTCTTAAAGCTTTTTGAAATGACAGCTCTGGAATGGAAATGACAATTACCCTTCAATTAACCTTTATGACAAAACCAAGGCAAATTTAACTACAGCAAGTCTGGTGAAAGTGTGGAAAATATGTTTATTTATTAGTTAAGTTACTTATTTACCTAGATCCCTATTAGTAACTCCAAATAGTTTCCTTCGGTCCAGATGAAAGGCACGTGCTTCTTTCAGATTGATCTGTGAGTCAGACCATGGTGGCTTTAACGACTGAAAAACAACAGGCTAGTTTCTGCATGAAGCAGAGAGCAGCAATGTTTGCAAAGTTTTTGTACACTTAAAATATATAATGCAATAATACATATATATGGTTATAATTTAAAAATCAAATTAAAATGCATGCTTAAGGATCTGCTAATATATTACTTTTTTTGTCGTGTATGCTTTGGAAACTTAGACAATGGGTGCTATGTCCATTTAGATGTGCATTACAGTTCCTCGTCTGTTGGTTAAAAAAAATAAACGATATGTTTTATGAAAATCTTTAGCTCGTCCATAACACTACATTCAAATTGCAACCTATCTGAAGGTCAGATGTCAGTGGGTGGGACAGATAAAATGCAAACTTCTGTTCTCATTTGCTTATGCTGAAGTTTTGGGTGTTATCCTACCATATTTTAAATTTAAACAACAGTCATTCTAATTCTAATTAATTATAACGTGATTTAAAATTAATTTGTGCTATATTCATGGATGGCTAACATCTTAGTGCAAATGTAAAGTTCTAATTCAAAATTTAACATGAAAAGCACATATTTGTGACTTCATACTGTTAAGATTTTGTACAACATGAAAACAATTTGGGAAGTTTACGTTTTGTGGAGCAGTGCTTTCATTCTCATATGAATTATTTCTCCGTGTTTGTGGCGCCCCCATGTGGTAATATTAATGACATTGATGGCTGTCCTTATTTGCAATCTGTTAATTTTCTCTTTTTATTTTTTATTATTTCTTACGTTAACCGAAATATTCATACACACACGCACGCACGCACGCACGCACACACACACACACACACACAACATGTGTTTACCGCTGTTTCAATCTGCGTGTTCGACTTTACATCAAGTACCGCGAGAGCGGTTCAATAGCTCAAATCACCATGGTAACTAAACAAAGGAATCCCAACCACAGTACATCTCGCGGTATATTAATTTAGTAAGATCTGTTATTTGGATCCGCCTGTTATTTTATGTTGTGATATATGCTTTTTGTCTGTGTATTGTTTAACGAAAATACAATAAATAAACTCTCGCGGTACTTTGAAGTCATACATACGTTAATCAAGTCCAACACGTGTACAGACGTACTGCGTCATGACGTCATGTACGCCAGGGGTTGTGGTGGTCTCTCACGTATTCCCTAAACAACAACCACGACCTTCGAAGTCGCCGGGCCGGGTTGTGAATGAATGCAAATCGGAGACCGGTTTCAGCATGTCACATTTTGTCATGAGTGGCTTGTGCCGTATTTCCGCGAGAGGACTGTTTGCCGGCGCGTCGTCATGTTTATCAGTGAAGGGACTTCGGGTTTTTTGCAGCGGAGTCTCGAGACTGGACCGACTCGGTAGTGACAGCGCGCACGTTCTCAGGTGTTGGCACCTTTATTGTTGATATTTAAAAAAAAATATTAACCACAACACAAAGCTGAATGTTTGGGAGATGACAAGTTCATACCCAGATAGCACAGGTACGTCTGCAAGATGTCTGGTAAAGATCTGGAGATCTGGAATACATCTGGTGTGTAAAAATGTCTTATAAAGGTCTTAGAGAGAGCTGCTTTACATACATTCTAAATCAAAAACGTCTTGCAGATGTCTTCAATATGTCTATATGACATCTTTTAGGAAACGTCTCAGAGACGTATTGCAGATGAGCAAACAATCTAAATAATACGTCTTGCAGATGTAAACGCAGACATCAAATAGACGTCTTCGAGATGTTTGTGTGCTATCAGGGTATTGTTATAAAGTGGTTGTATATGTTGGAATAGGTTTGCATTAGCATATTAGCCACTTGTGGGCAGTGTTTAAGCACAGTAAATGCAGATTTATTGTGCATGTCATGTTTTGTTTGGCAGTGGTTTTATTACATTAAATAGCTTTTGGATGTAAGCATCCGCTAAATGAATGAATGTAAATGTTAAGATTCAACAAGCAAGGCCTTCACAACCTTATGATCTTTGTTACTTTGTAAGTAGATCCTCTTATCTGTTTAGTTACCATGGTGATTTGAATCCCATTAAGAACATTGAACTTGTCAGATCTTAACCTAAGATGGAAAGTTTCTGTAATATGGCCCTTCGATCCTCATCGCTCAACTCTGATCTCTTCTAGCCCTGTCAACTTGACATACGATGTGTTTGATGGGACGTGTGATGGCACACCATTGGTGTTTCTTCACGGATTATTTGGGAGCAAGTCCAACTTTTACTCCATAGCCAAGTCCCTTGTACAGCGGACGGGCAGAAAGGTATGTTTTGTAGTTTCTTCAGTGGTTTAGAGGTGATGTGGACTTTCCTAAAAAAGTATTTGGTCGTTCCCTGACTGTACTTTGTCTAGTTAGGTGCTGACAGTAGATGCTCGTAACCATGGCAAAAGCCCACACAGTCCCGTCTTGAACTATGAAACGATGACCTACGATCTTACACATCTGCTCGCACAGTTGCATATCGGAAAGTGTGTACTAATCGGACACAGCATGGGGGGCAAAGTTGCAATGACGACGGCTTTGTCACAGGTATCGCATGTCATTCACTTCCATGTCATTTCATCGTATCCTTTAGAATGGGTTTGTGAATCATGTTTCTTCTTCATTTAGCCTAGTTTAGTGGAACGTCTGGTTGTTGTGGACATCAGCCCAGCTCAGACTACAGCCCACACAAATTTCAATGCCTACATTCAGGCAATGAAAGAAGTAAAGATAGCCAGTGATATTCCTCGTTCTACAGCGCATAGACTGGCCGAAGACCAACTCCGAAAGCTGGTTAAGGTAAATACGGTGGCTTGAATTGTAACATTTTTGTTGTTTTCATTTATCGCATGATGCTTTGTTTTTATTCATTCAACATTTATTTTGTTCGCAGGATCGTTCGGTGCGTCAGTTTCTCCTCACTAACCTGGAGGCGCAAAATGGTGAATATGGCTGGAGAATTAACCTAGATGCTATCTCAAACCACTTAGAGGACCTCATGGGTTTTCCTGAATTTAACAACACCTTTGAGGGCCCTACACTTTTCTTAGGTGGCAGTAGTTCTGCTTATATAAGGTAACTTCATTAATACACACGTTCACTATTTGGATATTTATTTTTGTGTTTACCTTTGATATTTCTCATGCCTTCATCTTCTTGGTTATCCTCTTAGCTCTGACAGTTACCCTGAAATCGAGCGGCTTTTTCCCTGTGCAGATATCCAGTATATCCCAGATGCCAGTCACTGGATTCATGCTGATAAGCCTTTGGATTTTATCAGCTCCATAATAACTTTCTTACAATCCTAGTCCTCGTGCCTGACACGGGACATGTACCGGTGGGCCCAATAATAAATGGACCATCCATAATGTAAGGATGTGGACCGAACTGACTTTTATTCAGTTAAGGTCTAGTCCCTTTTCCTTATAATGCACAATAGGACAGTTATAGTGTTGTGGACAGTTGCGTGTTTTCATTTGTCATGTTGTATATTGCACTGTGGCTTAACATGGTACACAGAGCACAGTTTTGTAGAAGAAATTGCAGACATCGGTTCACTAGGTTTGTTTGCATACTGTGTTGTAAAATGGGAGATCCAATGGAAATCACGGTTAGGCATAATTGGATATTATTTCCTGTTTCTTTTTAATGTTTTATTTTTTCGAACATTTTATGTTTTATGTTTGTTTCACCAGCATGTTGTGACATGGACATCATTTGTCTGTGCTCTAATAAGATGTCTATGCAACAGTGTGCGACTTAAACTGTTTCCAGTGCAGTGTCATCTATAGATACATTAAGACTACTACACTTGATGTACATTTTAAGCAGTGTCATAATATTGTTGTTTTTAAATAGTTTTTCTGGAAACAGACATTGTTTGTAGGATGTTTTAAATGACTAGTGTTATTTAATAATGTAGTGCACTCTCAGTTAAGCTTACTTATATGTTAATATATTTGTGCTGTGTTATTTGTTTAAGTGAATGTTTGTATCGCTTCACAGACAAAGATGCTGATTTACTAGAATGCAGTTCTTAAACTTTTTTTTAAGCAAAGCTCAACTTTACTGCTTCTGTGTTTTAATCAAAAATGTTATATTTAATGAATAAATGGACAAATGACATGCGCATAGGTAGCCTACATGTGATCAAATATCTATATTGCTTACTGAACTGAATACAACATTTGTGACTCATTGTTATATATATGTTATATATATTGTGTGATACAGAGAGTGCCTACCTCTGCACGCTGTTTTCATCCAGCCGTAGCTCTATGTATGGCTATTATAGTACCAAAGCAGGGTTGTATTGACCAGTGATGTGCTGCCATTATGTGTTGCATAAACTGAGATCTTACATGTATGATGGTCCAAATGTTGACTTTTGGCAGTCCTCAGAGCTGCGCTCTTATAACGGGATGTTTTTGTGGAATGTGAAATACTGATTATTTTGTATATCTATATCCTGGTTATATATACAGTAAATATATATTCTATTATATTTATGACTACTGTATCTTAATACCTGATATATGAAGAAATATGCTGCAGAATTACTTAAATTACATTAGCATAAATATCATTGTGTGTTCTCCCATGTCAGGTCCTTCACTTAGGTAATGGTTGTATTGAATGTGTTTGGTGAGACAGAAGAAATTTATAGCACTGCCATTATTTGTTGCGTCTACTAAGACAAACTTTGTTGTGTAATGTATGTTTCTATAGAACTGTATCTTAAAAATTGGATTTTAAAAACTAAAGTTTACTTCCAATGATTGTAAAACGTGTTAGTGCTTTTTTCTTTTAAAAACAGTGACTTGGGTCTTTGTTTAACAATGAAATTTATTTGGGGACTCTGGGAAAATTAGAACTCAGTAAACAACTGTATTAACTTTAATAATACAGTGTTTTATTCCAAATTACTTCTCATTTTGGTTTATAGAACAGCCCTAATCCAGTTGTCACAATGATAACTATATATATTGGAGATGCACTGATGTATTAGCCAATAATCTGTATCTTTCGATAAAAGCAATTTTCACACTATCAGCTCATAGTTTTACTCTTTTCCTGCTATTGATGAGTTATCTCATCAATTAAGAGAAAACATTTGCATTAAAAAAGTGTTTTAAATGAATGTTTGTTAATCTGCAATACCGCGATAATCCACCAGATGGCACACATACCCAATTTATGAAAAAACTGAAGCCAAAATGTTATTTACTCATTTTAAACTCTGTGTATGTTTTGATAATAGTTCTGAATCTGATCTCTTACAAAATTCCTTCACAAAAATGCAATTATTTCAGCTTTTTGCTAAAAAAAAAAATACCCACATTTAGATAGGATGAAAGTTTTTTTTCTGTTTGGTTTGTTTGTTTATTGTTTGTTTAAAAGCAGAGGGTCTGTTCTTTCATTTGATATATTTGTATGTTTATATATTTTTAGAAAATGTTCCTGGAAGACATTTTGTGAAAATCACAATAAATGCTGGTGGGCAACTTTTCTAAAAAAGGCTGGCGGGGAATGAGTTAAAAAGAGCCGATAGTCATGGCCGATATATCCTGTCAATAAAGAGAACAAAACATGCAGTGAATTTAAGCGCTCTCTGTATAGAAAGTGTAAAGAAATAGCACTATTTTAATGTTTGATTGCTCCTTATATAAATAAATAAAAATCAGAAAATGTAATATTTAGAATTTAGTTAATACAAGTTATTATAACCACCAAACTATCTGTATCGTCGGATATCAGTGTGAATAATCTGTTATCAGTATCGGTGGGTAAATTTCATAAATGTGCATCTCTCATCTGTGCATATATATATACACACACGGTACTAAAAGAGTCAGTTAGGAACATATGCACAAATATTTCTGATTTATTAACAATTGTCAATACAATACTTAGCTTATTTACAAAAACACACATATATACACAATTGATGTGTACCTTTGTCTGTAATCATGGCGCTCACAGTATTTAATATTTGTCATTGTAAATATAATCCATATACAGTAAATTATAAAATAAACAAATCTGTGCCCTTATGCAATATGCAATATTGTTCATGTGGAGTGGAGATAAATGTATTTAAAAAATATTTTGTGTTCGTTTGATAAATATAATACAATACATATATTTATTTTTATACAAGTCATGAAAGAGTATGTTGTCCTCCAGGCAGTAACAGTATGAGCCAACATGTTGAGAAGTGTGAATGGATGTATTGCGGTTGCATGCCAGAGTATATCTGTGTGAAAATATGTTACTAAATAAATTCACATTTTTAACCTAATGTAAGTGATTGTGAATCCACTCCTGCTTTATTCCAAATAATCAGCTTTATAAATGTATGTATGTCTTAAATGGTGCATTGTTTGGTCTGTTTGCCTCATTTAAATACTTTCTGAACAATACATCCAACGAATGCCAACAGACGTTACTTATTAGTAAACCTAGCTCATCAGTCCAGAGAAACAACCTGAAAATTGTCTTCTCTGTTGATCCTTTGTGGCTGAAACTCAGCAACAGGTTCTTGCATGCTGGTTTTGCCACGTTTGAATTTTTCCCTCCACCTCGGTGTTCCCGTGTTAGGAGATGAAGTGTTAGGAAATGAGGTGATAGGCGATGAAGATCGTGAAGTGGACGCAGGGTCCTGTGTCACGGCGGAAATACTAGGCTTCGGAGGAAGGGGTTTATTCGATCTCCTCAGAACACCAAACCCTCTAGACTTCTTCTGAGCCTGTTCTTCCTGTTGCTGTTTGACGAGCTGGTGATGAAGGATGGTCTGCACATCATCCTGTAAGAGAAATGACATGTTAAATGTGCACAAATATTTTTAAAAACATCAATAAAGTAAATCAACATGGTAGATCATACAGATGAGTTAAGACCTTTAAAATTATTTTTTAAAACATATATTACACTCTCAGAAAAGGAGGTACAAAAGTTGTCACTCAGGCGGCACCATTTTAAAAAAATACACTTTTGTACCTAAAAGGTGCAAAGCATTCACATAACTCATCTGGGTAATATACTTATACCGCAATAGTTAGCCTGTCTGGAACCGAGCGGATTTTAAACCAAAATACTGTATGACACTTGCATTACATGCGAACGGCCCCTACGCTAATAGGATTCTATTTTTCTCTCCCTGTCTTGTCCTCGACCCCGAGGACAATGAGACAAACAGACCCAGTTCCTGATGCTGTGAAGGTCATCACACCACTGATCTACTGGCTGTCCTTTACCGTGATGCCCAGCCAATGCCTGACCAGCGACCACTGGCTGAACCAGTTTAATCCGCCTACCCATTTCATATCCCTATCGTGTTTATATATATATATATATATATATAAATATATATGTATCTTTCTCGAGGGTTTTTCTCCCTCTAGGAGTTTTCCCACAGGGTTTTTCTCCTAGGTTTTTTTTTCATTCTATGGAGAGTCAACCAACATTGGCTTAACTTAGCACTTTCCTGTATACGTTACATTATAACTACGCTCGCTTGTACGGTTTATTCTTAGCCGCTGTATTCTGCTTCTTATATTATCTATTGATTTTTCTGTGTTTTCCCCTACATCTATTCATGTAAAGCTGCTTTAAAACAATTAACAATTGTGAAAAGCGCTATATAAATAAAATTGAATTGAAAAATTTTATTAAATATTAGGACCTTTTAAAAGGTGCCGTCCCAGTGACATTGGGTGTATATTCAGCATTTATTAAGTCTGTTAAGGTTAACATTGCTATGTTTATTTGTTGCTTTTATTAAAAGAGGGAAAAATGTTTATAGTAGTGTTTACAGTTGCACTGTTTCTGCAACACTATATGATACAGTAAGTCATATGATAAACTTTGTAAATCTGTTTTATTGTAGACAACTCGTCTCTTTAAACTTACTTTCCAGGCTTCCAGCTCTACGGAGAGTTCAAGTCGACTTTGAACAGCCTCTAAAAGTTGGTTGTTCAGCATCATCATTTCATTCTTGCTTTTCAATAGTTCGGTCTCCATTGCTTGTTTTCTGCATTAAAAGAATATCATCATATTGTGAAGCAGATCTTAATTATAGTATTTTTTTCATATTTCAAAGTTGCCAATATTTGTATTTCTCTGTCTGGTTTCAGGAATCAATCTGACTTACTTTGCAATTGCCTCATCTCTGTCACGTAAGGCTTGCTTTAAAATGGCGGTATCTTCCTCTGATTTATTCCTTCCCTGCCAACAATATGTACAGTCTATTAAAGAGCTGTTGTGCAATTGTTCTTACAGAGACAGTAGGAACATGCAGTGATGCCGTGGAAAAATTGCCATTACAATCGAGTGATGTGTATATCATGAGCTCAGAAGGAGGCGTGTCCAGCATGAGGTGATGGGAGTGGTTAAAACTTACCTGAGCTGTTTGATTAAGGGCGAGTCTACGGGCCACATTCTGCAGCTGTAACAATGCCATGTCTAATGGGTTGGCCTTGGAAGGCAGATCTAAATCCTTTATGTCTGTTAGAGGGAGCAGCAACTTTACAATAGACTGAACTTCCTCTGTAACCTATTTAAACCACAAAAAACATGCAATTATTACAAACCATGCTTGCATTATTTAATTAACTAGATAATTAATTATATTTATATTTATAAACTGGCATCATTTACAATGTTGTAGCATCAAAATGCTGCAAAGGATATATAAACTGAAGTTTAATTGTTTTAAATGCATACCCGCTGTCTGTTTTGACTCCATCCAGGCCCACTGTCGCTTTGTTGTTGTAGTCGGTCCACCTGCGCCTTAAGCCTTAAACTGCGTTGCCGAGATAACTCCACTTCTTTTTTCACCTGCTTAAGCTGTAGTCATAGAAAAAATGTGTGTCAGCTGTTAATGCTTGACATTCCCCAATGCCATAAGTGAAATTATGATGAATGTGTAAATCCACAGAATGACAACAGATTCCCTCCCATTTTCTGTCACGGACCCTGCTGTTCTGGATTCTTTATAAAGATAAGACTGATGGAAACGTGTCATGCAGATAATACATTTCTTATCTTTTGGAGATAAACTAATAGTGTTGTATAATGAGTTCAGAAGTCTGCACCAAACCTTTGGAGTTTAGTCTTTTGCGGAAGAGATTTGTAGGTTGGTTTATTAAACAAACTTTCTAAAAAGCAGGTGGAAGTATCAACATAAAGTACAATATGAAGTGTGTTCTCAATATTCAGTGTTTGCAGTGAGAATTTAGCCTACATAAACAAACAATGGATGTATATAACACATTTTCTGGTGAATGTTGATACTTTTTACTCTCTTTTTTAGGTATTGTTTTGAAAGAATAAAGCAACACAAGCCCACCCACAAATTTCTTGCACAAAAACCAAACTCTAGGGATCTTTATAGGTTCGATGTTTATCTATAAAGGGAAAGAAATGGAAAGTAAACTAATGAATAAACAGAAAACTCTAAAGCTGATCCAGTCAGTGCTTTTAAGGCTAACTTACATTAAAAAATACTGAAGTATCCTTTAGTATTAGTTTTCTGCAGAGCCAATTGTGATTTGGTGTGAGTTATGAAGAATAAAATAAAAATATGTGAATTTATATTTTATTTGTGTTATCTTATTATTTTAGTGCGTAAACTAAAATATTTTCTATATATTAAAAACCATAAAGGCGCACTCTCGCTAACTTTAAAGTATTGCAGTACCATTGTTTGCCGGTAGGGGCCTCCATCCCAAGCGCAAACGCGAAACTTCGCTTATGTTTTTAACTTTACCATGGTAAATAAAAAAAAGATTTAACATTACTTACCACAGTTTATCAAGTCACTACATGATAGTTAATACTACAGAAAGCTATGATATAAAGTGTAGTTATTACCACAGTATTCTACACTTTAATAGGCTACAGTTAGAAATCGTTTGATATAAGTTACTTAAAATGCTTATGTTAACTCACCGTGACAGACACCGGACTGGACACACGTCTGCGCAGTGGACTTCCACTCCGGAGCAGATCCGGTAACGCTTCATCTATGTATGAACGACTCGGATTCCTATGGCCCGAGTCTGAATCAACCACTGACATCTGATCCGGGCCATGATTCCTCTCTGTCCCACCTGAATTATCATTGTCCCCGTCCAGCTGTTCCTGTAGTTCTTCCAGTGAAGACAGTGGTGAGCCGTAGGTCTCTCTTTCTGCATTAGTGTCATTACTCGAATCTTTATTGTCATTTAATGGTTTATGAATTTCCCTCGTGGTCGGAGGCGAGTCCTCGAACACATTGAAACTGTGTAGCGTGACAGGCGCGTCTCTCCTGTAGGGCTCCATTGCTCAAAACTGCGCGTTCCCGTGAAGGCAGCGAAGATTTAAGACGAAACTGCAGAACCGGGCAATGTGTACCAACCGGTTTTTCCGGTCTTTTGACGCTCAAAAATACCATCTGCGTCAACAAATCACATCATGGTTTGACCTCATTGCTGTATCTATGGGACTGGTGCTTTACCTTTGTTTACACAAATTAATTTGTAAACATTAAAGAGATGCCCAATTGCATGCTGAGACACGCACGAAGACGAGTCAACGCCCTTTAATTATTTTAATTTCAAAACAAAACATGGTGTCAAATATCTCATATCACATTAACACGTGTGTTCACTTTGGCCACTCTATTTAAGATACAGTTTATTTGCATAGTAGCCTAAATATTAATTATTGTAGTACATTAGTTATTATTATCCTACTACAAATATAGTATTTTTAATATGGGTATTATAGTACAGTGGTTCTCAAACTTTTTCAGCATGCGGCCCCCTTTGTGTACGGTGCATTTCTTCGCGGCCCCCCCCCCCAAAGAAAATTTATGACAAAAAAACAGTTCTTAAACTTCACATTTTAATTAAACAAAACATTAAATTATATAAAGTAGTGCTGCCTTATTTTTTTTAGGTTTAATTTCACAGAATTCATGATAAATTAATGTGTTTTATAAAATGTCATAAAACTGGGGCCCCCCTGGCACCATCTCGCGGCTCCCCTGGGGGCCCCGGACCCCAGTTTGAGAACTACTGTTATAGTATAGTAGTATATTAATCATTACTACACCTGTCCTTGTTAATGTAGCCTACTACAATACTAATCAATATTTAAGTTACTATGCAAAAAAAAGTATTTTGTAATAGTGAATTGACAAACTAGTGAATATACTTGCTTTTATTAGAGTGATAACCACAAATTTAACATGGTTAGGATGGAACCACATTTTAACACAATATTTTGTAGTAAAAACTATTGTAGAAAACAAATGGCTATCAATCTGCCAAAAACATGTTTATAATCTTTACTATAATAAACCATGTATAGTTGTCTCGGGTTTGTTAAAATGATTTATGGGTTTGTGTGTGTAACTTTTCATTTAATGCAGAAATGTGAATATTTCTGCATATGTGATTCCTTAATATGACAAAAGAAGAGAAAAATCCTGTTTCGTTTGCTGGTCAGGAATTTTATGACAAATATAGGAGATCTTAGGAAGGTATGTCTCACTAAAACATGTGCATGGATGTTGAGTAGAGAAAAATAGATGGCCAATAAATCATAAATCTGCTAAAGTACCAATAAAAATTAAAGTCCTTGAAAAATAGCACAGGTATATGCTGTAAAGATCATAGACATCACACCATCTGACAAAATGACACCTCAGGAGATCCTACAGGCGATTGTAAAAGAGAAAAAAAGTGTCAGGACAGCAGATTCAATTACAAAATACTGAATTGCCACAAATATAGTACACAAGCTATAGTACTGAGACAGCAAATCCCTTCGGATAATGTTTTCTGTATTACAGTTCAACTGAAAGATTGCTTTTAATCAAGACCTTCTTTATGGTATTGGATTTGTAAGTATCATCCCTTATTTTACTGCATACAATCCTCATGACACATTTTTGCATGCAGAATTTGACTTGGGCGAGGATTATTAATGCTATTTTCATTATAATATACTCCAGTATATTTTGCCTTACAATATTTGTGACGATGGACATGAATGACATCTCAAATCATGTTAAGAAGTGTTCTGCTTATGTTGCTTACGTTTACTTTGCTTGTGCGTTTTTGTCATTCTTTGATTTACAAAAGAGGCCTCGAAGCTATTTAAACAATGACGACATATATAACCTTTAAAAAAACATAGCAAGAATCTAGAATTGTGGCAGCTTTCCATAAGCAAAAGTTATTAACATGTTCGTAAGCAAAATGCACACATATCTAGTACTTTTTTATGTAACAACATAAAGTTACACAAACTTCTTTCATTGATTATATTTTGTGTTATTTACCTATTTATAAGTCCCTATTTTGTTCACTAAACTCTAAGGGGCGGTTTCCCGGAAAGGGACCAGCTCAAGACAGCAATAGGCCCCAGCGTAATCAAGAAACAGCTTGAACAAACATGCCTAAAACATTACTTGAGTGCATTTTGAAACAAAACAAATGGCACGGATGTATTTTAAGATATGTCAGTGCAAGTTGTTTTCAGTTTGGACAGCTCTTACATTTATTTTAGTCTAGGACTAATCCTTATCCGGGGAAACTGCCCCTAAGTGTTCCCCAAGTACAACATCTATTGGTTGACACTGCACAGCATACAGATAGGAGATTAAGCTATTGTAAGTACCCAAAGAGAACTCATTGCCAAGATGAAAATGTCACTGCCAAGGTTCGACTTTTAGTACAAAAAGTACACACATTTCAAATGCTTTCCCAAAATTCTCCTCTTCCACTCTTTTGTGCATTTCCCATCCCACCGTCCTTGTCCAGCAACTTTTAGTCCAAACAAATGTAGTTATTATATCACCAGATTGGTATTGCTTATATTTTGTTTGTTTCTTATATATATTACAAGATTCGATATCTTGTTTTCAAGTTTATATACCACTGTTGAGTTATACCAACAGAAACAAGGTGAAGACCTGCTGTAGCTTAGATCAGTGGTACTTTTTCAGTGTGCAGCCCCCTTTGTGTACGGTGCATTCCTTCGCGGCACCCCAGAGAAAATTTGTGACAAAAAACTGTTCTAAAACTCAACATTTTAATTAAAAAAAAAAAAATGCAAAAAAGTAGTGATTTTGGTTAGTAGTCTTATTTTTTTAGGTTTTATTACACAGAATTCATGATAAATTAATGTATTTCATAAAATGTCATAAAACTGGGGCCCCCCTGGCACCATCTCGCGGCCCCCAGTTTGAAAACCACTGGCTTAGATGATAACATGCACATCAAATTCACTGACTTTGATTTCTCAATTCAGATTGAGCCTGGACAAAAACTGTCAATAGACTACATTTGTTTGTTATGAACACCTGATGTAAAGGAGATGGCACTGCCATCAGTTACACTTGGTGACGTATTATTATTTAAACTGTACCACTTTACAATAAGGTTATATTTGTTAACATTAGCAAAAGCAAGAACTTTATAGTTTAACATTTATTAATCTTTATTCATGTTAGTTAATGCTAATACTAAGTATTTTTTGTGATTTACTGTTTTTTTTACATAAAATGATCCTATACTGTACATAAAGTACATTCTGTGAAAATATAACCTTGATGTCAATGTTGACTGAGTAAGGTCAAGTTAAAGATCGAAAACAGTGTGGATGCTCAGAATCTCAATTAGATTATGAGACCTTAGCCTTAATTTCACAGACAGGGCCACAAGAATCTTCATAAAGAAAGAAAAATAAAATAAAACAGACAAATATTACAGGTTGTTAGGATTACAGTATGTGTTCTGTGCAACAATGTAAACATAAACACAAACACTGTTTCAAAAGTTCATGTCTCCACAGGAGAAATGTAGTATTCATTTTATAATGAACCACCAGTTGAAAAATGTGTCTTTTAAAGCTCAGTTCTCATTTTGTCTGTCTTCTGTTTTGCCTTTGAGCTCACAGCACAGCGAAAGCCCAGGTTATCAGAGGCCGAATCTGGTGTGTTTCCCATTCTGCAAATGAGCACATAAAACATACATTTTATTTATACCATATAATTATAAACATTTCTGACAACAGCAGTAACAAGTGTTGATCTACCCTCATGAAAGTTAAAAAAGGATTAGATAATTAAATATGTAATTTGACTAGTCATTTTTGTTATCCTACATAATGTAAAAACAATCTGTAAATTATAACCTTGATATCTTTAATATTGACTGAGTAAGGTCAAAGACTGAAATCAAATGATGCTCCTAATCTCATAATTACATTTTAATAATTTTGCTTGGATTTTACAGGAAAGGTCACATATATGTACTCTAAAATGTATGAGAAACATACAGAAAGCAGGGTAGAGAATGACTGACCTAGTAGTGACACAAGCTCTGTGATTGGCTGAGCCATCTATTGTGTCAATCCATGATGCCCCACGCAGGACATACATGGATTGAGCACCAGGAAACTGTGATGAGGTCCACTCCCAGACATTACCCAGCATATCATAAAGACCTGGAAAGACATCATTCTCTCAATTCAGAACAATTGTTATGCGTGTTATGTTATAAAACAATTTGTGACACAAATGGGTAGGACCCATAAAGCTCTTAAAACTGTAAAAAATTTGTAGCAGTTCTTAAACAGATGGCTAAAAAAGCATAAATGTGTGGGTGTCAAAAACAAAAACCTTCCACATACCATAGTTATTCTGTGGAGGATACGCAGTTACAGGAGCTACACCATGATAGCCATCTTCTGCTTTGTCCCCATCTGGAAATGGGCCCTTTAAACATTAAGTCATTTAAGTCATCAGAAATGTTTAACATTACAAACCCTTACCCATTATAAGAACTACAGAAGCCGGCCAGTCTCAAGTAAAAATGTACATCACTTACAGCACAAACATAAACAGTTTCAACTGACCTGCCAAAGGTTAGTGCGATTCAGCAAGAACTTGTTGCCCCATGGGTATGCCCTGCCTAAAATACACAAGTGCTGACTTTGAACGCTACTTATAATGTCAAACCAGAAGATAATGAGCAGAGTGTTTAGAATTAAAGAGGCATATGGCTTTTTTTTGCGTACCTTCAAGACCTCCACGTGCAGCCGTTTCCCACTCTTCCTCAGTTGGCAGCCTTTTCTGTTTCCACTGACAGTAGGCTTGTGCATCATTCCAGCTAACCTGGACCACAGGGAATTTCAATCTGTCTTTGATTCCAGAGCCTGGACCTGCTGGCTGGACACATCACAACAAAGGGGTTTGACTACAGATTATAGATGTTCATACGACTGTGCCAATATGTACATTCATACATATAAAATGTCTATTAAAGAGTATAGACGGTTTCGCCGGACGCACGTGCAGCGACGCGATAACGCATCTAAGCGGAACTTTACTTCCGGCCTCTGTTTGTTTAATGGTCTGACTAGTGTTTAAACTAAACTCTGGAACAAATACTTCGTCAAAAATAACAAATGTTTTGGTTTCCTAAAGACAAGGGAAAACGGCGATCATGGATTACCGCTATGTGAAGGGAGGTTTGGCAGCCGATCTGTAGTTAAAATTGTATACATTATATAGTACAGATTTTACACAGTAACGTTGGCTAAGTGTAGGTTTTGATATGCTTTAGCAATGATTTGAAATAAGGTCATCTAATTGTTATTTTGCTTGTTATCAGAAATAAACTACTCTAAAAGGACTTTGTTGTTATTGATTCTTAGCGGAGTTTACCGTAAGTTACGTGTGTCGTTGTTTATGTTGTTACTGCTGAAAAAGTCTATAAAACTATTAACTTTTGCATGCACATAGAGAATTAAGTATGTCACCTGTCTCCAAAACACCTTTTCGACTGGTAACCACCAAGGAGCAGACTAGGAAGAAGAGACATTAAAAACAGATCAAAGATTGGGACATATACAGCGAGGAAAATAAGTATTTGACATATCAGCATTTTTATCAGTAAGGGGATTTCTAAGTGGGCTATTGACACAAAATTTCCACCAGATGTAGCTATTAAGCCAAATATTAAATTCATATAAAGAAATCAGAACTTTTAAGTATACAAGTTGGGTCATAATAAATAAACTTTATTTATTATGACTCAACTTGTATACTTAAATGTTCTGATTTCAATAGCCCACTTACAAATCCCCTTACTGATAAAAATACTGATGTGTCAAATACTTATTTTTCCCCACTGTAAGATGATAGTAAGTATGCACCTATTTGACAATGACCATTAAACCATGCTTCATAAAATTGGTGTTCTGCTGGTTTGTAAACAAACATGTTAGGTAAGACTACCAATTTTGGCCCTCTTTGTATCAACAAGTCCTACCTCAATTCTCTTAGTGACTTTGCTCTTTAGTTCATCTGTCACAAAATCCTGGAACACAAAACTCCAACCAAATGTTTCAGCTTCGGTTTTATATTTCTGCAGTCTGACAAATTCCCTAAAAAAAAAAACAAGTTTCACCAACAAGCCATTTGAAGCCATTCAACCAAGACCACAAAACGTGTTGAAAGACACTGATCTGTTTCAGTTCCAGTAGTCTTTGACTCGAAATCTAACAGTATTTTGGGAGTCAAAGGTCTATTGCCAAAACTGCTGTCTAGGTTGGGTGCTCACTAAGTTTGAGATACAGACCATTTCTTCTGTGTTAAGTACCTGAAGTCAGAGTTGGTGACAGGATATTTGTCAATTTTAAATGGCTTGACATTCACAGCCCGTGCTGGTGATTCTCCATCTATCCCATCGGCTACATTGGTTCCCATCATCATTTTCCCACCAGGAATAAGCACCATATCATCAACTGCAAAACATCCAGACATCATAACTGCAGGTCTACTTACAACAATAAATTAGCTATAACAATAACACCAGTAACGTTAGTAGCTATGGTACATTGATGAGGAATCTATGGTCACCGTGGTAAATTACAGGGAGGCTGCAGTTCATAATACGTTTTAAAAGCTGACTAATGCAATACTAATAACGTTACTTATTTCTTACCTGATGCACACAACGTGATCATCAACAACAATAAAATGTATAAGGTCTGCCATGAAATCGTCATGGTAAATATACGTTAGTCAGAAGGGATTTTCGTCCAGGGTCCAAATCATCAAACACTCACTAAGTAACTGAGCAAACACGTTAAACTTCTTATAAAATCATTCAGAAGAAATCAATGAATAAACACATGCACATCAATGGAATAAACTTCTGTCATTCAGTGTTCCTCTCCGCCGTCACTCAAGCGCGTTAAAAGTGTGTAGCGCCACCTATCGGCCTGGAGATACAGCGTAATATTATATAATTGTAATATTTTTATAGAATTATGTAATGATACAATTGTAATAATTAAAATATTTTAATATTAAATATATATAATTATATATAATATAACTATAATTAGTTAAAGCAGTTGTTATGTTACACAGTGTTTTAGTTATTGTCTGTCTGTAGTTCTCTTCCACTGGCTGTGATTTTGTCGTCTCTCTCCCTCACATTCTGTATGTGTGTGCGTGCGTGTGTGTGTGCATGTGAGTGTGGGTGTGTGGGTGTGCACCTGATTTATTTTAAACCTCTTTGTTTTCACAGCATTCATTTATTATTGACACAGCTGATTCTGCTATTCTTAACCTGGGGTTAACCAGGGTTTTATATAAAAGTGGTAACACTTTCGGTTACATTTCATTTTACAGTGTCACTGATGTAATTATACTGAATAATATTAAATAAGAATATGTACTTACTATAGGGTTGGGCTTAGGTTTAGGGTTAGTTGCATGAATAATTTACTGTTATTACTATAGTAGCCTAATTACATGTAATGTGTGACACTGTAAGATAAAGTGCATTAGTGTATTTTTATCAGAGGTAAATTCACATTGCAGTTGATGTTGACAGCAAATCAACATAGCCTACTGTAAAGCATGGCAAAAACAAGAAGAGGAGAAATTCAAATCTAAATAATTATAATGTGGTTAACTAGCATGCAATCCATTAACTTTTTCTTGTGAATGTGTGTGTGATGTTTATTCTTTCGTAGAAATTATGCCATGCATGCAGGGTGTGCCTGTCAACATTAGTGAGAAAATCTGAAATGTTTTCTGCTTGCGTTTTCTTGTATACGTCATTCAGGTTTATATTTAGATAAATGCTGTATTGCACAATATAATTGTGCATCTTGTCATCAAAAAAGGCATGCCTTTTTCTTTTGTTATGGTAACTAAAATGATGGGCAACACAGTGGTTCAGCGGTTGGCACTGTTGTCTCACAGCAAGAGGGTTCCTGGTTTGTGTCTGGCTAAGCCAGGGAGCCTATATGTTGTTTGCATTATTATATATATATATATATATATATATATATATATATATTTATATATATTTTATATTGATTAAGGCCATTTGAAGATTGAAATCAGTAAGTGAAACCAAACTTTGATGCTCCAAACCTCATAAATAGATTATGAATTTTTAGCCTGGATTTCACAGACAGGGTCACAAGTCTGAATGACTAAATGGGCTAACAGCCAGCTGGTCATTCTGAGTCGGGAGGTCAAAAATGTAAAACAATTTGGCCTTAAACCATTTTTAAAATATGTCAGTTTATGACCTTGATAGTTTTCTATATGCTTCAGTCTGCCTGAGCTTCAGCCCAATGCACTTTTTAAGTATATAATAGCAATGCTATGAAACGCTCCTGCCTCAAAAATGATTGTGAAAAGCGACATTGTTGTGAGGAGGACAGAGCAGGCTTTAGAAATGACACACGTTGTCACAGCAGTTTTGAAGAGCTGGACTCGGTGAGACAGTAAGATTGAGAGCATATCCATGATGGCACTACCCTGGCTGTTAGTTTTGGAGCTTGTCCTTTATGCTGGATGTTTCGTCTGTGGGGTAATAGCTGCAGCCTGGCTGACACTTACTCAGGTAAAACTAGTTCATAATCTCCACAGTTTCACTTTATTGCTGCAACTTCATTACTACAAAACAATAAAATTAGTTTGAAAGATGATAAACTTACTTAAAAACATTTAAAGCATAGAAAAGAATTGTGTAGTGCATGTATATTTCTATATTCTCTTTTTTTCTTGCTTTAACATTTAAATGTAAGCTTTTAACACCAGAGACTATTTAACATTTTAAGTAATTTATATGTAAAGCATGTATTTATCTGTAATTATTGAATACATATCTATATGTTGATGCTTTACTTTGATTCAGCTTTAGCATTTCTGTGGAATAAGCTGGTATCTCGCTCCATAGCTTATTAGAGTCATATGACATGGGCCGCAAAAACACTTAGCACAGCACACTCTCATAAGATCCAGCAAGTGTGCAGATATGTGTGCCAGAGAGAGAAAGAGAGAAAGATATCTTGTACACATACAGTAGTTTGTGGAAATTTCCATATGTTTATATACAGTACTGTGCAAAAGGCCACCATCACCAGCTTTGTTGTTTTAGCAAAGTTTTAATGTCCATCCATATTTATTTTTTCACTCTTTTTTTTAAGATACAAACAGAAAATAAATGAAATATGTATACAACATTAAAAACAACTAAATGTCTTCTTCAGGCATCGGTCAGTATTTAGTGTGACCTCTTTTAGCTTGAAACACATCTTGAGCTTTTTTGAGGAGACTGAAGTCCTGAAGTCATTTGATTAGAATTAGAAATTAGGATTTCATTTCATTTAGGTTTAAGAGATCCTGCAGCTGCCTGCTATTGCTTAAGTGGAAGGGGAGTTTACCCTAAATACTTGACACTTCAGCTTATACTTTTATACAGTTTTCTTATAAAGAGACTGAGAAATAATTATATATGATCACTATACAATTGCAAAAACAACAAATCTAATGGTATAGGTGGCCTAAGACTTTTGCACTGTACTGCATATCATATGCCAGTATAAGTCATTCTTTATTGGTTGTGTCTTTTTAGGGCCACTTTGACGGACGATGCATCCTCTATGGCAGTGTTCACTATAATGTATCTATCCAGAGTGTGACCCTAGAGGGCTCTAGTTCTTCATCCATCTGCTATTTTCTGTCAGCCATTGCTGTGTTTATGGCTATTTACTGCTTTTTTCTTATTCTTTACTGGATCTATGCCAGCTGTGTGGTTGACACTGTGAGAAGGTAAAGAATTGATAAAGACATTTAATGTAAATCAGCACTGAATGTGATTCTTTTTTATATTTGTTTTACATATCTCACATTTCAGGTTTTGTCCTTAATTCATGGTCAGACAGATATTTGCGTTCTTGTTTTCTCTCTGGGTTTGTGAATTTGTGCTTTTGTATACTTTAGGGGGACTGTTTCTCTCAACACGTCTCTAGGAGTCTGTGGCCTTCTTCTGTTTCTTCTCTTAGTATCAGGATGTATTCTCAAAATCGGTAGAGACAGCTTGTGCTTTTCTGTCCTACATAACGTTCCCTCTATTACAAGGTGACTTTATTTATGACATTTATGCATTTAGCATTATAGTTTTTATTTGTTTAGACCCAGATAACATCTTGCTCTCATAACTACTGAGATAACCAACATGCCGTGTAGGTCAGTGAGTAATCAGGATTGGTCAAAATATAAGCTGTCAAATGAATGCGGCCCATTTCATTGACTTGACAATTAGAATGTACCATGATCAAGATATAAAATGCAGAAGATAAATTCCTTATGATTAAATAATAAGATCTGTCAGAATATTTTATTATGCAAAACATTGATCTCTGAAGAAAAGGTCATGTGAAATTTGTTATTGTAGTTGTGAAGATGCAGAGAACCAGACCTGGATTTCTCCCTACACTGGAAATCAGTTCCACGCTGGGCTGTACAATACTGAGGTTAGTATTCTGTACTCTGTAATTATGAGAGATAATGAAATGATTTATTGTTATTTTTATTTTTATTTATTATCTATTTGTGAGCATGTACTTATTAAAGTATAAAGATTTTTCCTAATCTATTTAGACATCTGTCTTTAATGGTATTAGTGTCATTTGCATAATGTCACATCCATACCTGTGAGTCTCAGTATAGTCTAACCATTGTCACATCACCAATGAAATAAACAAAAAAGTACATGGTGCATCCCCAGCTATTTATATTGTGTTTGAAAGACGTCTAATAGCCATTCAAACACAGCCCAGACATCTAGGCTAAAACAAGCCAAATATAAAACGTAGCTATAGCCCAAAAACGTATAAAAAATAAATAAATAAATGAAACACCTTGGACTATCATACATTTCACATAGTTTTTTTTTTTGCAAAAACGACATTCCGTAACCAAATTCAAGTTTATTTTGGCTAACCTAGGTGAAATTATAGTTATTACATGCTGGGACGTTTATAAATCCCAACATTTGTTATTTCTAATGAATACAGTTGAAATACATATTGTTTGTTAAGAACACTTCTGTTTGTTTCTCCTACAGAAGTCGGTGTGGGTAAGCTTCTTCTTCTGGTTGTTAATTACTGCAGTGGTGATCATTCAGAAATGGCAGAGCTTGAGGATGAAGGTTTGGGGTGATGATGAGTGGAGTCGGGCTGAAACAGAGCCATTCCTGCATCGCCCATCTCGCACTTAGATATCACCATTGCATGAAATATACTTAAGATATACATGATATTTCACAGAATAAACCTCAACAAGATTATCAGGACACGTGTAAAGGGGTATATATGAAAAATAATAAATAATGAACATGAAATAGTGATTTGTGTTAAAAAAATCTTTTATCATTTTATTTATTTTATTTTTTAACACAATTTTTTGCTGATTGTCAATTTTAAACAGCTTACAGCAATAGTTGTGATAATTACTTTGTTTATAAAAGCAGAAGAAACCAAGGCCAAGAAACACCTACATTTTCATTACAGCACATTAGCATTTTTTAGAGACTGATGTTACCTATATGTCATTTTAAGTTTATAAATAAGCCACTTGATATAATAAATGATTGACTGTTCAAAAGACTTTCTTATTATGAAAAACAGCTAACCTACACTCTCAGAAATAAAGGTACAAACTTTGTCACTGGGACAGTACCCATACAAAAAGGTACACACTTGTACCCAAAGAGTGCATATTAGTACTTCAAAAGGTACATATTGGTAATTAAAGATACATATTGGTACCTAAATGGTGCATATTGGGACCTTTTTTAAAGGGCACTGCCCCAGTGACAGCTTTTGTACCTTTATTTTTGACGGTGTATTTTAAATAAGGATGTGGAATCTTGAACCTGTTTATTTTTTTCTGTGTCTGAATGTTTATGTAATTGTTCAGTTTTGGTTTAATAGAATAAAAATCTTTTTTATAATGTTAGATAAACATGTAAGGCCTTGTGTAAAAGGATTGTATATAGGTAGAAAAATATGGCTGCCACAAACTACCTTAAAGGGGCCATGGCATGAAAATCTGACTTTTTCCATGTTTAAGCGCTATGATTGGGTCCCCAGTGCTTCTATCAACCTACAAAACGTGAAAAAGATCAACCCAGTAACTTAGTTTTGGTAAACCATTCTCTACAAGCACATGAAAAAATAGGTCGTTGAAATTTGGCTCTCCTTATGATGTCATAAGGAAATCTTATTATAATAATACCACCCCTTAAGCTGCACTATCCAACCACATCACTGCCATTTAGTGCAGAGAAACGCACAATTGAGTTTGAATTGCAACAAACCACCATCATTGTGATCAGTGTTTGAATTTCATCAGCTGATTTGGATTTTTAAGGAAACACCCAAAACGGCACATTTTTGCACAAACCTAAAGTGGCAATTTTAACATGCTATAATAAATTATTTATATGTTATTTTGAGCTAAAATTCACATATGTGCTGGGGACACCAAAGATTTATTTGACATCTTAAAAGTCTTGTGCAATGGCCCCTTTAATGCATTGTCAGAAATAAATGGTAAGCTGTCATTGAGGTGGTATTTTAACAGGTCCTGTAGCATTTCCGTACAGATATGTATACTATGTACCTTTGAAATACTAATATGCAATCTTTGGTATGTACCCTTGAGATACTAACATGAAATATTTCAGGCGTACTTTTTGAAAGTGCACTGCCCCAGTAACAGGGACCATTTTTTCTTGTTTGCGTACAGATAGCAAAACAACATTTTTGGTCGATCTCAGGTCAATGTTCAGTCCTTTAACTAATAAAATAAAAATTGGAGTGTGTATTTTAAAATTTTCACATTATCACAACTGAAGGTTCCCAATAATGATGGTAATAATAATGGTGCTAAGCTTTGGATGAGGTCATATCCAATTTATTCATGGATCAGCTGATCTGTTTTTTCATCTATGGCTGCACCTGATGTTCCACTCATCTAACTTGATGGTGCTACACTAACTATCCTCCTTATTCCTGTTTCAAGATCATTGCCAAGTTCTGTTAATAGCTAAACATTCATTAACATACTTTGTAACATGTCATGTTTATACAGTTCATTAAACATTTCTATATGCTTTGTAAATTAAACAGAGATTAAAACGCTTACTTTGATCCCCCAGCCCTGTTATTTGTCCATTTTTACCACATTTATGTTTGTAAATTTGGGCAATGTTCTTCATAGTGGCTCAAAGCTGTTTGCTGAGTTTACGAGCCTGTCTCTCTTTGGCTTCAAATGCCACTTTGGTGTCCATCAGAGCTTCCAACGGTTTCTGCATATCGGCCATGTCCTGTTGAAGCAGGGCACTTTGCCCATGTAGACTCTGGCTCTCCTCTCTTAGCTGCTGAACAAGAGCAACCATCTGGGCCGCCTCCGCCTGACGCTGAGCATTTATCTCATTGGCCAACGAGAGCAATTTCTCTGCATGCTTCACCACTGCGTCCAGCTGGTCTTTTGACATCCTGATGGCCTTTACTTTGCCAAGCCGTGTTGGTTGGTGAAGAAAAGTTGCAGGATATCAGAAAAAATTATCAATCCCACCCACAAGTTGACAAAACACTCAACAACATCAACTGATAAACTATTGTTTTAGTATTTAACAAGTAAATGGGTGTCTTAAAATGGTTGGGTTCTCATTACTGTCACTAGGACAACATGCGCTGAGGTCTCCGTGACCTAAATCTCTAGTGGCAGCATCAGTCTGAATCATCAGGCTCATGGGAGGTAACAAGCTGCTTACTAAAAAGCTTATCTCAGCGCTTCTCCTCATTATAAACACTATCAATCCATCTCTGTTAATGTCAGGAGAAGGATACATTCAACATTGAATTCAATTCAACAAAGCAACCATTGTATTTCGAGTGCTAACAATCGTAATGGTATGCAATGATTGGATGTGCATGACTAATACAATTACATTCAGGAATCCGATGTCTTCCAACTAGAGTTTAATAAATGAGGAATTGCAAGGAATATCGCCTACATCTACGTTTATAAAATAAAAGGCAATTTGTACTGTTTTAGTATGTAATGAATAGTTTACCCCTAAAATAAAATTCGGCCATTATTTCCTTACCGTTTTATATGATCACAAAATGTAGAATGTACTTGCAGCTAGTCATTATTAACACTCAGTGCATCTTTTTACATACTTTTCAGCCTAACATCTATTTTTTTTTGTAACAAAATAACTATGTGGGTTTGTCCTCAACATAATGATGAGAATTTGATTAGTTCAGAAATGTATGGTTTAATGCTTGACTTACCAGGTTAAGCAGATTGGTTTGTGTCCTTTACATCCACCACACAGACATAACGAAATATACTAAGTTGTCTCATCAATAGTAAGGTTACTCCCTACTCCAGCTCTCCTTTAAACCCAGATTATTTAAAAAGGGAGGGAGAAGAAGAAGAAGAGTGCAGGAATAAACCCTTAACAGTATAACATCCCTTAAAACGTACATTGCAAGAAATTATTAAATATAGGTGTAGAATCAAATTGCTATTAAGACACACCTTAGATTTCAAAACATTTTAGATTACATTTTAACTAACAATTAAAAATATATATTTTCAAAAGTCACCACTAGGTGGAACCATTTGGCAAGCTCATGTGCAAGCTAATGCATAACATGGTGTTTACATGTGCAGTGGTATCACTCCACATGTTTAATCATGCATTAAGCATTTGATATTTGTTAACCTGCAAACACTCTCTGAAGAGACTGTAAACTCATTGTAGGCAAATTCAACTTTACAGTGTATTTCACAATTTAGAAAAACACTCTTGAGCATTTCTCTTTTCAGAGAGGAAATATTAGTCAAGGGCTTTCTGTCTGCATTGATCCAATGCTAAAAACAACTCTGGACGTTAGCCTAAAGTTACAGAGCCTAAATCTGGAAATTCGGAGAATTATTAATGAATCTACTTTAAGGAAGATTCCTGAAGCTTCATAACATTGACAGCTTGGACTATTACATATAGAGTAAAGGCCAATAAACCCTGTGACAAGGTCATAGATGTATACAGGGATAAACGGTGCACAAACTAACGCAATGTTAATTTTATTAGTCAATATGTTAATTAATAACAATATCAGGGGGGAAAATGACCCTTATGATTTTTTTGTCTTCATTTTGTGCCCCCTTTAGAAATATGGTTAGACGGAGGATTATGGATGGATGTGTGAATATCTATCTATTATAGACAGATGTACTAAAAATATCCACCTCTAGTATTAAGTGTTACAACAAACCCTCGGTTACAATGAACCCCACTTATGGAGTAAGTTGTAACATTTGCAACATAATCACACGGAAAGTCATGTTATAATTCACCAAAAATTTGATTAATTTATTTGTGTCCATGCATGGCACGAAATTCAGCTTTTTTCGTGCCTTGAGCACGAATGTCTTTTTCGTGTCACTCCCACGAATTTCTAAAAATATTTTTTTGTGTCCGTTGCACGACTTTCTTTTTTGTGTCATTTTATGTATTTTTTTCTAATCCCCCCCCCATTTTTAACTCATTGTCGCCATTCTTCACGGACACGTCCTGGCCAGGATTTCGGTGCGTCTTTTTTGTTAACCGCATACGCCATTCAGTTCAAATATAAGACATATACATATACATATAATATACAATTGTAGTTTCATTCTTACCTTAAAATGTAACGGTTGCTTTTCTGTTATAATAATAATAATCCTCTATGACGTATGCGGTCAACAAATACGACTTCCAGAAGACGCACCCGAAATCCTGGCCAGGACGTGTCCGGGAAAAATGGCACGTATGGTCACCCTAGGTTAGGATGTACTTTTATGTATTGGTTTCTACATGTTTTTCTTCCGCTTTTAAAACTATTCTTGCCTGGAGTTGGGGTTAGAGTTGGGGTTTGGGTTAGGATGTCTAAAAATGTAACAGAAAGTGATTCTAACCCCAACCCCAAACGAAAATGGTAAGAAAACAGGAAAAAACTATGAGAAAATACATAAAATGAAACAAAAAAGAAAGTTGGGCAATGGACATGAAAAACTATAGAAATTTGTGCGAGTGACACGAAAAAGACAAGGCACAAAAAAGCTGAATTTTGCGCCATGCACACAAATATATATTCCGTGAGATCAGTCTGAACATTTGCACTTATTTCACTTTCGTGTTCACTTTAAACGTTCATTTGTAGCAGACATGCGTGTGTGTGTGTGTGTGTATATACTATATATAATTTATCTTATTTTTTTAAATGATTAAGCCAAAACTAAAATGCGTTAGGTTATGCCCCCTCTCCCCTACCATTAAAGGAAAAAACAATAAGGAAACAGTCACTTACATTGTTAATGATTTGTCTTTATTAATAATTTCCATGGTCATGACCACTGTAATAATTTGTTAGTGCCTTTTGACATATAGTAGCAATAATTTGATCGGTAGAAATCATACAAACAACACAGGGATGCTCTTGGTGTGTGCTTTGGACCTTTTTTTTAAATAACCTCTCCATGTGCAAAGGTGGGTTTTTTTCGTTTCCAAGGTCGTCCATTAAAAGTCCAGCAAAAGTCCTGCACTGTTTGTAAAACGAATGACGCTTTGTGCTTGTGCTGACCTACGCACATTTTTTATTATTTTGCTCTTTTAGGCAAATATGCACGTAGGTGTTACTGATGTGACTACACGGGACAGTGGATTGTTGCACTAAACTTTGTTCATTTTTTTCTATTAATACTTCAAAATGAAACATATTGTAATTCATTCTAACAGTCTATGGGGAGAAATGAATGAGAAGACCTACATATAAATGATTAGTGTCCTTCACTTACGTGTCAATCGTTTTTCTTACTTGGGGTATAAAAGAAATACATATAGCTGCTGCTGAACAGATCTACGCTTATTTGGCTGCAGTAGACGTGAGGCTGACATTAGACGCCTCTAAGGCAGACATGAGTGAAGTCTTAAGCACTGTGCTTCTACCAGGCAATTAAAAAGATCAAGAGATTAAAAAGAAGTCATTACCCAGAACAGTGGATTAAAGCACAGTGAAAAACAGTGAGGTATTACCATTCACAAGCCTACTACATTCACCATCTTAACAGTTTTACCATCCCACTTTATTGGTTCGTTGTACATAATCAAATCAAATAAAACATACTTCCCCCTGAGAACCATTTGGTTTTGTTACCGTCTGCTCTGTTTTTTTCTATAAAGTAGTCATTGATTCGTCCTTACTTTTGAAGTCTATATAAAATTCACTTTGCGTCTAGTGCTAACATCTCAGTTTCTTCATTCGTAAGCTCTGCATGTTGTTCACTAATGGATTTACAAACCTACACCGGGTTGCACTTTAATGTTAGTCCCCAAATGTCCAACTCTTAGATGTAGATGCCCTATTTTTCACGTAAACTACATTATATGTCCATGATAAAAAAAACGACTTTTTTTGTCTGTTATGGACATGATATGCCAGAGATATCAAGAACAGGACATAAAAATCGATATAGGACACTGATGTTCCATGCCTGCCTATTATATTTTTCTAGGTATTTACTACATTTGCGTATTTAGGGTCAGTCTTTATCAAGCATTTGACATGAATATGACGTGACCAATGTATATTATTTTCAATTCGATCCCTACAACATTCTACACATTAACGAATTTGAGTTGCTTTGCAATGTTACACATTGACACAAATCATTCATTTAGAGTATTTTACATCCCCTTTACCTATCCTGCCATTGCTTTTGGTACGTTAATAAATCCCCTTTATTCCTCAACATATCAGCAAACATGTCACAGCTCTATTTTCTTTACCCCAAGTCATAGCTGTTATTTTAACCCGTGTCAAGGCCACGCCCCCCATGGCAGCTCTCTTCCCCATGAACAATTAGCACAGGAAAATACAGAGCATCCTGGTAGGTGGGTGGTCTGTCCCTCTCATTCTCTCTGTTTTCTTCATTCTCTCTTTCTTCCACCTGTTCCTGGTCTGTTTCCGCTACGTCCTCGTCCTCTAAACCTTCGCTCTCCAATACACCTCTCCTCTCCTCGTCTGGCACTCTACACCCAAGACCAAGAAAACCACCGCCTCCCTCTTCCACTCGCCCGCCCATCCCTCCTCCGAGGCTTCTTGAGTGAAACAGGCAAGGGTGGCGGCTTCTTGCGGTATGTAAGCGTCCAAGAGAGAAACCACTGCGACTGAGGGACATCCTACCACCGGGCCTGATAGGGAAAGAGTTTGTCCCTGCGGCCACATTCCCCCTAACCCAAGAAGGGAGGGAGGAGCTGCTCGTCGACCTCCGGCACCTGGGGCAGCTCTGTAGGAAGTAGCTAGAATTGCGTTGCATATGTGCTGCCATGGCAACGGATAACGGTGTGTTTGTATTCACGTCCAAATCCATAAGCAAGGCCTCCGAGTAGCTAGGCACCATCTGTTGGTTACAGCGAATGTGCCATTCCAGTTCCGTCATATCCACTGTGTTGACCCGCGATATGACACGGAGGGTGGGCCCACCTGTGCCGTGTTCGAAACCCGTACAATAGTTCCCCGTCTCTGTATTGTCGTTATCATTTGCATCCTCGTTTTCGCCAAAAAGTTTCTCAACGTGATAGTGAACGTATGCGGTGCGATACTCTGCAATCACACGAAGAGGCCACGATAGCAAAAAAGCAGAGGCCAGCCAGTACACCCAACGTCGAGTGTACCAAGGTGGCCGCGATGGGTCGGGAAAGGCCAACATGTGTTCCCGAAAGTCTACGTTTTTGAGATGCATGCCCTCCCGTGCTTCCATGTAGTCGTCCAAACCCTCATTGTCACCGAAGAAGCGCGCTCTCTGTGTGAGGTAGCCAGTCTCGGCACGGGCACTGGCAAAGCTGAAGCACTTGGTGAAACGTAAGCGCGTAACAGGATGCTCCAATAAGCCCTGGAGCTCCTTAGAAACGTCTTTGACTCCAAGGCGTGAGTAATCGAACTCGGAGCTCGAGGCGTGTGTGTTGACCCTTTCGTGGTACACTTGCGTGGTAGTGTAGGCATCTCCGTTGCGGTAACGTGTCACCTGCCTGGTACGTCGTACGTAATGGTAGCTGATGGCTTTCCACCAGATGCAAGGCGTGGCTTGCTGGAGTCGCTGTATCCTGTCATACACCTCACTGATCTCCACTTTGGCGAGATTGGCGGTTTTAGAGTAACAGTGCCAGCACTCCACCAAGTAGACAATGTAGAGCATAGCCAGGAAGGAGACAGGAATGTACACGTAACCATTAGAGCACGGGCTTTCGTGGAGCGAGGCTTGGTCTCCGTAGAAGCCGTGGTCAGTAGAAGCTATAACGGTGATGCGGTACACGGAGCACCAGCCTAGCGTGCCAAAGCATCCATACATGAGCAAGGTGAGCAGCAGGCACTTCCAATGGGACTCTCGGCATAGGGAGCCACTCAGGGACTGCTTGAGGGGACGCTGCTGTAGGTGGGAAAGTGAGAGGGCGGATATTGGGGTGAAGTGGATGAAATATGGGAAGAGCAGAAGGTTGGAGAGGGCAATAATGGTGTGCAGATGGATAGGAAATTGAACGGGGCAGGGTTCAGGAATAGACAGAGATGGTCGGTGTTAAACAGCAGGGTGTTGATGCACACATGGTGCATAGAGAATAAAGTCAGGGGGAGGGGAGGGAAGAAAAAAGAGAGAAAAATCTGATTAAAGATACATTTTACATTAATCAGCAAATTATATGTGGTCCTGTCTCTGAAATTCAGCCGTTTCATGGTCTAATTATGAGATCTGGAGCATCAAAGATGGATTTCACTTATTGATTTCACTTTAATTTCAATCTGTGACATGACCTTACTCGGTCAATATTAAAGATATCAAATTTATATTTTTACAAAATGTTCTTTACATTATAAAAGATGATTTTATGTAGAAATCACAAAAATGGCTTCAGCTGGGTTTTCACAGGCACAGTCACATATCTGACATCTACTATAACATATAGAACTGAGTGGAGCGTAGTCCGCTCACTCACTCTGGCATACAGCAATGAGAATTCAGTAATAGATCATTCTCCTGAGGGCTGAATACATTTCCTGGCTGCTCGTAACCCAAACCATGTCTCCTTTTAAAATGCTCTGTATGACTGAGGAGGGAAAGTCTAGAAGCTTTTAGACATCACTGAGTGCATCATCTGGAGTAATTGCGTATGAACCTCTACTGCCTAGTCTGACTCCGGTGGTGACTTGAGGTATTGTGGCCATATGGGCAAAATAAGTTGAGTCCAAATTAAAGCAGGAAAGAGGATAGAGGAACATATCATATGAAGTGGGCAGACCCTATAAATAATATATATACACACAGGTCGCACACAAAAAGACACACATACACAATATCTCTTTATCTGTCCTGTCTTCTCTAACACTATCTCTCTCGCTCAGACACACACGCACACCCACACTTATACACATAAATCAGCTAATAGTACAAGCAATGACCTTGCTGTGAGAAACTGCAGCATTAAAGCGTGCAGGCAGCATCCCGACCGTGGCATGGAGGCTGTGCTCCTCTTGGCAGGAGTTTAATTGTGCCTTTTACAAGAACAAAAGACCAAACTGAGAAGGTAGACACAGAATCCATTAGGACCTTCAGTGAACTTGAAGCCTCCATGCATGTTTTAATACCGACACACCTAACGCACTAAAACACTATAGAAGCATTTTAGGATGCAGTACACTGTGCCGAAGGTCAAAGTCAACTAGTTTGTGCGTATCCCTACTGTTTATGTGCTAATACATATTTCAATAATATAATGGAAATAACAACCCAGTCTCCTGAAGATGCGAACAAATAGCACAAAGTGCAAAAATCGTGCAATACATACACCAAATTCCACTTTGACGTGCATATGATACACCAGTCCTTCCCACGGTGCAACTTTTTTTGTCATTTTATTTATTGGTTTCTCAATTTTTTTGCTATTTTTTACCATTTTCGCTTGGGTTTAGGGTTAGAACAACTTTTTGTTATATAAAAATGACATCCTAACCCAAACCCCATCTCTAACCCCAACTCCAAGCGACCATGGCTTAAATATGGAGAAAAACATGGAAAAACCTGTATATTAAATAACCTCATTAAGCAAATCTAAAATCTAACCCTAAACCCAAGCGAAAATGGTTTAAAAAACAGAAAAAAATTGAGAAACCAATAAATAAATGACAAAAAAAGATGCACCGTTTACGTGAATGGGAAGGACTGGCGCATCACACGCACGCCAAAGTGGAATTTGGCGTATGTATTGCACGATTTTTACACTTCGTGCTATTTATACGCATCTTCAGGAGACTGGGTAGGTTTAAAGACTACCCTTGCTTTTCCAAATCTCAATAAATATTCTATATATATATTCTATACATGATTTATTCAGAAGATGCTTTGAAGTACAGGAAGGGAAGATAAGAAGTGTTGAGCCTGTTGGTATCACAAGACAATGCATCCTGAGAAGCATAATGATATTCAGCGTTAAAATATTCTTAAACCTGTGATTCAGACGTCAGAAACACTTGCCTTGAACAAAATGGCAGCCGTGTATAAATAGTTGATAAAGTCAGCCCCTGCTACTTTATACTAAATTATTTAGATGGCTAAGAATGTTTGAAGTCCTTTGCATTTGAATTTATCTCACATTTGTAAAATGACAGCATGTGGCATAATAATTTCAAGCCTGAGTGTTGTTTTTGTGTGTTTTCCATATAAGCCAAAGCTTATTTTCCCTCTTGGGACGAAGGATGAGAGTGACTGAATTTGACAGTTTTCCCTTTTTGTCTATTTACTATTTGTGTGTGATGCTGCAAGGCAGTGCTTCTCAATTATTTTCTGTCACGCCCCCCCTAGGAAGAAGTAAACATTTCGCGCCCCCAACTCTCCGCCGCGACTGTAAATAGTATAATTTGTCTATAAAATGACACATCTGCAAAACATTGTATCCTTATTAACATTAAAGAAAACACAAAGAGAATAGAAATATAGATCAACTTACAACAAAGAATAACTCTATTAACATTCTTTTTTGTTACAGACTAAAAAACACTTAAAATGCATCAATTTGCCTGAAAAAAAAAACAATCCTTATTTAAAGTATAATATTTTTTGTCCATTTGATACTGAAAAATTAAATAATCAATAAATAATAATAAAAACTCAAGCGGCTTATTAGCGTGATTGGGGTGTAATGTCTATAAGTGACAGTGCAAAAAAAATCACTTCCTGAAAAAGGATTTTCCCCGGGGTCTCGCGCGCCCCCCCTGGTGTCGCTTCGAGCCCCCCCTGGGGGTCCCGCCCCACTATTTGAGAAGCACTGCTGTAAGGGAACCATTTGAGATGAAGGACATTGGGCTCATAAAATATTCAATCTGAACAAATTATATTTAAGAGATGCATCAAGTGGGATACAGAGCACACTAACCGGTGCATTGATAAGATACGACTAGTTAAGTCTTAGGATAAACTGAGGATGTTAAAGAGTGGAGGAGAAATGGATGGCCATAAATTAAAACAGAATGGTCTGAGTGCTCTCTTAAAGCCTTGATTGCCCTGTCAGCATATTCATCTGACCATGAGAGCACTCATGAAGGAGATGTGCTTGTCCACAAAGCAAAAACAAATAAACAACAAAAAACAGTAAATCGTGTGCAAACATGCTCAAAGCACAAAAGTTCAACATAGGTGACAAACACACGGATAGTGACAGAAAATGGCATCAGTTGAACATATTGGCACATCTGTAAGTGACAATGCTATACAAACGTTATGAAAACTCAACAAGGTTTACATAAATGTCCCCACCCCCCACAGTGTCTCACATTCTAATGATCGATCTGTAATACAATACAAGATAAACTCAGCAACCGAGGGTGCGAGTGAGAAAATAGTGAAGAGAAGGCTTATATTTTCATGCAGAATACTTAAAATAATGCTATGCAAACCAAAATTTTGTGAGCTTGTAGGAGTATTTGTAAATTGATTTTCTGTAATGCACTAGACATCAGATAAGTAAAAGTCCTAAAAATAGCAAAATGCACCCACTGAGACCTGACTTTTTCCTATCTTAAATATTTAAGGTAATGGGAATAGTCTAAGTGGGAAAGTAGAGTAACCCAGACAAAGGGTTTGCATACAATTTGTGTGCAGAAGGTTTTGACCTTCAATGCAAATCCAACAATTATGATCTGTTTATTGTGCACATTTTAATGCATCTGGTCTAACCATTATGTGTCCACCCTTAAAAATGAATGTATTTTATAATAAATGGTTTTGTACATTTTCTGTTGCAATTTATATGTGAAGTGGTGTAATGCTGAAAGGTACTCTCACATCTTTAGAAACAAAGACTTTAATTTTCTCAATACTGAAAAAGGATCTTGCTGAGGTGGGAGGGCCATAACCACTAACATAAAAATAAATCAATAGTACCCTAAATATAAGCCAGGCTATAATAACTACAATCAACATAGCCCTATAATAGCTGTAAAATATTTTGCATCATTTTGAAATTTGGACAAAAGAGGAAATAATGGGAGTCAATTAGCTTTCACTCATGGTTCCTATGACGACACATCATATGGCCAGGTTGCAGGGCCCCTCCTCTTTATAAACAGGCTTTTCCGATCCATATTTAACATCAAGATTTATGTCTGAAAGAAAACGTGAATCCTAACGTATGTGCATGTAATTAACTTAGTTAAAGATTTGTCTTATGGTTCTTATCACCTGCTTTCAATTGAATCTTTCTTTCTTTAGCAGATTCAAAATAAATCAATAAACATAAAACAGACTTTGAAAAAAATGTCAGCTTCATTTCCAAACGTATTTTAAGATAAATATTTAATTAATAGTCTAACAAAATGCATGACAAAAAAAGAGTAAAAACGACAAAAAACAACTCAATTGTATATTTTCCAAACAGTGTGATACTCACCTTAATCACATCAACAAAAAACCTGCAATATAACATGAAACAAACAGATAAAACAAAACCCCCTACAGATGTTATTTACCAACATTCACACGCCTTACCTCCTCCCTTCCACCCCCATTCAATGTGGGCGCTTCTCCCGTCACCGTCACCGTCAACCCTTGCATTTTTGACTAACATGTATTTTCACTGCACGTAAAATCCAGGATGAATATCTGGATCCCTGGTCCACCGTCAGGACCTCCCCGTAACCTATTTCACCCCATCAGCGGCGCGTGCCACCGTGCTTCTACGGTGGCGACGGTCACGGCGCACGAGCATCCCCCAAAAACCGTCCTCTTCGTGTCTCGCAAAGGTTATCACATCATCCTCATCGTTAAGTATTCGCGACCGGTCACTTGTCAAGAATTGGTGAAATAAACGCAATAAACTGTTGCGCTTGATTTCTCCTCAGTTTCTGAGACAAAAACACCACAAGCGCGAGTCAGAATGACGGCTGTATATGCGCGCGTGCATCATAGCAGCGCGGTCTCTATCGCAGGCTACTGTTCATCATGTGTTGTGTCGTAATCATCTGCAGCGACGTTAATCCCATTTCATTGATATTTTCAACAGTTTAGTCAAGTCCAGGTGCAGAAATAACAGAATATTCCGACTCTCCGAGCATCTCGTGCTTTCTACCACAACCTCTTTTCACCTGAACGGTCTCCTTGCGGACCTCATACTGACGTCATCCTTAAAAGAGCCTGTAAATTCTAATAATTCATACCGACCCATCAGAGCGCGTGCTTGTGCCAAAAGACTACAGTTTAAAATCATGGCAGTAATTATTATATTTTAATTTAATGTTGTTGGTGTTATGATTGTTTTTATTGTTAAAAGGACAAGATACATCGTGAGCCTACATCTAAAAAACAACCATAGGAAAATAACCATGGTTTTACTAAACATAATTTCACTTTGGTATTTATATTAAAATCATTGTAGGCCTAATCACAAATTTTCCATAATTCTGTACACTCAAAAAAGACAAAATGTATTTATCAGAAATGTTAAAGAGCATTTTAACAGCTTGTACCTTTTTAAACACTGTATATGAAGTATGGAGTAAGGTCAACACTTAAGCATGCTTTAAACCAAGCAATTATTCATAAATAAACATGTTATACATTGGACATACAAAATAATTTGTTACCAATATCCTTCAGTGTAGTGATAATTTAATGCATCAAAATCATTGTCTTCAGTCCGACAGGTTCATTTTGTAGAATTAATGACAGTACAAAAGTGCACACAAGAATAACAATATAATTCATTATCATAAATTAGCTTAATCTTTTCATTTTTAGCTGCCACTGTCATTCATATTTGTGAAGTTGTCTTGATCTAACTTGATGTGTTGCCTTCCTTTAAGTCTATGGTCTTGTCCGTTATTAGTCTGCTTTCTGGATGTTCAGCTTGAATGTGATTCCACAGGTTGTCCTGTGTCTGTGCAGTCAAGCCACACTCCTCACATACATACAATTTGTCCCTGCGCTCTTTGTAGGCATACTGTTGAGTAATTGCATGGATCTTCTTAAGGTGAGATTCTAAGGAGCAGCGCTGGGTGAAGGCCTTAGCACACAAAGTGCACTTATAGGGTCGCACGCCTGTATTGATTTGGAACAAAGTGTAAATGAGATGAAAAAATATAAACTTAATATGCAAACTAAACGTGAACATTAAAAGCTTTTTAACTTACCAGTATGAGTACGCACATGCCTCTTTAAGTCAAAAGCATCATTAAATCCTTTTCCACAGTGCTCACAAGAGTATCTCTTCGTTTCACTGTGACATTTTGCATGTCGTTTTAGCATACGTGCTGTGCTAAATGTCTTTTCGCATTCTTGGCAGGTAAATACAGATTGATCAGTTGGAATATCTGCTAATTTGCTTGCATTTTCTGAGATGACTGGTGGAACAGGAGGTGTATTTCCGGTAGTTATCTAAACATGGGACAAAAATTGAAGAGAGCTGTTTCAAGTTTATTTTAATACAAATGACAGAACATGCAGGTTCACTTATTTAAAGAATGTTAAATAAAGATACATAAAGAATAGCATAATGCTAAATATATGTTTAAAAGGCTGTTATTAATTATATCAAGTATTTCACCATTCAAATTAAAAATCAAGACTTGCCAGCTTACCTTTATCTTTGAGCGAAAGTAAGGCACTCTCTGGGTTCTCATTCGACACTCTGATCTTTGATCATGTTGACCTTGTGCAGCAGAGGATGGCAGCTGTGCAGACAGGACGTGTGTCTGAACCTGTAGAAATGTGTTGTTTTTTGGGGGAGTTGTGAAGCAGGAGTGCTCTGCAAGGCTGCCCTCTGAGACCTCATGCACATATGATGGAAAAAGAGACACTAGGGAACAACAAATAAAAATGAATTGCTATTTATCTACTCAAAATCTGTCTACCTAGTAAGTTCAGTTTTTGCTTTTATTACTTAATACTTATTTTTCATGACATGAGCATAAGTGAAAGTCAAATTCCCAATGACGCATTAAAATGCACAAATACTCACGTGGTATCTCTATGTCACCGCGCACAGAATCTGGGAGATGACTCCAATTTTTCTTTCCAGGAGTGATGTTCACCTTTTTTACCAGGAACGCTCGAGGCATTTTCGCGAATATGACTTCCTATGGAGGTTATTTAACGTAGATCCTTGCGATAACGGGAGTGTTGTCTACTCTACTCACGTTTATCCATCAGTTAAACGTTGCCATTTCAAACTCCTGTTTCCAGTTGTCGACACCACCTTTTAATTCACTTCCTTAATTGTAAAAATCAGCCGAGGCCTTTTACATACGAGCGTTCAGACCTTTAGTGCCACGCAAAAGTTTCAACCTAAA
This sequence comes from Misgurnus anguillicaudatus, assembly GCF_027580225.2. Taxonomy (NCBI): domain Eukaryota; kingdom Metazoa; phylum Chordata; class Actinopteri; order Cypriniformes; family Cobitidae; genus Misgurnus; species Misgurnus anguillicaudatus. Next base: position 18,471,315 of record NC_073345.2, read on the forward strand.
CAGATCAGGAACCGCCAGGTGAGGACGCGCATGCGCAGAAATATAACGGCGTAGCGCAGGTAGCTTACCAGTAAAACCGGTTTCCCCTTTCTGACAATAAAACGGTTTTTGTAACATTTATAAGAACGATACAAACCACGATAATGCTTAAAACACAAATTTTGTTAGTTTATCATATGTCGATATATTTAATTTATCAACAAAAACATTTACGGTTTTGGTGTGGGTGCATTGCTTTGTGTGTTTAGGTGTGTTAATGTGTGTGTTGTCTGTATGGAGATGAGTGGGTGTGTTTGTTAGGGGTTATAGCCGTGACAGTAAACTATCAGCGGGGGGCAGGCGTGTCCCATAGAACAATTACTGCATTGCCGTTATCTTTGTAAACTTACATTCATAAATCAATTAAATTACACATTTTTACTTAGCCAATTTTGTTACGTTTTACAGACGATGGCATTACGATTTTAGACACTGAAATATGGTGAAAACAAAGTCATTTTTTGTAAATGAGTTTGGAGCATGTTATTGTCTCACAAATCTGATAACAGTGACACCCCCAACGCACAATAAACCACAAACACTTGTTATCTTTCTCATCTGTCGTACCCCAAGAAAACGAATAGAATGATCTAGGCTATGTTTTGCACAACAAACATCTAAATAGACCTTGTTGATACTTCATCAGTTGGTAAATTGCTCTATTAGCTTAATTGTCACAAAGTTGTAAGTAAGGCTTAACAAAAATTACCCTTGATTTTAAAAGAAATGTTGAACTGTGTTCTCAGGATAGGAATATTTTTGTTAAATATTAAGATGGGACAAGTTGTCACATGTGCTCTCAACATTTATGTGGTAAAAATAATATTTTTTGCATTAACCTACCTAAGAAAACTTAAAGATTAAATAAAGATTAGTAGAAATAAATGATAATATAATAATTATTATTTTAAATCTATAAAGTATGTTTTGTTGGTATGGTTTGTAGGGCAGTACAGTCTAGTTTTCCGCAAATCGTAATCTTTTTGGTCCAATGCTGCTTCCGTAGTTAAGAGAACAAAAATGGCGTTGCCCTATGTTGTACCAGTCCGTCAGCATGTTAGATAATTTTTGATTTTGTTTCATGTTTAAAGTTATTCGCAACAAATTAAACTAACTGATAACCATCAGAAGACAATATTTAGTAAATGCATACTTAAGCATGGGGTTTCAGTGCTTGTTATTAGGCGCAAGGTCCTGTCGAACTTTTATTTCAACGTATCGAAAAACAGGCGTTCAGTCTTCAAAAACCTTAGCATCTACATGGACGCAGTTCTTAAAAAATAATGATACAACAACCATCTTGAGGCCTTTACGTTTCCATGTGCGTGGCAATTCAACAACCTCATCTTCAGTCAGGAATGCATACACCTTCACCTCTACTGCTGTCGCAAAGGACGTGATACTCTTCGAGCACGACCGTACCCGGTTTTTCAGACTTTTGGCCATATTTTGCGGAGGACAGTTTATATTCTGGGCATATTTGGCCCATTTTGCTTTTACAAGTCTTCGAGACACGAGAAAAAACGCAGAGCCTCAAAATGTGAGAACTGATTTAGGGGGCCTTTTCAGTTTTGACATGAACCTCGGATCAAACGCGTGGAGGTATGGGTTTACCCTTGGGTGCCTAGTCATTGGTAAGCCATAATACATAATAATCAGACAGCACTGAATTTTAGGTTTTTCAGTTGTCAAGTTGTTTCTGTTCTTTTTCTTAGGTGGAGGAATCTTGGGCGTGGCAATATTGTTTAGCCGTCGTTCTGTCAGTCGTGTAATTCTGCATAAGGGAGGTGGGAAAGTTACAGTGTCTACTCAGTCACCTTTGGGACCTCTTAGAGCTCACCATTTAACTGTGCCTTTGAGTCAAGTGGCCTGTCATGCACATAGACAGGAATCACCTTCATTTATCCCTCTAAAAATTAAAGATTACAAGTTCTACTTTCTGTTGGACAAAGAGGGGACACTGAACAACCCGAAACTTTTTGACATTACTGTTGGAGCATACAGACCCCTGTAATATGTGCTTAAATCTTCTTTATGTATACAATCTACTGGATGCGTCACCTTTGTCACGTGTCTTTGAAAGAACACAAGAACCGCGTATAAGAGGAATACACTGTATTCAATTTAACTGTATGTGCTGACACTGAATAAAAAATTGTTATTGTGCAGTTTTTGTCCTTTTTTTATTTAAATTGTGACGCATAGACATAGTCATTCTTCTAGTCGTTCATCTGGGTTTGACTCAGTTTAGTTTGTTCAGTCATATTTTCAAATGTTTAGATGACGCAATATCCGCCCTAAGTTATAATTTTATTATCTATCTTCGCGAATAATTTGTGATGATACATTTATAATAAATTAAACACACATGTCTCTTATTGATTGTTTCTTAAGTTTTTACTTGGCGCACTCAGCTTAATGATTCATGTCCTACCAGTTCTGCAACCTTTAGCTTATTCATAAATATCTAACCTACACGTCACCCATCTGGCAAAAGATGCCTTTAATTTCATTTCAAGATGTGAAGGTGTGCTAAGGATCGGCCCTGGACCGTTTTTATTAAACATAGGTGTGTATATTTGGTTTTCTAATTAAATGTTTGAATGAATCTACTGTTTTGGCACCGGGACAGAAGCGAAGGGAATCAACCGTCTTTAAAAGTAGTTTGTGTCCACACGAGAGGATAGATGTTTCCATAAATGGGGAGGAGAGAGAGAGGGCGCGAGCGCGTGGGTGTGTGTGGGAAGTAAAAGGCGGTGAAACAGTTTAAGAAAAGTTGTAGCACGTGTTTTGTACGTCTCTCTTATGGATTTATCGCAGTTTTACCACGATAACCGTTGTTGGGTTATATTGCAATTAACAGTAGAGAGAAATGGACTTGATCTTCACATTAAAAAATCGTATTAACTAACAGGATACCAGTCGATTTTGTCATGGCTCTCTTAATGGAGCTCTGGGATTGCAACATGGAAATGTCTCATCATAATGAAGGTAGGGAAGCGTCTTATCGTAGGCGTGAATCCGACATTACTCCAGCATGGATTGACCAGGATAACGCATTGGCTGTTCATATACAGCAGGTGTGTATCTTTATTTAAGTGTGGTTTATTTATCAAAATAAACAGAACCAGTACTCGGTACTGGCAAGTCAGTTTTCAAAGCTTTGTTTGAGTTTATATATATATATATATATATATATATATATATATATATATATATATATATATATATATCAAATTGACCATATGCATACAGTTGAGTTTATTTTAAAATTGTATTATATTTCTGCAGAATGTCATTGAGGGGACAACATCCAGTCCAAATATTGACGTAATTGCATCCAGTCCAGATCTTCAGTGGTTTCTGCAGTCATCTCTGCTTTCCCAACCAGAAACCACCATGGGAACGTTTTCCTCATTCATACCCACCAGCATGTCTAACTGTTCCTGTTTGTCACAGTGCTTCAGTCCTAACCAGTGTTGTATAGGAGCAGTAGGGCATGGTTCTGTAGGACACACTAATATGCACGTAAGTTATTGATATTTGTAAATATTAGGATGCAGAATGTAGTGAAAGTGGATGTAATGTGGTCCGTTGACTCACTCACTTATGGTAAAGCGTAAAATGACTCAAACCTGAATCACAAAGAGGCATCTGCTGTGAGTCAGTGTTTGAGAATTTGAGCGGGAATCTTAAAGCGCAGACTCTGAAGACGGACCACCTTGTCAGTGGTGCCAATGGATGAGTAACAGGAACAGCATATTTGGTGTGGAATAGGGCAGAATTGCTCTGTGTATGCTTGCTTGTTATCAGCCATAAGATGGCAGCACCATCAGCCATTTATACTTGAAGCTTTGCCCAAAAACACTCAGTCCTGTTCACACCTGCTCCTAACTCTTTTAGATGTCCTCAGAGGAGCTTGAAAAGACTAGGATCCGCAGGGAAAGAAACAGAGTAGCAGCTGCCAGATGCCGTGACCGTCGCCGTGCACTTATAGATACATTACAGAATGTGAGTTTGACTTGAAATCTGGGTTTAAGCAATTGTTGCATCCAGAGAATATTGTACAGGTTAAATAAAATGTCCTGACCTTTTGCTTTCTTTTCAGGAAACAGATCATTTGGAACATGTGAAGGCAAAATTAGAGGAAGAGATTGCTGCACTTGAAAGAGAGAGAGAAAGGCTAGAGTTGGTATTTGAGGCACATGTGCCCATCTGCAAGTTGAAAGACCCAAACCCAGAATAAGCAATAATGCTAGTCATGTTTACTGCTGTGTCTGCTGGTTCAGAGCAGCCCTTTATAATGTAACTAATAGGCTTATATATGCTTAAGAAAGCACAATGCTAAAATATCTTCTCATGTTACCTTTTGTATTATTATTATAATGCATACACTGTTAAGTTTACATGTTATGAGGATAAATCACAGATTCAAGTGATGTTTCTTTTTTTAAAATACAAATATCACATCAGGGGTAACAAATATAACCAGGGAGACATGACCAGTTGACATTTATACATTTCTATGCTTGTCAGCTCCCCTTATGGGAAACAATCAATACCCAAGCCTTAATGTGCCACCCACCTTTAACTTTACATTTTTAACTTACACTTTTTTGTCTTTATATAGTCATAGCGTATAAAACTTGAACGGAAACACTAATGCTGCTGCAATTACAATGTTATTACATTCCCTGTTTTATTTCAAGGTTGTGGATAAATGTTTTTCTGTAATGCCAACCTGTAATGTTTTTCTAGATTTTCAGTATATTTCTAACATACACTCTAAAAACCAACAGTGCTAATAGTTCTTAAAGTGGTTCACTGGCTTGTAAGGGAAACCATTTTAAGTGCCATATCGCACCTATGTAGTATGTGTAGAACCTTAATGTGCCCTGTAGAACCATAAGTGGTGCTATTTCACCCCGTATGGTTCTTCATAGATGCTGTATAGCAGTAAAAATGGTTCCCCTATGATTACAAACTTTTAGTGCTATTTGGCACCATTTTGTTTTAGAGTGTTAAACCCACTGAGATTTCAATAAATAAAACAAAACTTTTATTTAAAAAAAAAAAGGGCATTACATTTAAAATGTTGTTCGTTCTGATAATTAATTTTTGTATTGGTTATTCGTGTTTAAGTTAGACTTTTAGGGGCGGTTTCCCAGACAGGGATTAGCTTAAACCAGGACTAGGCCTTAGCTAAATTAGGATATTTAAGTCATTTAAAAGCATCATTTATAAATAAACATTACTGGTGTGCATCTTCAGACACAACAATCTCGCACTGATATATTTTAAGATATGACAGAGCAAGTTCTTTTCGATCAAGACAACACTAACATTTAAGTGTCTGGGAAACCTCCCCTTAATAACCCAATTAATACACATTTCCTTATTGTTGCTGTGGCATTCCCATGTTGCTGAATAAAGTACTTAACCAAAGGTCTGAACGAGAAGTTACAAAAGGACAAAATGTTAAACTGTAATGTTAGACTGAATAAATAAATAATTTAACAAATACATAACATTAATTCATTCAACTCCTATATTACCTTGAGCGTTGTTTATTACCTGTCAGCAGGTGGCAGTCGTACCTAAGCAGATGAGCTTTGTTCATTCCCTATCGGCAGGTGGCAGTCGTACCTGAGAAGATACTAAATAATTTCGATAGAGGGCAATGGTTGTGACCAGAAGGGATACAGCTATGGCCAGAATCTTGTGAAATTTTGCCGGATGAGCGCTGTTTTCATACTAATCCGACCCCTAAACCAAACATTTGATGGGATTTAGGATGTTGCTTTATCCTCTCCAGCCAGAACTGATATATTTTCATCCTAATCCTACCCCAAACCTAAACCCAACATCTCGCGAGATTTGACCGTAGTCATATCTCTTCTTCTGGTTAATGTAGTTTAGTCTGTCAAACTGCAACGATTTAAACTGAGCTCAACTCAGTCATCACGACTTTAATGAGTTTTGGAGCATTTCTACCCTTTCACATTTACCATAGTATCAATAGGCGTCCGCAGGTATGAATGATTTCATTGATTTCATTATTAAACCAAATAAACAAAGAGTGTAAGTGTGTTTTCGGTTTTATAACTACGCAATATTATTTATCAGCTCGTAGATGCATCAAACAGAGAGATATCAGAGACGATACTTTCTGCAATATTTTAACATCAGCTAACAAACATCTTACCACCTTCATGTGGCCGTGTAATAAATATTGAATACGGTAGGTTAAGAACTCGTATGGGCTTTTTAATGCAGGATTTAATTTAATTGACTATTTTACATTTACACACGATAAACTCTTTAGTAAATGCATTGTGCGCGTGGCTTGGCTTGCCCTCGATCTATATCGACAAGTCCAGATTTTTCATTTGGTCTGTCAAAGTTGTCAATAAATCAAAGCAAAATTCACCCATGAAATAAACATTGTAGGCTATACTGAAGTATTTACTATAGTAAACTGCAGATGTTTTTGACTCTTATCATTAAAGTATGCTACATTATTTACTACAGTCTACTACAGAATAATACTTCATAAAGTATACACATTAACAAATGATTACATACAAAAAGTGTAATAATTTTTATAATATACTACTATAAATTATACTATAGTAAATTAATACTGTGAGTTGTATGTAATATTTCCAATTGCATTATTATTTTAAGGAGAATGTCTATGGAATTAGATGTGTTTGTGGGAAATACTACTGTTCTGGATGAAGACGTTTACCAACTATGGTTGGATGGATACACAGGTTAATACGATTTAATACGACTTAATTTGTAGTAAACTTGGGCTTGTAGTTAATTTCAATAGGTTTTCACATCTTAATGTAAATGTACATAATGTCATATATAGAACTGTCAGTGCATGCTTTACATCACATGACATTTATGCATTTGGCAGGTGTTTAATTTATCCAAAAGTGCCTTACCGTGCTCGGAAGTTATAACAGCCTGTGCTGCATAACCAAGGTCCTACCAAATGAGCATGCTAGATCGTTTAATATATGTCTCGTAATGCCACACTTTTAAAGTCTCAGATGCAGTAAACATGCGGATGGAAACAGGAGTCTTGCTGGAGTGTGAAGCCAATGAAGAAGTTCTTCTCAGTGACACTATGGACCAATTCAGAACTTTTCAGATGTGTGAACGTCTCCTACAGTCTCCTTCAAAAGTGGACAATCAGCTTATGTTTCAGATCCCTCCTCACCACCGAGCCATGCTCATAGAGAGGTCTGTGCTCATAGTATTGTACTTAATCAAAGGGAAAGTACTTACCTTAAAGTTGTTTCAAACCTGTATATATTTCTTTGTTCTGCTGAACACAAAGGAAGATATAAAAAAAAAATGTAAATAACCAATCAGATCTGGGGCACCATTTACTTCCATAGTATTTTTTTCCTACCATGGAGGTCAATGGTGCCCCAGATCTGCTCGGTTACAAACATTCTTTGAAACATCTAAAACAACTATCCCTTTAACTGTGTAATGTTTTCACACTGTGTTAACACTGCGGCTTTATAAAACACTGTTTGTCGAATAATGGAAGTCAAGAATAGTGTTCATGAAATATATTTGTCATTAGTTTTGCAGTAAGGCAGACCATGTCACCGGTAATATTCAGAAGCAAAAAGCACTGTTTGAATTTCATCAACATTTGTGTGTTGCCATACTTGTCCTGCAGGTATTATGAGTTTGACAGTGTGTTTGCCAGGGAGGTGCTGGGAAAGAAGCTTTCAAAAGGGACCAAAAAAGACTTGGATGACATCAGTTCAAAGACTGGGATTGCACTCAAGAGCTGTCGTCGACAGGTGGTGTAGTAGACACTGTGGGCTCTTGTGTTTTTTGAATGCCTCGCTACTAGGCACATTTATTTATTTATTTAATACTTTATGCTTGGTGTCTAAGCAAATTGGAGGTTGAATAGTGCATGATCAGCAATTATATTGGATTAAAAATAATGCTTTGTTTACAATATTTTTTTTGTATTCAGAATTTATATTTATAAATCTATCTTTAGTTCTTGAGTGAACAGAAGTTGTTTTATGTTTTATTTTAAATGATGTTTTTGTGAGAATTTGTATGGGCCTTGCCTTATACAAGATCACACTGCTAGATGATAAACAGAAAAAATTTGCTGTTTTTATCTATCTTCCAATATTTAGTTTGAGAATTTTAAGCGTGTGTTTAAAGTGGTGGAAGACCTAAAAGGCCCTCTGGTGGAGAATATACAACAGCACTTTCTTCTATCTGAAGATCTGGCAAGGTGGGACTCTCTCACATGAAGCCAAATGAAGTATTGATACAGAGCAGTGTGACCTGTACCACATTAAAAAAAAAAGTTTCAAGTTAAAGTTTATGTACTTTTATAATGTAAATCCACAAGCACAGCTCATAGGGTTTTGATGTAGTGCTGCTTGTGATGTAGTACGGCTAGTGTGTTATCTATCTGTGCCTTTACCAAACTCTTAGCTTCCAAAATGATTAGATTACACACATGCATCTATCTTAAGAGTTAATGTTTTACTGTTATCCTTTTATTCATCATTTTACTGTTTTTTGGTCTCTCTCCTCCACTCACTCTTTATCCATTTGCTCCTCTCTTTCTCATCACTCTTTTCTCTCACTGACTCAGTCGTGTCTCTCTGCAGGGATTATGCTGCCATTGTGTTTTTTGCCAACAGTCGTTTCGAGACAGGGAAAAGAAAACTACAGTACTTGTCTTTCCAAGACTTTGCCTTTTGTGCTGGTCAGCTCATCAGCTACTGGACTGTGGGGGCGGTTGGTAAGATGTTTGACATGGAAATTATTCCCTTTAAAAGCACAACTCACCCCAAAATTTTATTTTGTTATCATATCACCCTTATGACCTTTTAAACCAGTATGACTTTCTTCTAAAACATAAAATGTTGCTTATATCCAGTGGCGGCCGGTGACTTCTTTTTCAAGGGCGCTCGATGCGAAGTTTGTCACAACATGTATGTAGCCCGTCATGTGTGTGGTTATTTTTTTCAAAATATGTGTTCCTTGCATTGAGAGATTCTGTGTTCATCATGTGTCTTGTCAAAATAAGTGCCTGCTGCAGATGCGTCTAAAGGGTTTATTATAAAGAGACGCTCACGTTTGCCAGATACTCGCATAATCTCATGCCTAATCAAAGTTTACTGCTAAGGGAGTGTCTTGCGTGTATTTTGTGAACGTGAGCGTCTCTTTTATCATAAACGGTTTTGACGCGTGTGAAACAGGCACTTATTTTGACAAAACACATGGTTCACATGACACAACAAACACATATTTTGAAAACCCATGCAACACACAACACTCCGAACACATATTTTGAATTTGCGCACCTCGGATGAGCAGCCACGAGCCGCCACTGCTTATATCCCTATAAAAAATCATTGCAGTGACAGAGTTGTACATACTATCAAACTGATCCCATCATGGCTATATTGTTTAGCTTTCTTCTATTGTCTTATGGTTAAGGAAATATTTGTGAACAATAAAAACTAAAAGAAATTCACAAGAAAGTGCAGTACTATACAGTCTCATATTGCTTCTGTTTTCTTTTCTACTTTTCTATCAGACACCATGATGGAAGATATTGATGTTGGTCTAGAGAAAGAGTTTCTGCATGACTTGAAAGACTTGAAAGTTTTGGTTCATGATAAGGACATGCTGGATCAACATAAAAGGCATGCAAGGAACTTATACAGATGATCGTGTGTAAATGTGTGAATATGATAACTGATCAATTCTTCTGCTTATTGTAGTTTGGTCTGTGCACAGCTTAAGGGCAAAATCAGTGTCTTTAGTGAGATGGAGGCCAATTTTAAGGTAAGAATTTTTACATAAGAAATTATTTTCTGGCTTTCTTAATTTTAAGTCTAAGTCAATCTATTTTAAAAACTTTTTTAAAAATATTTTTCTGTAATTAAAGAAATTTATACAGTACTGTGCAGAAGAATTAGGCCACCATCACCAGACTTATTGTTTTAGAAGTTTTAATGTCCATCCATATTTATTTTTCAATCTATTTTATAAGATACACACAGAAAATACAGGAAATATGTACTTTTTTCCAGGACTAAATGTCTTCTTTAGGCACTGTCGGTGTTTAGTGTGACCTCTCTTGGCACTAAAACTTGAGCATTTTTGAGCAGAATAAAGTACAAAGACTAATTTCTTTAAAATTAGAAATTAGGATTTAATTTTATTAAGGTTTAAGAGATCCTGCAGTTTCCTGCTATTGCTCAAGTGGAAGGTGAGTTTACCCTAAAAACTTGACATATCAGTTTACATTTTCTGATGAATACAAAAGATGATATTTTGATAAATGATGGTAAGCACACAGCTGATTGTATCCATTGACTTCCATTGTAGTATAAACAAATACTATGGAATTCAACGGGTACCGTCAACTCTGTGCTTACCATCATTTATCAGAATATCTTCTTCATCATTTATCACAATACTTCCATAATATTTGTTTTCCTACTATGGAAGTCACTTGTTACAGCAGCTGTTTGCTTCATTTATCAAAATATCTTCCTTTGTGTTCATCAAAATCAAATAAAAAAACTCATGATGACAGAATAAAAATTTTTGGCTGAACTATCCTTTTAAAGACCATTATCTTTCTTAAAATTTTTGTTTTAGACTTTTAGATTATAATGAATTTGTGCAAAAAACTATAAAAAGCCAAAACGCTCTGGTTGTATTTATCTTAGAATTTGTCAAGAGCTCTGATTAACATCGCCTCAAAACTCACGCACACCAAAGACGTCCGAGATCTATTCATCGACCTTGTGGAGAAGGTAATGTACCGACACTGTAGATCAAAAGCACAGCAGGTGATAAAATCACACATTTACTATCAATAAAAGTTTTAGGTGGAATGTGAGAGAATGATGTTGGTTCTCTTCTCAGTTCATTGAACCGTGCCGATCAGATAAGTGGACAATTGGAGACCTCCGACTTTTTCTCACCTACTACAGCAGCTCTGCGCACACACTTGAGGCTTTCAGGTCAGTTCAGATGCATTTGTGGTTCAAAAGTTCCCCTTCGTTTGTTAAACACATGGTTGTTTTTCCACAGGCATCGAGCCGTTTGGGACAGATACATGGATGTCATCAAATCTTGCATTTTGAAAATGTACCATGATTAGATCATAATTCCTACACCTGTTTGACCAAATATCCCTGTACTATACTTTTAAAGCCAGTCACTTCTGTGTGTGTCTCTTATTTGTAAATATGTTCATTGCCTCAGCTCTCTTATAGAGGTATTTAATTATAAAACCTTTTATATACAATAAATCTGCCTTTTTTGCTATGTCTTATAGGTTTAAAGTAATCAGGTAATTATTCTTGTGCACTAGATCTGTGTTTTCCCACAGTGAAACTGTATGTGAATGTGTGCCCTCGGGGAAAGGGGGTGGGTCAGCAGCAGGGGTCTACAGTTGGCTGGTCAGATCTGAAGTTAGATGGATGAGGAGACACTTTAACTACCTTATAAAACCCCAGAACCGTGACACATGTCACCCCCGCTGCCCCTCCAAATGGTCACAAATGGAAAGTTGCAGTAAATTTCTGCAGAAACGTCCAGCGGCCTCCTCATGGGAATTGCACTGGCAATTAAGTACCCCTGCTGTTTTTAAAGATAAGGTACTGCTGTTGTTTCCATCAAAGCCATTGTATTACCTTTGTGTAATGAAGATGCATGACATTCCTGGCACTGAGCGAAGTGTTACAGTAAAATCAGGCATTTGCCTCTAGTATTTGTGTCTGCATTCCTGTTTTGCAGCATGAGATCTATTAAGGCCCAAATGGGAAGTAATTAAGGCGAGAAAACATAAACGAGAAGGACTAGTGCCCAAGAATGAAAACACCCAAGGTCTGTAAATATAGTTGTGGCACAGGATTTAGCTTATAAATCCTTAGACATGGAGAGCTTTTGCTATTTGCAATTTTTATTTCGTTTCGCTCGAGTGATACATTTTGGATTTGCTGTGGAAACCAGGAATTTTTTAATCATTGGGGGCTAAAAGAAAACAAACAGGAGGTTGAAGAGTGGCAGAGATACAGGAGCTGTGCAAGAATGGGTGGAGGGAAAGAAGTGGGACGTCCTAAGCGTCTTTCTATAGTATGCACATCAGCATTGCCCCCTTGTTCACATTCGTAATACAGTTTACATTGGTGCAAGAACTGCCAGAGACCTGTCTGTGCTAAAACAAGAGCTCCTAAACAGTCTGTTGCAGATACAAAGCAAACGAGAGCGACTTTGAGAAGATAAAAGGTTATCTTTTTGTGCAACTGGACATCAAAAACTACATCAAGTGAAGTGAGTTTTTATTTTCAGTGTTTTTAATTTGTGCACAAAATGAAAAGGAAGTGATTTTGTTTAGACATGCACTACTGTTTTAAAGTTTAGGGCACTTGAGATGTTACTCGCAATGTTTAAAACCTGTTTGTCTGAATGTTTTTGAAATTGTGGAGAAAATACTATTGTGCAACCATACTAATTTATTTTATTAAAAAATAAAATACCAAATAATGAAGAAAAATCACCCAGTAAGGAACTGATGCTAAAAAGCATCTCAAACCTGCTTAATAAAATGGCAAGAGTAAATTTTTGGCAAAAATGGCTTCTCCCGAAATACTAAAATACAACCAGTTTTGATTTACAATATTTAGCCAAGGCATAATTCGCATAATCAATTAGATAGGTTATACCACAGGGCTGTTGAATTCTATATTCTGATTGGTTGAGAAATGTTTCACGGGTATGCATTATTTTTCGATAAACGCACACCTAGCCTGTCAAATGTCTTAAAATAAGCACCAGAGCAATGTCTTAGCAATGTTTGAATAACTGACTCCAGTCCATTAAATTATTTGAAAATAATACGATGTAAAGGCACTCCGCATTTCCACCTTGGGTGTGCATAATTATTCCTTACATAAGTGAATATTCAAAAATGTGCCCCTAAAACAGTGTTTATAGACAGAAAATATGTAGTCTCTAGCATGATGAAGCTTGTATGACAAAATTATTTTTCATTCCAGGACATTATTATGCCTTGTTGTGCCTTGGCTTTTATGATGAAATGCTTTTAATAACAAAACTTTGTAATCTGATCTGAGGCTCTTTTGATCTACAGAAGCCTGCCTGTAGATTAAAAACTGTTACACAGAGCATAAATCTTCTGGAGCAGCCTCAAGGGTATAGTACCTATTACATTTAGGCATGCTCCTACTATAAACTCTTAAAATATCATGTGTGAATTAATGCACTGTTAATGCAATATTTTATGTGTATTTATGACTTGTACAGCACTTTGGTAAACCTTGTGTTATTTTAAAATGTGCTTTTTATAAATAAACAATGAATGAATGAACGTTTAGTGAGTAAGTAGGAAATTAGTCATTAGAGAGCAGGTTTAAATGTGCCAAATAAGCCAAACAAAATTCAATGAATTTGGTGACAGAAACCATTAGTTGTAGTTTGGTGTAGTGTTTATAGAAGATCTGATTAGATGGTATTGGCCATGCACTCATATCCTGCAGAGCACAGACATTGGGCATGTTTCTGCTTTTGTTGGGCAGGCCAGATCTGCTGTTCCAGAATAAACAGTAGAGAAATGCTTTAGAAGTCAATGGAGAGGGATTTTTTATATCTGATTATATGCACCAACTTGTTTTTGGTCTTTGCTTAGTTTTTCAACTTTCACATACCATAAGGTCATAATATACACTGCAAAAAATGATTTTCAAGAAAAAAATCTTAGTGTTTTTGTCTAGTAAATATTTCTAAAAATTCTTAAATTAAGATGCTTTTTCTTGATGAGCAAAACAACCCAAGTTTTTAAATATCAAATTTAAGTGATTTTGTGCATAAAAGAAGCAAAAAAATCTGCCAATGGGGTAAATTCAAGAAAAAGCTTACCCCATTGGCAGATTTTTTGCTTGTTTTATGCACAAAATCACTTAAATTTGATATTTTTGGTCTAAAAACTAGACTTATTTTCTTGGGTCGTTTTAAGAGGGGTTTTTTTTAGATATTTTTATTGAAAACAAGAAAGATTTTTTTTTCTTGAAAATCTTTTTTTTTTTTTTTTGCAGTGTATAACATGTTTTTACATCTTATTAAATGCTATTTCATTCTATTTTATCCCATTAAAAAGCTTGAATTTTCATGATTGTTCTGAGTGGTTTATGATGGTTTGGAGCTGATCTAGTTGAACACAGTAAAAAATGCATTATACTTGCACTGCAAAAAACGATTTTCAAGAAAAAAAATTGTCTTGTTTTCAGTAAAAAAATCTAAAAGTTTTTAAATTAAGATGCTTTTTCTTGATGAGCAAAACGACCCAAGAAAATAAGTCTAGTTTTTAGACCCAAAAAAATTTAAATTTAAGTGATTTTGTGCATAAAAAATCTGGCAATGGGGTAAGCAAAAAATCTTGAACATTTTTCTTAAACACTAAACTCAAGAAAAATTAGCTTACCCCGTTGGCAGATTTTTTTGCTTGTTTTGTGCACAGAATCACTTACATTTTATATTTTTGGTCTAAAAACTAGACTTATTTTCTTGGGTCGTTTTGCTCATGTTAATTTAAGAATTTTTAGATATTTTTACTGAAAACAAGACAAAAATACTAAGAATTTTTTTCTTAAAAAAACATTTTTTGCAGTGTGGTATTTTTGTTTTGTTTTCAGTTTTGTTTTGTTTTTAATATATAAAAATCCTAAATCAATCTTAATTTTCTTGATGAGCAATACAACTTAGGAAAATAAATCTAGTTTTTAGACAAAACAAATTAAAATTTAAGTGAATTTGTTCTTAAACATGCAAAGAAATCTGCCAATTTTTCTTAATTTTTTTCTTGAATTAAGTTTTTAAGAATTTTAAATTCTTAAAAACTTAATTCAAGAAAAAAATTAAGAAAAAAAAAAAAAAAAAAAAATAAAAATATATATATATATATATATATATATATATATATATATATATATATATATATATATATATATTGTCTAAAACCTATTTCTCAGGTAATTTTGCTCATTAAGAAAATGCAGATATTTGTACTAAAAACAAGACAAAAATACTAAGTAAGAAAGTCTTTTTTTTTTGCATTGAATATAGATAAAACCTAATGTTTTTGTAAAATCCAGGCTAAAGTCTCAAAGTTTGATTTCACATTGATTTTAACCTTTGACATGGCCTTGCTCAGTCAAGGCTATATTTTCATTTATTATTATTTTTTTACATTATGTAGGATGATTTTTATGCAAAAAAACAGTAAATAACATAAATGACTTTAGAGGTTTTCACAAATGGGGTCACATATATGTGGGTGCTGTTCTTTGTAAACTTTGTATCTGCAAATGCCTCCATTGTTGTTGTTTTTACAAGGCCTCACCCACCTGTCTGTCTGTCTGTCTATCTACCACCTCTATATATTTCCAAAGCAGACAGGACGTGAACCTCCTTGACCTCTCTCTTTGATTGGCTGCCTTCCTGAATGACTTTAGAGTGTGGAGTTTTACAACATCCAGGCATTTGTTCATCCGTCCAGCTGCGTGTGTGTTCTCCTCTGTTAGTGTTTTGAAGCCTGTAACTATGAAGGCCACATATGTGCTACTTTGCGTGGGTCTGGTTGTTCTTCCTGCTACAATCTGTCAGTCTCCTGCTGAACGTGACACTTACACAGTAAGTAGCTGTGACAATTTGTGCATATTCTTCTCCATCTCCTCCTGTAATCTTCTGTCCTCTTTCCTTCCTGGACGTGTAAATATCATTCGCTGTCTACCTGCTTTGCTCTTCATTCTATATCCTAAATTTGTTATATATTACTTAGATTTTAATGTTGTTGCTGTCAGACATCAGTCTGCGTTAGATGATGTTCCTGTAAATGAAAGTGCTTTGGTGTGACTGCTAATGATTAAATATTAGCATAATATTTTTTTTTTGCCAGGAATGTACAGATGGCTACGAGTGGGACGTGCAAACTCAACTCTGTCGAGGTGGGTGGAAGGTCATGTGCCAAAGATGATGAAAAAGTGATACATTTGTCCTGTAATTATCTCGTAATGGTGAAATGTCACATGCACAATCCCTCTGTCCTGATCTGACTGTCTTACAATGTTAATTCTGACCTGATGAAAACCCTGAATTTCTCTGTCTTTTACATAGACATAAATGAGTGTGATACCATACCGGGAGCATGTCAGGGAGAGATGAAGTGTTTTAATCACTATGGTGGTTACCTGTGCCTTCCTCGCTCTGCCTCTGTTATTACCGCCCCTGAGCCATCCAGCGAATCAGAGCCCAGTCTGCCTGTGGAAACCAGTGAGGCCTTTAACCCCTGCCCAGTCGGCTACAGAGCCCAAGGAGATGCCTGTGTTGGTGAGTTGTTTAAGTTTTTGAGATGGTGCTAGGCAAAAAACGGCCAGAATTTTAAATGGTTTTACATCAAGAGAAGTCTAGATCGTTTGTATTTATAGGTTTGGCAGACACTTCATTTATATGGAGGATGAAAAATGACTTAAGTGTAAATAAATATAGATGCATAAATAAATAAATGTACAAATACAGAAATTAAATAAATAAATAAACACATACATAAAAAATGCAGTAATAAATAAGTAATTAATTGCATGCAGAAATTAATTAATTAATTAATTATAAATAAATGAAAACATCAATACATGTAGGAAATAAATGGTACAAAAACAATTAAAAAGATGATACTTTTACCAAGATACACTGTAAATAAGTTAAAGTAACATAAAAAATATGTGTTGATTTAAAAAAAAAATTTAAAGTGTATATGTATATTTATTTATGTATTTATGCTTATCTGCATTTATTTATTTCTACATTTAATTAATTACTTATTTATTTCTGCATGTATTCATTTATCTAATTCTGAATTTCTATATTTATTTAATTTATTTATGCTTTGTATATTTATTGATTTATTTTTTCATTTATTGAATTTATTCATTTCTGCATTTAATTAATTACTTATTCCTGCATTTATGTATTTCTACATTTATTTGTTTATTTATTTATTTACACTTAAGTCATTTTTCGCCCTCCATACATTCATGTATGCGTGCTATGTAGTTTATAAGTGCATTCCATACAATTTAAACCCATGACCCTGGCGACCCGACTATCCTCTTGCGATTGAGCTACTGTTGCATTTAAAGAAATTTGTTTATGTATGCGTCATACAGACATCAATGAGTGTGAGCTGAACCTGCATGACTGCCAGCCCAGTCAACAGTGCATCAACACAGTGGGAACCTTCACCTGTCAGTGCCCTGATGGCTACAGTAAGATTGGCATAGAGTGTGTGGGTGAGTCTAACACAATGATCATATCCAGTGGCGGCTCGTGACTGCTCTTCCGAGGGGAGCAAATTCAAAATATGTGTTTGTTGTGTATGTGAACCATGTGCATCACGTGTTTTGTCAAAGTAAGTGCCTGCTGCACACGCGTCAAAACCGTTTATGATAAAAGAGACGCTCTCGTTCACAAAACACACGTAAGACACTCCCTTAACACTAAACTGATTACACATGAGATTTGGCGAGTATCTGGCAAACGCGATAGTCTCTTTTATCATAAACCCTTTAGACGCGTCTGCAGCAGGCACTTATTTTGGCAGGACACGTGATGCACATAGGACACATATTTTGAAATTACAAACCACACACATGACGGGCTACATACATGTTGTGACGAACTTCGCATCGTGCGCCCTCGAAAAAAGAGTCACCGGCCGCCACTGATCATATCTTTAAAGCATCATCATTCATTTTTTTTTTTTTTTGGAGTGCTGTGTCTAAGTACCCTTTGTCATCTGTTAGATATCGATGAGTGCAGGTACAGGTATTGTCAGCATCGCTGTGTAAACATCCCTGGGTCTTTCTCTTGTGAGTGTGAGCCCGGATTCCAGCTGGCGGGAAATAACCGATCCTGCGTGGGTGAGTGCTTGAACCGGCCTCAATATCTAACATGCAAAACTTGTTTGCGTTAATTTGAACACAAGTACATTCGACAATGAAAATCTGCACCTAAGGCTTTAACATCTCTGTTATTTCTTTAGATGTGAATGAGTGTGAGATGGGGGCACCGTGTCAGCAAAGATGTTACAATACTTATGGTACATTCCTATGTCGCTGTGATCAAGGCTATGATCTTGGATCGGATGGCTTTTCATGCAATGGTTAGTGTTTAGTGGATAGCAAGTATAACTTTGTACCAATTGGAGTGGGGCAGAGTGTAATTCAGTTTTCTTTCTTCCCATACAGATACTGACGAGTGCAGCTATTCCAGTTATCTTTGCCAGTTTCAGTGTGTGAATGAACCAGGAACATTCTCCTGTGTTTGTCCATATGGCTATGAGTTACTCGGAACGAGACTGTGTCAGGGTAAAAGTCTTTTATGTTAAAAAATAATCCTATTATTTACACTTACACTAGACTTTTTGGCTGGTCCAGTGATTCTCAATTGGTTTTGCTTCAGGACCCAAATTTAAATCAGACATTGGTGCAACCAGAAATATTATTACACTGTTCAAAATGGTCAAAATATGTAGCCCGGCAGTCACTAGGCAGTACCCTGTAAAAGTTCCTAATATGTACCATAAGGTACTGGTATATGGGTGATTCTCACGAAAACTTGGTTTTAAAAATGTCAAGCATGAAAATGTAAAAATTGCTTAAATTTACTTTTTTCCCACCAGACATTGAAAAACAAAGTCTGGAGTAAATGGGAACATTAATTTAAAAACTTTTACTTGTCATTTAACACTTTTTGTAACATAATTAAAAAAATTAGTCCTAAAAAATCTCATTACCGCAACAGTCAGAAAACATCAACACTGACATATTTTCAAAATGACATGACAAACCTGAAAGAACATAATTTGGAGATTCTGCACATCCATTTAAAATCAAAGTATTATGCTTCTATTAATTAAATTAACATTTAATAAGCATCTGTTGCGGTAATGATAATCAAAATGTCGTGTAAGCATTCTGACAAGACAATATTTCAAATTAACTGTAAAAAAATGATCTTACCTGGTAGCCATCTTGAAGTAAGTGGTCCATGTGCTTGGTCACTCAAAATCAAACTTTATTAAAATTCTGTATGTGTGCCTAAACTGTTCTCAAAAAGTGTTGCGGAGGAGGAGAACATCAGGCATGGACACATCATTTTCCTAATTTTTCTTCATTATTATTATACATGAATATTCAGTAAATATTTTTTCTGTCATCTAAAGTAGTCTAGCAAAACATCCATTTATTTTTTTCTTAATATTTTTGTGTTAATTTGATTAAATTACAACATAACGCATGTTCAAACACAGCCGGACACATTGCGGTAATGAGAATTTCAGCAGAAAATTAGATAAAATTTACAAATATAAATTCTTATGTTGAAATCACACATTGTGCAAGGTAGAACACAGTATTGGGTTAATTCTGATGCTTTTTAATGTAACTATATTACATATTTTAAAGCTAAAATCATTAGTGCTGTGGTGTTTCAATGGTTTCGTGGGAATCACCCATATGCATACTTAGTACCAATGAGCACCTCTGATGTACTAATATTAACTTTTAAGTGCATAGCTTTACCTCTTGAAAGGGTACCACCCCAGTGACAGCTGGGGAACATATTTGGACAGTTTATTCTGACAGTGTGTATATATATATTTAATTATAATGTTAAGTTAAATATAAATCCAGCATCCATTGTAATAAAACACATATTTGTGTTTGAGTATTGTCCTATTTTAAAATATGAGAATACGCAGGGACCTGGGTTCGAGTGTGACCAAGGTCATGTCCCAAATCCACACCCCCTCTCTCACCCCTACTCTATTATCAGGGTTCCCACACCTTAGTTAACTTCAAATTCAAGGACCTTTCAAGGACTTTCCAGGTCCAATACACTCAAATTCAAGGACTAAATGTGGGGACACATTTCAAGTGAGAGCAAGGTTACATCGTGTTACTTTTTAAGAAACATTGTTACAGATCCCTATCGAGGGAACTCGCGCTGCGTCATTGCGGCAACACTTTGGAGACGCCTCCATGGGTAAGTGCGTCTGAATGTGTTTATCAAATACAACCAATGGTGAGGCTTAACGACAAAGACAGGGTGACGCGAGAGCCAGGAAGTATATCGCTATCTGAAATATTGCCAAAGACGGCGTTACAGGGACGCAGGAAGTATGGCAAGGGAGACGCAGCGTCTCGTTCCCTTCTCAGGGAACAACAGTTACATACATAACCCGAGATGTTTTCATGTGTCAAAAATCTACTATGCAAAAAAGCATATTGGGATGAATCAACATTCACATACAGAAGATAAAAGCATTTAAAGCGAACAGTTTAGCACGTTTTATGATATTATCCTACACTACTTTTCCCCCAGATTCACAAACTTTCAAGGATTTTAAGGACCAATGGGAACCCTGTATTATCGACATCTACCAGCCTTTTCATTAAAAGCCAAAAAGCCCCAAATACTTGAGAGAATGTTAGAATACCAACAAAAATTGACCCAATCAGAAAAGACCTAGCCGAGACCGATTTTTGGGTTACAATCCTCAAGCTTAGAACTGCTGTCATAGACCGCCAGTGTCCAAAACCCATTTATTATCAGTTATTTTGACTGGGAAAAGCAATGTTAGTTAAAAATAGATAATTTCCTAGAAAACAAAACAGTGAACATTAATAGCATTATCATCACACATGACTCACAATTATTCACACACATTCAGTCTTCACAGTTTTAGTTACTCATAATAATTGTGTATATAGATGTGAACGAGTGTGAAGCTGGCACCCATCAGTGTGGGGAGGGACAGACCTGTGTGAACATTCATGGTGGGCATCAATGTGTGGACTCAAACCGCTGCCAGGACCCCTACATGCAGATGTCAGAGAAGTGAGCAATGATTTGTTTAAACACACTCATATACACAAAAAATCACATACATACACATAATATACAGTGGCAATAAACATTATAGTCACTATGCGTAAATCTGAACCATTTCAAAGCACTTTACATTATTAAACACCCTTTTTCTCTTTATTCATTTATTTATTTTCTCTGTTTCTGACTAGTCGCTGTGTGTGTCCCGTGGTGAAGCCAGAGTGCCGCGATTATCCCTTCTCGATCGTGTATCGGTACATGAGCATCACCTCTGATCGTTCAGTTCCCTCAGATATCTTTCAGATCCAGGCCACCAGCGTCTATCCTGGATCCTACAACACATTTCGTGTCAGCTCGGGGGATGACAATGGAGACTTCTATATACGGGCTAGTCAGGTCCATAACTTACTAATTATAGTGGTTATACGCTTGCTGTGTGTATGGGGTCACAAATTGTGTACTAAATGCAATTAATCTCTTATTCCCAGCAAATCAACAACATCAGCGCCATGTTGGTGCTGGCCCGGCCAGTGACTGGACCAAAAGAGTACATCCTTGATCTGGAGATGATGTCTATCAATCCTGTCATGAACTACCAGACCAGCTCTATACTCCGCCTGACTGTTTATGTTGGGCCTTATGCTTTCTGAGGAGATCGATGGAGAGATAAATATCGAAAAAACACCGAATTTTTGTATACTATATGATATGTTATTTTTATTCAGTATGCTTGTGGCTGCTTTTAATATCTTGACATTCAGCAATGCTGTTCCAAGAATTCACGGGTGAAATCATCTTGTTTTGTGTCTGTCTTTGGCCTTTAAGTGTGGGCCTATTCTTGGAAGTGCTAAAGCTGAACGTGCTGAACGTTCATTTCTTCTCACTTTGTCACCGTGGACTCATTCTCACACATACATGCACCATACAAGTACACGCAGACACACACACAAACAGTGGTATTGCTTCTAGATGATGTGCCATTAGAATTATAAGAAAAATATGTGACATTTCATATGTAAGATATAAATATATTAAATACTAAATACTTGTGTATTAACTTTTGTACCACTTTAATCTAATATAGAACTAACAACAGATAGATCCAACACTAAATTTTTTTAATTTTTTTTATATAATAGTTGAAATGTTATTTACATAATTGTGTGTGTTTTTTTTTTAATAAATTAAAAACAATTCCTAAACCTGCCTTCCTATATGTCATCACCAAAGCAGCTTTATCTGGTATGGTTACCTATCCTTCATTCTTTTATTGTCTAGATGAATGTGTGTGTATGTTTTTTATTTACCTTTTACCGGTATTTTCAGATACTCCCATGCAATTGATGTACTGAGATGTAAGCTGGAACCAACAGAAAAAATATTTAAAATATGCAGTACCTTTCAAAAGGCTTTGCACCTATAGAGTTCATATTATGGTACATATTGGTACCAAATGTATGTGATACTAGGACTTTTTTAAAAAGCACTGCCCCAGTAACAGCTGGGGTATATATTTTGATTTTTTTCTAACATTGTGGACTCATGTTTGTGTTATGCTATGCAATTCATTATAGCCTCTTCTCTTGGCAGTGCCAGAGATTAAATAAAATGTATTTCTCAGGTGTCTCCACATGGTGACAGTGTAACACTGGTACACACATGGTGAGATTTTTGCCAACCATAAACATTACTGCACTGTAAAAAATATATACAGCTTTTTGTCAAATGATCATATGTTTTTATGTTACTTTAACTAAAAAAATAAGAAACTATTTCGACTTGAGTTTATGAGTTCTGTCAACTTTTCACAAACCAAAACTGGTAGCACTTTATTTTACAGTACCTGTACTTACTTTGTACATATATGGTAAATATTTTGTACTTACAGACAAATGTGTGGTACTTACTTTTAAGTATCTACATGGTAATTAAATTGTATCATTACTGTACTTACTTACCAGTACATACTTGGTAGTTATTATGTAACTCTATAGATAAGTACTGTTTAATACCAAATACATACTTGTAGTGTAGTTATACTGTAAGAAACACTACTTTATTTACAAATGAATGTACAATAGTCTGTACTATACAGGCAGGTGTGGGTTAATGACAGGTAGTGTACATGTATGATAACTAATAACAAACACTACTGTACTTACCAATTGTATGTACATGGTTAGTGTATAGTAGATACAGGCTGGTGTAAGTTAACGACCGGCACATATAGTGTATGTATACTGTAACTAATGAGAAACACTAATGTACTTACAAATTGTATATACAATATATACAAATACCAGTTCTCTACAACAATGCATCTTATTGTATGGTCTTACTAGTAAATAAATATACCTTACAGTGGCATATACTATGCTATAACTTAGATGCCAGGTCCTAAGTAATAACTGTGTAAAATGCAACACTTTATTTTACAGTTCTGTTTCCATGCAGTTACTATGGATGTACTAGTGAATGTACCCAGTAGTTAATACTTGGGTTTAAAGGATACAAGAAAAGACAAACTGAGTACAAAAATGGCACATCAGCAGTGTTTGTTATTAATTATCATGTACACTATAAGTACCTTTCTTTTACTTACACTTGCCTGCATGTACCACACACTTACCCTGTATATATTGCAATATATATATATATATATATAAATAATATATGTAATTTGTAAGTACAGTAGTGTTTCTTGCTAGTTACAGTTAGTTACCCTACACTATAGTATACACTATAAGTATGTGTCTGGTATGGGTATTACCCAGTACTTATCTAGAGTTACATAATAACTACCAAGTATGTACCACTGGTAAGTACAGTAATGATACCATTTAATTACCATGTAAATACCACACATTTGTCTGTAAATACAACATATTTACCATATATGTACAAAGTAAATACGCGCACTGTAAAATAAAGCTTAAAATAGTAGGTTGAAGTGACTTTGGAAAACTACACTGTAAAAATATTCCGTAGAAATTTGCAGCTGGGTTGCCGGTAACTTACCGTAGGTTTAAATTTATGTTATTACTGGCAACATTTTGTTCAAAGTTAAATGAACATTAAACATTTACAAGTCTTTGTCTTTACAGAATTAAAAAACAGCATTAAGCAAAACATTCTGGGAAACAAAATCTGAAGCAAAAAACATAAAAAAGTATGATGATGATTTCTGGTTCCCAGAATGCTTTGCATGAGGCTGTTATTGTATAGTTTTATTCTGTAAAGATTAAGACTTGATAATGTTTGGAGTTTGTTTGACTTTGAACAAACTATTGCCGGTGGATGGCATGGGTTTGGATCTGCGGTGATTTACCGGCAACCCAGCTGCAATAACATTGTAATTTCTATGGATTTTTTTTACAGTTTGTTTTAACTTTATGCTGTATTTTGTTAAAGTGTGCAGCCAAGCTCTGGCCACTGAAGTTACAATAAGAACCCCAAATTATTTGCATAATAAATTTATTGTTTTTTTTAGAACAAATATACTTTGGAAGTGCTGTACTTCCTAAGTTAATTCATCTTAAAAATATTACACTGTAAAAAATGTCTGTAGAAATTACAGTATTACTGGGTATTACTGGCATAGCTGCCAGTAACTTACTGTAGATTTTACATTTATGTTATTTACTGGCAAAAAAATTTTCAAAGTTAAATGAACATGAAACATTTTTAGACTTTATCTTCTACAGTAAGTTACCGGCAACCAGCTGCAAAATTACAGCAAATCTTTTACAGTGTAGTTAACTCAAAAAGTTGTGTAAAATATGTTGTCAACTAATATTTTTAAGTTTGACCAACAAATACAAGCACATAATACATAGGCAGTAGTTGACAATACTTAATGCATGTTATACTATAGATAAATTAAAGAATACAAAACTAAAATGGTTGAATGAATGATGAAACTAAAAGCCTACATTTTAAGATCTTTAAATACTAGTGGGAGTGTAAGCATCAAATGTTTGTGTTATTTTTGGGCAATTAATTTAGATAATTTTATCAATGGACTGGTCATCTCACACAATAGCAAAAGAGTAGGATGTTCAAACTGACTCACTGTCTGATTTGTTACTGCTATGTGTGTGTGAAAGCCTGTCTGTTAATAACTGTGTGTAGTTTTAATTGTAAAATGCAATGTGTGAAGTCCAATGCAGCTCAAGCAGAGAAATGATGAGCTCATTGATGGTCAGTGTTGGCACAGAGGGCTTGTGGGTTGTACAGCAGATGGATGTAGGTGTGATAGGGTGTAACTAAGACTGAGTTACAGCACAATGACAAATATTGCTGTGGATGATCATAGAACAAAGTGCTGTAATATATTTGACATAATTTAGTCTTTAAATATCTTAATTAACTATTTTTGGTTAAGTGGTTCCATAAATAACCTTTAACATTTAAATAACCTTTCTAAAATTGGTTCAGTGTAGTGAGAAAATGTGCTTTAGACTATATAATTTGATGAAAGAAATAGTTCTTTGAAGAACCTTTGACTGAAAGGTTGTTGGTAGAACTACAGATGGTTCTTCTATGGCATCGCTGTGAAGAAGAATGTATGTTTAGGTTGTGATCTATTCTTAGTTCAGTCTCTGTTATGAGTCAATAAACTTACCTGAGATTTAAATTAAACACATGTTTGCATGCATGTCCATAAATAGCTGAATTTTGACTTCCAATTATAAAAACTACATTTTAAAGCTGGTTATGTTCACATGAAGAGGCATGAAAATAGGTGTTTAAAGCTATTTTTGTAGGCTTAGAGGGGTCATGGTAGAATGGGTAAAAAGGAGAGTGGTTTTCCTGCCGCCCCCACTAAACACACGTCACAATCAGGCCATTAACAGAATTAAAACATATTCATGATAGCCATGACTGAAACAATACATAAATTCTCCTCTCCAGAGATTGTCAATTAGAGACTGCATTACAAAAGAGTGCAAATATTTAATTCATGCTTTATGTGGGAAAAACTGTCGTAAAATGTGAAATTGCAATGAGAATTTTATTTATAAATCACAACAACACATGTTGACCAATGTGCTCATCATTACCTTAAAAAATTACGATAATAACAAAAGAGACATAATAAAAACACTGTCAATGAGTAAACGCCAATAAAAACAAATGTGTTTCAAGCTGCAGGTCCTAATATTGGGTCAAAAAGTGATGAAACCACCAATGCATCAGCCCAATTCAGCCCAAGAGCTGGGTTTGTCCCTTTTTGACCCATATGCAACACTAGGTTAAAAATAATTCACATGGTTATATTGCAAAAATGTATTTGTAAAGCACCAGTCAACAATGACTATTTCCAATAACTTTCAGTTTTTGTTTTTATCAGTTTGAATGAAAAACATCCCAAATTGACTTCATTTGAACTGATTAAATTAATTTTCCCATGAGTTCAAATCAATGTGTTTGAAGAAAAAATATTTTGCATCTCCTGCAATGCACACATTTAGTTACTAAGATACTGCAGCTCTGTTGCCATGGGTGCAAAGGTACAAAGATGGTAAAGTATCAGCTGCATGTATAAACCAGCAAATGAAACAATAATTTTCGCAGAAACGAAATACAGTTCTGTTCCAGAAAAAAATTACTCCCTATGATGTCCAAAGAACATATAACCACTTATAGATCTGTTGTGTACTAATTCACAGAATGCAATAATTTACTACCAGTGCACCAAGGATGATAATTTGTCAAAGTATTAAGATGAAGCTTTTCAAACATACATTTTCAAAATATTATAATTATCCAGGTGAACAGCACCTTTTAATTCTTATAAAAGGGCAAGGAGTCATTGCACATTGAACCCATTTACAAAGTCTCCGTTTATGAAGATTACACATTTTCTCGATGAAATTATTCTGATTATACCAGATGACTATGCCACCCATGAACAAAACAAGTAATGGGGTTAAAGAAGCAGCATCTTTCTCGCTCTCAAATGTTCGGTCCAGCAAACCTTTCCATCAATGTTGATGCCACCCTGTAAAAAAATTCAGCATTTTGGTCAAATCAACATATATTTTTATGTTAATTTAACTTAAAAAATGTAAGTTAAACAATTTCAGCTTGATTTATGTCAAGCCAAAATTTAAAATAGTAGGTTGATTGACTTGCAAAACCAACTTCATCCTGCATTTTATTACAGTGCAGAACTTTCATGCTGGGGCTGTCTCTTTTCTTCTCTTGCCTATATTTGCTACTCCTATCCACCTTGCCATTTTAAACATTATATATTCATTATAGTTCAAAGGCTAAAGGAGAACTGTTATTTTATCAGTAATGGGCATAATTGCGCAGGCTGGACCGAAGAAAATAGGGGAAGGGACAGTATTGATGCAGTTAATGACAGCTCAGTGCCACACTGAATGTAAGATTTTACAAACAGGAACTATGACTCAGTCTTATATTTAACCCCAGAAGGTAAAGCTGACACATCACCTCTCCGCAGGTGATGGATGAACAGGATGCCAATTAGAAAAACTGCAACACAAATATGAATCTCATCACCATATTCTACATAGAATAAAACGTTATTAAAGTTATAGAAATCCAGTGAACACATTACTCTGACCGTCCTTGAACAACTATATTTAGAATGCTTTAGAAAACTGGAAACATTAAAATAAATGAGCTGTGTGTTAAAAATAGCCTGAGCAATGAAGGAAAAGAAAAAGCAAGCAGAGTTACAAGGTTGCGGATTGAATGAGCTTCATGAACGGGGAGAGGAGGGGGAGATGTGTAGGCGACAACTCGGAGCTCATGTAGAGTGTGTTTAAAACTTTAGGAGCTATACAAATGTTTTTCCTATGAACTTTGCTACTTGTTATATTTTAGGTTATTTAATAAACGCCAAAACAACTAGTAACTGCAAAAAAAGCAACATGACAACGAGGTTATCGTTTTACAGCGCAATTTGACAAAAGAAGTCCGCAGAGAGTGCTGCAAATATACAATCCTGCCCTTATCGTGATATATTGCGGTATACGTCGCAGTATCAGCACCGCTATTTTATGCGGACCATCAGTTGTTGACAACACTAAACGTGGGTCTTTTTTACCATTATCGTCCACAACCCTGCCATTTTGAGAGTTGCCAAGCAACAAATTATCCATCATTTTTAAAGTTAAAAGAGCGAAGACCTTGATTCTCTCGGTTTAAAATAAACATAACATAAAGACGGAGAAAGCAACCAGACACGTGTCCTTCACTTCTCCTGTCATGTTCCCTTCGCACAAACACACCATCACACACGAATCACACGAAAGAAATGTACTGTTTTGTTGTTACTTGTAAGTTTACAATGTTAAAAGCATTTGAGATCCATCAATTTAAGGTCTTTAAGTATGTCAATAGCTTTGACAACAACCTATGATTGTTTAGGCATAAGCGTACACGTATAGCTGCTCTTGACCCCTGTACATTTTTAAAACGATATATTGTAGTAGGCTAGCACAGATATATTCAGTCATATCATTCAGGGTTTTTTGTTCATCGTCTATTTCTTTCGGTAAATATAGCCTATCGTGACCCGTCACTTGTTTAATTAATCCTACTTTGCCTTAATTTTTACGGATTACTATCAACCCGACTACATGCGATTTATCTTACTAATGATGGTGTGTGGGGGGTGGTCGTAGTGTAAATTGTTTTCTTTATCGTGGTTATTATTTGTTTTCTATTTTATTGCATGGGCGGCATTTAAAGTTGAGTCGTGAGTTACAGTATCTGCCTCTTATTCTATTAAAGGTGGAATAACCATACTTTTTAATCCCTGAAATCAGATTTTACATAAAATAAACTTCTCATTGTTTTAAACATTGAATAACCAATAAAATATCATGCCTAAACAACAAGATTTCCCAGGAGGGCACTGCGCAGTTGAATTCTGAGCTCTCAGTGCAGATACAGCGCAGCTCTATGAGCGCAACAGGATGATAACTGCTGCCTCCCTTCAGTTTTGTCCAAATCTGGCTCTCTGCGTTGAAAGGGATCCCATATTTATCCTACGTCATCATCACAGAGCCACAGAAGCAATATGCAGACATACTTGGAGAACAGATTCAAATTTATTTATGCACGCCCCCCATCATTTTTTTTTCAGGTTTGCTCTATATAAAGGGTCTGGATGAACTGTTTCCATCAGAAACTTAGTACGAAAGCAAGAGAGAGACCAGATAGAGAGAGAGAGATCTAATTTATTAACAGCAGCAATATTTAAGAATATATGGACGAAGTAAAATGATTCTCCACATTTTTGAATAACTCTTTTTAGTATCACAAACTGGCACAGAAAGTAGCAAATACCTGTCGGAATGATGGCTGAATAGCTTTAACAGCAGGCAGTCAAGCAACAGGAAATTTCAGCCAAATTTTTGGTCCATCGCAACGATTCGTTGGAGACAATGTACCGGTCCACCAAAGGAGCATCAAAAGCTCGGAGAGATCAAATCAACGCGGAGATTCGCAGCCTGAAGGATCTTCTGCCCATCTCGGATGCTGACAAGGCTCGGCTTTCATACCTTCACGTTATGTCCCTTGCCTGCATGTACACGAGAAAGTCCGTCTTTTTCTCACAAGGTATGCTTAACTTATCTTTGTAAGCTTAACTCGTTTAAACTCAAAGATGATAATAATAATAGCCTATAGTGAGAATCTTTGACTCTGTCCAGGGTGCTGAAAGTCTCTGTCTGTGGTGCTGATGTTGAACATGTTGTTTTTATTGAACTGATTTTAAAATATTTTCTTATTGCTGAAAAATTAGACATTGTTGACAATGCATGTAATAAATACGCTGCTTTAGCGCGAGTTTAAAGGTGTTTTGTCGTTTTGCCAGTGGCGGCAGGTCAGGACGTGAGCCGGAGCGCGCTGTCTTTGCCGGAACTCTCGGAGCTCGTGCACACGTTACCCGGCTTTCTGCTCGTGCTGACAAGTGAAGGAAAACTTTTGTATCTGTCCGACAACGTCTCAGAGCACCTTGGCCATTCAATGGTGAGCGAGAATAACAAAAGCATATTTTGGTTAACTTTGTAAACATTTGATCAGCTTGTATAAATTCATATCAAAACCTATATTTGGGATTATTCAGGTGGATCTCGTCGCTCAGAGTGACAGCGTGTACGACGTTATAGACCCATCTGACCACTTCATAGTCAGGGGCAACCTTGTGCCTATAACTACACCTGACACAGGTAAACGAACACTGTTGATTCACCCCTTCATTTTAAGCATATATCAATTGAAATGACTAGATATAAGCTTACAAAAAAGTTGAAATTGCTTAACTTAGTTTGATGAGGTAAAACATACAGTATGATGTCATGACTGATTAATCACATCATTTACTACGGTGAAAGGTTTTAATCCCCTGAACCTTTGTTTTTGTTTTCTCCAGACCGCCTCTTTCGCTGCCGTTTCAGCACTTCAAAGTTTGTAAGGAGGCAAGGATCAGGAAACAAACTGATGCTTGTCAGGGCGCGCTGTCTGCCTCCTCCCTACCACGCTTCCACCTACTGGACCTCCAATCCTGTGTGGGTGTGCTTTTGCTCTCCGCTAGAGTCCCATAGCCTAAATGTTTCTTCGGCCAGGAATCCTCTCCCTACTCCACCTGCTGAGCAATCATTCCTGCTATCCTGTTTCCAGTCTCGGCACAGCCGGGATATGAGAATTCATACGGCACAAGAAAGGTACAAATCCTTTAAATGAGACTATTTCCTCTCTGCTATAATTATAAATGTGAATTTAATATAATAATCTATTTTCCCTTCTTTCTCCGGCAGTATAAGCATATACCTCGGTTATGACATAGAGACTCTGCGCTGTCGCTCTTGGTACAGTCTGATTCATCCTCGTGATCTCTCTCATGCCTCTGCACAGCACTGCGCCCTGCGTAAGTAGATACAGCATTAAAAAATTTACTTGTATGATCATATGTTAATTTTATGTTTTGTGTGTTAACTGGTCATTATTGCTATTCTCAGTACATGAAGGCGGAGAGAGACAGGTGGAGATGGTGGTCCAGGTGGAAGCAGCTGACCACTC
The DNA here is from genome assembly GCF_027580225.2 of Misgurnus anguillicaudatus. Taxonomy (NCBI): domain Eukaryota; kingdom Metazoa; phylum Chordata; class Actinopteri; order Cypriniformes; family Cobitidae; genus Misgurnus; species Misgurnus anguillicaudatus. The sequence goes on from NC_073345.2 coordinate 18,502,413, forward strand.
ATGGGTCTGGCTTTATATTGTTCTTCACCTGGAAACTGGAGAATATCCAATCAACAGCCATAATTATGTCATAAGGTACATGTTAGTTGTAATATTTCTGTAATAGCTTAATTAATAATGCAACGTATTATTAAAATAAAATCATATAATGAAAAACCATAACAGTCCGTTCTCTTGCCATCCCTCAGTGAGTCCGAAGCCTGGTCGGTGCGTCAGCAGATGTACTCAGAGCAAAACCAGCTGGCTCTCCTGTACCAGGAGGAACGTCGATGCTCTGATCCTCTGTCCAGCCCGGACCAAGTCTTCACACCCAGCAGCAGCGGCCTATCATCGCAATCTTTTGACTTCAGCTTTACAACTTCTGGGCGGAGCTCCTCTGAGGAGTTCCCAAGTACCTCCAGCATGACTCGTGGCCCTGACCCCCCTCAGGCATTTTCTCAGGAAGAAGGAAGCCATGGCAGTCACCAGATGTGGCTTGCGGACACCTCAGAGCAGTCGTCCGTTCCTACTGAACATCTGACCAACATGACCCAAGCCGCTCCTCCATTCAAAGCTCCTAAACGGCAAAACTCCGAAGAGTTTATCTGTACACCCCCCTACACCCCTAGAATAGGAGGGGGAAGTTTTATTTTTGGTGATGAGGCCTTTAAACCAGACTATAGCGTTGTAAGTAAAAGAAGGCAGTCGGTGACCTCTGTGAATTTTCAAGTGTCCCTACCTGCAGGCACTGGGCAGACGATGCCAACTCAACATTGTCGCAAACGTCTTTATGAGACGCTGCCACTCACTCCAGACAGCCCAGGGGGTGATGAATGCCTTCTCATGGCATTGCCAGAGATCAGGGGACCTCTATACATAGACGTCCCTCATTTTCCCTACCACGCTCCCCCCGAAGGCCTTTTAACCCCCGAGGCTTCGCCCACAAAAAAGCCCTGTTTGGATTTCTTCTCTGAGGAAGAAAACAGTGAAATCGAAAGAATGGAGATCTCTCTCCTAGCTCAGTATATTAGCACTTTAGCCGAAGGTTTCTGTCACAACCACCCACAAGCCAAATGTAACCCTTCATCAGCTCCCCCGCATCACGCCTCTTCCCACAATCCCGCTGCATCCTTTGAGGGGCCAAACTCCTCCTTGGCTCACATTGATGTCACTACGTTTGAGGAGACAACAGTAGATGGTATCCCTCTTTCAGATCCGTCATCCACCTCCCCTGTACCTCCCTCATCTACGCTCATCTACGCTCAGTGCTCCCCTCCTGCCCCTATAAACCACAGCTCTCCTTTGAATGGTGTACACCACCTCTGTAGCGTCCAGTCGACGCACTGTAATTGCATGGACGGGGGTGAGCAGCTGGAAGCGGAGAGTCCTGATGAAGAAAAGGGTTATACTGTGATGGACATGGAGATGATGTCCAACAGCGCACCAGCTCCTGCTCTCACCCCTGCTCTGCCTTGTGAACAGTCCCTCCTAGAGGAACTGGTCAACATGGAACCTGTGTTTGGGGCAACTGCTCCAATGACTCCTGCCAAGAGGCAACAAGATGAGTTGTATCAACTCCCTCATCAAGACGGTCAACAGATCTTCTACCAAGGTGATTATGAGATTGAATTATTGTATTGCTCCATAAAATGTTTATGCTTTGATTATGTCTAAACTCTTTCTTTTTTCTTCTTACAGATGGAACAAGTGATCACATGTTTTAACATAAGTCTGTGACTTAATTGAAGTATGGCATATTGTCATCTTTTACAAAAACGTCTTTTTCTAAAATAATGTAGTAGAATTAAATCAAAGTGTATAAAGAAACATATATATGTTTAAAATTCAATATCACAAATGTGCGTTCTATTCATATTGGACTGTCACTTTGGAGACAAATACTATAAAGTATAGGTTGTTAAGGCAAAAGTGCCATTTTGTATTCACTTATAGTGAAGATTGTGTTTTACAGAAAATGTGCCCAGCTAAAGTATTTTTGTGATTTACTGTTTTCTACATAATAATGCATTAATGCAAAGCACATTCTGTAAAAATAGATATTTTTAATATTGACAGAGTAAGGTCATGTCAAAGATTGAAATTAAAGTAAAATCAATGATTGAAATCAAACTTGTGATGAGACTTTAGCCCTGATTTTACAGGAAGGGTCACGAATATATATTGAAAAAAACCTGTATGTATCGAGCCATCGTAGCGTTCTGCGATTAAGTATAGAGGATTGATTCCTACTCTCTTTCTATTGCTTTTTATTGATCTTGTTGACGACAAGTGTTTGTGTTAGTACATGAAAAATACTTTAATAAAAATATATTTCTCCATGTTTTGTCCTTTCCACATTCAATAAACGTTTGTTGGAGATCCAGAAATGATGTTACATAAGATTTATCTAATCAATCTGTCATATTTTCTTATGAATTGTACGCTCTCTTGTTTTCCAAATATGTATATGAAAGTGAAATAAATGCATCAAAGTAAAGTGCATCAGTGTGTTTCATTGTTTCTGCCGCCTCCATTGTGCTCAACTCTCGCTCTCTCCTTCATTCACTGCATTTTTAGTTTGTCTCCATGGTTTCCCGAGAACTGATTGACGCAGATGATGAGGCGCTATCTATTTTTCCTGACGTATGCTCTTGACTCACAGTAGAGACAATCAACCTCCTACTCACACAATACACACGCATATACATCTGCTGAATGCATACTGTACAGCGAATAGCCAGCCCACACTTTCCCATTATACCTGGATGCTCGCGGTGCGTGATAATACCCTATATGGCCTTTCCTGCCTGCCCGACACTCTCTCGATCTCTGCTTCCATTTATTCTCTTGTTGCCGGGTGGATGAGAGATCTTCCTTTGCAATCTCCACCTCCGATGCCCCTAAACTATTGTTTCCTCACCAGTTGCACCTTTTCATTCAGTCCAGCGTCCGGAGCTGTAATGACCCTCCCACACAGTACCAAGGACCTAATATCCAAAAATATCCAACTGCACAAATCAGTCCCCCAACGCACTCTTTGAACAAAATGCATGTCTATGCCTCCTGTCCTTGTGAGTATGATGTACCTTCAGCTATGAAGAGGAATAAAAATAGACAGAACTCAAAGAAGGAGGAGGAAAATAAGAATGGGGAGCACTTGGATGGTGCACAAGGGACTATCGCTGCTTATTCATTCTACTTTCCTCCCACTCGTCCAATCAGTCAGCTGTATTTCTTTTCATCCTCCCTATTTCACACATCTGTGCTTTCCCATTCATTAGTACCCTCTCTCCTTTTTTATGACTCACTCGTACCTCTTTAACTCATCTCTTCCTTCATCGCGGCCTTGCTCTTCAGCGGCCTACAAATACGTCCACACAAATAGCCCGCGGCCACTTACATTAGAATGAAAATGCAAAATTAAAGACGCACTTGTCTTGTTTTCTGGAAAATACGATGAAAACAACCACTTACTTTGTCTGTGCTATTCAACGATGCACTAAATATCTCTATACTGAAGCACAAATGGAGTGATATAACATTAAATGGATCAGGTTCTTGATAATGACAGTATATTGGCAGAGAGGTTAGGAAAACAAAAACAAATATAAAAGTATTATTTGTTCCAATCTAAATTGTTTTTAATCCTGTCTCTCAACGGTCAATGCTGACGTTCAGTGGATGTCCATGGAATTGATGCTGATCTAATCAGCAAATATAACATTTAATACTTTGCAACAAAAGTTAATTATTCTTTTAAAAAAAATTTTATTTAATAAAAAATTTAAATGCAAAGCTATTTAGGTAAATAAAAATCATTCATTATTACAATCAAAAATATATGGGAAATCAAAAAATATACAAAATTGATTTTTAATGATATTTCAATATGTACATCATTCTGCACAGTGTGTGGGCAGTTATTAGCTATACTCATTGCCCAAAAGTTATGCCTCCCATCCACAGGCCTTGGCCCTACACAGAAACTATACAGTGCAACAATTACTCTAATTATATTGTACTGCAAATGACACAGTACTTCGTAGAGTGAGGCAGTAAAAACCCAATAGTGGGTGAAAAATGTGGGTTCCCTTTAATGCCAGTGACGCCAATGTACCTTCTGTAAATAGAATATACATAATATAACCGTAAATAGATGGTCTTTATGGTCTGCTTTACAGTTGTTTCCATTGCATTAACTGTAGCATCATAGTGATAAGCTAGATGCTGTATAACCTGATATAGGTGTATCCAAACCTTGACTGAAAGTGTACTTTATTTCTGTGATCACTTGATTTGCCACAGCTACCATCCCTGCCTCCCAGATTGCATGCTATCCATACCTAATAATTTTCAAAATTAGAAATAGCAAGTGTGTCCCAAATCAAACTCTAAAAAATTATCAAAAAGTCATAAATGGACAAGCCCAGCCGTTGTGTTAAATTAACCCAGAAAATGTTTATATTTGACCCAACAATGGGTTAAAATAATGTTTTTTCAATGTTATAGTGATCATATATAACAGACGATGCCTAAAGAAGACATTTAGTCCTGGATTTTTTTTTTGTACATATTTCCTGTATTTTCTGTTTGTACCTTAATAAAATAGATTGAAAAATAAATATGGATGGACATTAAAATTTCTAAAACAACAAGTCTGGTGGTGGTGGCCTAAGATTTTTTTTTAAATGTACAAATAGTTGTTGTATTAAAGTATAAGAATAATTACATATATGTAATAAAGCAGATTGTTTCTTTGTACAAGATTATCAACATTTATTAACCTGTTTTCATGTGAATTATGAGAACTACCATCAAATGTAATATTTTTATATTCTGGTGAAAGATGACGTAAACATTCTTTACAAATATATTTAAACCCACAACACTACATACTTTCTGCATACTATTTACACTTATAATGCATCAAAGTGTGTAACAGAAGCTACATAGTTCACAAATCTATTGCAATGTATTACATAACTATGTTTTAAAAAAAGAATCAAATCTAAACCCATTTACAAGCAATGTATCTTACCTCACTATAATGGGAAAAAAATTATATGTTTTATGTTTATGTAATAAGGAGTAGGGGAAATCACATTTCAGAACAATTAGAATATTTTAATAATTTTAATATTTTGATTTAGCCTAGTCAATGCCCCTCTGCAGTACCGCTACGGCCCACTGGGGGCAGCGGCCCACAGTTTGGGAAGCAATGCTCTAGTAATGGACAAAAAGCATTGCAGTGTACCAAAGATAAATACGTTAAAGTGTCCACTAGATGGCAGTAGTGATGGGACAAACGAAGCTTTTCGAAGCTTCGAATCAATTGAACCAATTGCTTCGCAAATCGTTTCATTTTTTCGAACCGTTCGAAAGACCATACACGCTGGCGACACCTGCTGGTCAAAATAGTGTAAAAGCAGCAAGATCTGTCCAAACATTTTACAAAATAATAGCAAGATTATTTAATTTAATTAAGACATAACTAAGAGTGTATTCTGTGATTTGAGTTTTATTTATGGCAAACAAATCATTAACACGAACTCCCTTTTTAATTATGCACATTTTTGTCATTAAATCTGTCTATAAACAATAAGTAGACAAAATGGTAGTGTTATTAGTCAGAAGGATGAATGTTTTATGACTTTTTATAATAAAACTGACCCGAGTTCACCTACACTGGTCATAGTGATCAACTCCCCCTAGTGGTGAATCGTCGGATTTTCGAAAAGTTTCGAAACAGTTATGATGACGTAATGAAGCCTCGTTTGCTAAAATCACGTGACTTTGGCCAGTTTGAAACAAGCTCCGAACCAATGATTCGAAACAAAAGATTCATAAATGTTTCGAAGCCTCATGAAGCGTGCTTCGAAATCGCCCATCACTAGATGGCAGTATTAGGCAGTGAAGGCTTGAGCTCAACACTACTCTCTAGCACCGAGAAAGTTTTCTTCCGGGTCGATGGATTTCCAACATGGTTGCAAGCATGCAAGTAATAAACTGTAAAGGTTGAACAATTCTGATAAAGGTGCCATTTCGGAAACGTACATTTAGGTAGGCCTACATTAAAAACGCGGAGTATTATTTTGCGCAGGTAAAATCAACCTCTCAAATCAATGTTGACATGATACACAGGCTATGAATTGTGCAGACTTCATCATTGTGTTACATTTTTGCAGATTAAATAGGATGGCGTTTTTTGGAAGTCTAAAACCTATGCTGTGGTCTGTTCTGCAGGGTGAGTCTTACAAACACGTCAGTTAGTTCAATTTGATAAACTTGAGAATAAAGTAAAACATTTAGCATAAATACTAATGTCATTTCCATCATATTTTCTCGATCAGCATCCCGCCCTGTATACTCATGGCCTGGACCTGTGTTCACCAGGACAATGGCCACACTTAATCAGATGCATCGGAAGGGAAAACCCTCCCCACCTCCTCCGAAAATCAGTGCCACCTTTGGACGGCCACAGCTCAAAGCTGTTGTGCTGAAGACCATGATCAGGAAACCAAAGAAGCCAAATTCTGCAAACCGCAAGTGTGCACGAGTACGTCTGTCCAATGGCAAAGAAGCTGTAGTGTTCATCCCAGGGGAAGGTCACAACCTCCAGGAGCATAATGTGGTGTTGGTGCAAGGTGGACGGACTCAGGACTTACCAGGGGTGAAACTCACTGTAGTGAGGGGGAAATACGACTGTGCACATGTTGTAAAGAAAAAACAATGAATATTATGATTTTTGAGTAGTTTTCAAAAACAATATGAGTTGTTAACCTTAATGTATTTTCTTTTTTTAAACAACTGTGCACATTGGATCTTTATGGCTTCAATAGCTACTATTTTACAGTTATATCTTCTATAATTGTTTATGTGATACCACAAATAAACAGTAGTGTGATTGTAGCAATGTGCTGAGTAGTCAATCCTGATGGTCAAGTACAGAGTTTGGTTTTATCACATTGTACTGCTGTTCAATAATACTAGTTTTTTACTTGCCTTTCAGCAATAGAGGCAGAGCGCATCGCGTCATAAGCTGAAACCCACGCCCACCGGGGGGAGTAATTCATCCGTCTCCATTGATTTTGTATTGCGAGAGGCTGCCTCCTCATTTCTGGCTTGTAGCAAGGACAGAGTGATGGCTGAAAGCTGGTGTGTGACAAGATGTGTAAAATTTTAGGTTATAAAAAATTATTTCTGGGTTGTTGGCTTGTTAGCTGTACATTTTGTCACACAGCAACTTTTAGGCATTGTTCTGTTTTTGTTGTAGGCCAGAAATGACAAGGAGGCGGCCTCGCGGTGCAGGGTCAATGGAGACGGTTGGATTGTTTCCCTCCCGGTGGGCGTGGTTTTCTAATTAGCATAACTGCACTCTGTCTCTGTTACCTCACCTAATTAATATTCACGAGTCAATCTGATAAGATTATTAAGAATTCCATGGTTAAAATCTTAATAATGTTCACAAGAAAACCATGTTGTCTTCATGCAAAAAACATGTTGATGGTGTATATTGCTTGGCAGGAAATAAATTCATGTTTATTAACCTTTTGTATGCAGTGTTTTGTAAATGAATCAGTCATTCTTATGGACAATAGATAATGCAGGATGTCATGTTATACAGCCCGCATAGTTTTAATTGCAACCCTCTTGCACAATAGTGGCCTAAGCTCTGCTATTGGAGGACCAGGATCCAGTTTGGCAGGGTTCTGCTACTGGGTCTTAGGTTTTTCCTCATATGATTTTTGCTGAGGCTGTGCCTAACCTTTGAAATCAGGTACGTGCATTATGCATTTTAACCTAAATATAGGCTACTATATTTGTATGTGTTTCTACACTTAAAGATTTGAATTGCTGAGCTATCTTAGGTTGCTTATCTAAGGTATGTAGCATATATATGTATATGTTTTATAATAAGACATGTTAATTAAAATCCAGTGTCTAATTTTGAGATTAGGAGTTTGAATTCACTCATTGATTTTAATACTTGACATGACCTTAGTCGGTCTATATTAAAAATATTAAGGTTATATTTTCGCAGAATGTTCTTTACATTATGATTGTATGTCGAAAACAGTCGATCACAAAAAAATGACTTTAGCGTCCTCTTTAAAGTTCTCACAGGCAGGGTCATATATGATTTTATTTCTAGGATTTATTAATATAAGGTTAGAATAATGCTTCTGCATTCATAAATATGGTCAATGTACTGTCATTGCTTGTGTTTAAGCGTTTCTTTGTTATTTCAGTCATGGAGGCTGTTTATGAAGTAGAGGTGACCACAGGTTCCATGGCCCATGCTGGTACATTTGACAATATATTCATTACTCTGATTGGCACACAAGGGGAAAGTGAACGGACCAGACTTGACAGCTTTGGAAGAGATTTTAAGACCGGAATGGTGAGTGCCTGTCCATGTCCTCTAAGTTGATTTAAACAAGAGCTGTAATTTCAAACAAAAGAGTTAGTCGTGTTTCTTTGGTCTGGTGCAGACTGTAATGTTACAAGCATAACTACTATAGTACATTTTTTTTCCCAGAAAGTGAAGTATAAAGTGACCACCAAGTTCACCCTTGCCCACCTCCTCCTGATCAGACTTGAGAAAGATAATTTCATGTTCCTGCCAGAGAATGACTGGTTCTGCTCCATGATAAGTGTAAGAACACCTGAGAAAGATGTGATCTTTTTCCCATGCTATCGCTGGATGGCAGATAGGGAGGTGATTGAGCTGCGAGAAGCAAAAGGTTTGAATGTCTATTAATTCAAATTTCATGTTTAACCATGCATAACAGTTTATTTTCGTGATCACATATATATCCATTCTGATAAATACACTACAACAAATACATTTTCCTTGCATTTACCAGCCACGAAAATCAATGAAGAAAAATATTCAAGACTGAAACAACACAGAGAAAATGAATTAAAGCTAAACAAAGAGTTGTACCAGTAAGTCATAAAAAGCATGCAAAAAGTTCTTGACGATAGTTTATTGACTTTTTCAATGGTTTGTGTGAAATTTCTTTCTCTATTTCTTTTTAGGTGGAGTGAGTATGAGAAAGGTCTTCCACAGTGTGCTGGATTTCAAGAGACCCTGAGTCTTCCCTCAGTGGTCCGGTTTTCATTCACAAAAGCTATGGATTCAGCTTTTAACAGCTCCACAGCGTAAACCCCTTTAAAGTGTATTACTGTGAAGTGTTTTATGAATAAATTTCCTGTCTGTACATTTTATTTTTACACCACTAATTTGTCATCCAGGCTTGGAGAGATAAAAATGAAGAAACTGGCAAATAAGTCAATCCCATGGGCTGATATAGATGAAATGAAAAGTGCCTTTTGGTCAACCAGAACCACTATCTCTGGTAAGAAAAATTACACAAACATTGACATTATATTATGTGTCTTAGTGCAGTAAACCCCTGAAATAGTTGTTTGTAATGGTTTTACAGAATATGTTCTCCAGCACTGGATGGATGATGATTTTTTTGGATATCAGCTTCTAAATGGTCCCCATCCCATGATGCTCCACCGATGCACTGAACTTCCTTTGAATTTCGCTGTCACAGACGATATGCTCCAGCCCATTTTGGGAGGTGAAACATCTCTTACTTTGGAAATGAAGGTAAATACATTTGAACCCAAGCTCTTCACTGTCAACTTAAAGGGGTAGTTCAACCAAAAATTGCAATTCTGTCATCATTTTCTCACTCTCATGCACTCAAAACAATATTTAGGCCTAATTCATAAGATTTATGTATTTTGATTACATGTAGAATTTCCATCCATTTGGATTACATACTTTTAATCTAAAAAAAACAAATAAACTTTATATGATAGATATTTTTTAGATATATGTAAATGAAACCAGTAAAATTTATGTAATAGTTTTACTTAATCCAATGTGTTTTAAATGCATTAAAAAATGGATTATGTATTCTTTATTAATAAACCCAATTCACTTAAAATGCATTGCATTTAGGTATCTTACTAATAAACCATTTATACATTTGTATATGAAGAGTTTCGTTGCAAAACGAGAAAATCAGAAATCTCGTTTTTAGGTTGTGCATTCCAATTGATTTCAATGCAACTGCAGCTGGTTTGTTTTGATTTAAACCTTCATAACTTAAAAAATACAGCTAAGTAGCACCATAAAACAAAATAATAACATGATAACATAATAATAAACATGTTTTGACAAAAATGTTAAAAAATGGATTTATCTCGTTTTGCAACGAAACTCTTCATATATTCCTCCCCCATTCACCCTAAATCACAATATGCTATAACAAAATAACACAAAAAAAGAATAGCCAGACCACTTGGTTTTACATTTTATCAATTTATTTAATACTTCAAGGCATTACTCATAAGGCAGCAAAAAAGAGCAGCTAGCAACTAGCATGACACTATGGCTTATACACCTCGTATTGTGTGCAAAAATAAATAAATAAGTGTGTTTCAGACATTTTAGCCACAATCAACCTCAATCCACAAATAAGAGCAAACATTTTAACAGGCTGCAGAAATACAAAAAAAACCTGTAAAACTCGAGGTAGACATAAATCAGGTAAATCAGGGACAACAACATTAACATTTTCAGAAATCTGTGACATGATGTAATAATAATTTAGAATGAAAAAAATGGCACATGGCTTAGTGTTTTTAGTGGCTGTGTGCCATTAACAATTTTCAAGCGTCTTTAAATTACATGTTATACATCAATTACATTTTTCAAAAACTTTTCAACTTTTAAAATTGTTAAAGGAGTATTCCAATTTATTAAACAAAAATCCTGATAATTTTCTCACCCCATATGTTTATGTTTTACTTTGTTCAGTCAAGAAGAAATAAAGTTTGAGTTAAACATTCCAGGATTTTTCTAAATTTAAGACTTTATTCGACCTCAAGTTTACAGTTTCAATGCAGATTTAAAAGGGCTCTAAATGATCCCAAATAAGGCATAAGGGTATTATCTAGCTAAACAATTGTCATTTTCAAAAAGAAAAAAAAAAGAGGACTTTTAAATCACAACGTTTTGCACTAGCTGTGTGACACGCTAGCATCACATAATTGAAACTACCGCTCCAGTGTTTACAAGTGAAAAGAAAGAGGAGCGTTCAGATGTTGCTGTATGTGGAATGATACTAATTAATGTTTTTGGGTCCGTTTATTATTTAAAATGGTCCACAAATGTGCGTAACCATTCGACGTTACACTGTAAAAAGTTAAGCATGAATGGGCAAAAATCATGGTATGGGGATGTTGTACATACTACATGTTGGGCCTATCTGGAACATGGATCAGTTTGAATACATAAGAATACTTGAAGAGATTATGTTCCCCTTTGCAGAAGAGGAAATGCCCCTAAAATGGGTGTTTCAACAAGACAACAACCCCATGTGGCTTGAATTCAGTACCCGGGGGTCGCCTGAGGTTGCCGATAACCACTAGACCCCAAAAGAATTTTACTCTCTTAAGGGCACAAAATGTTACACCATTTTTCTTTGGGCCATTCTGCATGTCTTTTTCAACAATGGTGCTTTACTGGGGCTTTTTGCAAACAGCTTAGCTTCAATCAGATGTCTTCTGTTACTTACAGATCATTTTAGATCATCTCTGATCTTTCTAAAAGTGAAACACTTTGCCATCCTGACTATTAATCGATCTGTTTTAACAGTAGTTGCTTGTTTTCTTCCATATGCTTTGTTTTTGTTGCCATTTAAATCATTTGAGATCATTTTAACTGAGCATCTTAAACTTTGCTGCATTTCTTACATTTTCATACATTTTTCCCTCACAAATCAACTTTATAATCAAATTGCGTTGTTCCTGAGCAATGAGGGAACATTCCATTTTACTTAGAAATTCAGCAGCAGATATATTTTATAACAATAGGCAAAACATTTGCTCCCCCCTCCTTCTTAATAAAGGACAAAAATTAGATGTTTTTTCACAGAATTAACTAATATTCAAATTTAATTTCACACTGCTATTATTTTGATCATGCCACAAGTAGTGAGGATATCATTACCAATGAGTCTATTGTATTTGTATTACACTCCTACATCTGCAATAATTTCCAATGCAGTAATATTACTAATCCTAATAATCAGGTTAATGATGTAGCACTGCTAGTTTTAACACCACTGTATATGACACCGTTCACAGTATGTTTCAGTGTATGTTGTATTGTTGTGTATCATATTGATATTATTTGCATCATAATGTATGAATTGTAAGGCTCCAAGTGACCACAGTCAAATTATGCATTTTGTTTCCCATAAAATCTAAGCTTATCACTAACTTGAGCCATTAAAAGGTGAACAAATGTCTGTAGCAGTACCATGATTCATTGATGTTATTAGATGGTAATACTGTGGTAGTTTGATACAATATAGACTGAAGTACACTGTAAAAAAAATCAGTAGAAATTACAATGTTATTGCAGCTGGGTTGTTGGTAATCCACTGCAGATTCACATCTACGTCATTTACCGGCAAGAGTTTGTTCAAAGTTGAACAACTTGTAAACATCAACAAGTCCCTATCTCTACAGAACAAAACCATACAATAACAGCCTCATGCAAAGCATTCTGGGAACCAGAAATCATCATCAACCTTTTTCTGTTTTTTGCTTCAGATTTTGTTTCCCTGAATGTTTTGCTTGATGCTGTTTTTTTAGTTTTACTCTGTAAAGACAAAGACTTGTAAATGTTTAATGTTTATTTAACTTTGAACAAAATGTTGCCGGCAAAAAACATAAATTTAAATCTACGGTAAGTTTCCGGCAACCCAGCTGCAATTTCTACGGAATTTTTTTACAATGTATGTAATAGAAAACTATGGTGATATACCATATTTATATAAAACACTTATTGACACCAAAGAAGCTATGCAGCTAAATAAAAACACATCAACAGCATTTTTTAGTCATTTATAAGTTTTTTCACAGATCTGTCTTTTTACAAAATGAAAAGATAACAAAAAACAAACACTTTAAAGTTTGTCTTCAGAATGCCCCTGCCACAGCTGCGTGCTTCAACCGCACTAAAAACACACTCTCACTGAGGTGTGTTAGAGGAATGAGTTTCACGCTCCTCCTTTTGGATCTCGCAGAAATGCCACCGTTCAAGTACCGTAGTCCTGAAAATCCTGTTCTCAGACTGGTCACTAGGGGCAGAAGCTGCTTCGGTGACTGTCAGCCATAAAAGTTCACTTAGGCAACCTCAGGGTTCCTTTACCCAGCAGGAACTGCAGAACTCTGTCCACCAGCAGGGCGGCGACAAAATCCAAAACCAAGACCTTGGCTATTATTAACTTAAACTGTAAAGGAAAAGAGAAAGAATATAAAAATACAACAAATTAAGTGTAAAACACCCTTTTTGTACACTGGTGATTAGAGGCATTTATATAGCATATTAACTAATTTAAACAGTATTTGAAAAGCTGGATTAATGCATATACATTTTGTAAGATTATTTTAAAGGTACCTGAATGGCATACTATGTCTGTGTCCAAAATAGACCCCTATATAAATAGCCCACCATTTTGTAGTGGTGTCCAAAACTATGGTGGACAATAGCTAGTGCACTTATTCAATTCCATAATGCACCAAAATAATGAGTGTACAACTCAGCGGCTAGTCTCACTGTGATGCTACGTTAAGCGTTTACGCTTCCCATTTACTTTTAATGGGTGACGTTAAGCGTTGCCGAACTGAATTGTGCTCACGGCAGAAGTTGAAAATTTCTCAACTTTTCAAGCGGCAACGCATGTGTCAGCCAATTAGATCACCTTATACAAATAACCTAGGCAAATCCAGCCAAGTACCGTAGGGCACATGCCAAGTGAACTCCCAAGATAGTGCCTGCAGGGCTTCCAGTGCTTGGTAAATTCAGTCACTCGCTCATATTTAAGTGAACTATATTAGTCAACTAATGTAGGCAATAGTGAATGAGGGCATATGGGTCTAGTTCAGACACAGCCTATGTCTGGTGGATTTTTTAAATATGCATTTATACATGTTCTTGGCTCTCTAATGAGAACTATTTTGTAGTGTTTCCTAAAACTAGCATAGTGGTGTCAAAATTTGTAAGTGTTGGATAGTGTACTGAATATAATACCTCAGTTGGAATGTCTACTAAGGCAAATTGCTCATTGAATTCAGGTGATGACCCCGACAACAGCCCAACTATGGCAAGCCTGATAAACCGATGCTCCATAGCAGGGGCCGATTCTCTCTGAGAGACTCCATGAAGGGATGGCCCTGAGGAAATAATTTGTTGAAATAACTTATTTAGACATTTAAAAAAAACACTTCACTTAGAAACTAAGCTACGATGCAGGAAATTGTTTCAGTAAATAACTTAAAGCTTTTGCACAAAGCTATTGAATCAAGACGACTTAAGAGGACTCGAAACAACATACTGAATATCTCTTTGTAGGGGCCGTAGGTGTAGGAAATCACGAAGATGAAGCACCCGGGTGACAGATGCGCATGAGCAGAGCTGTAAAACATAAACACAATGAAAACACAGAAACAGAGCAGCCGATCAAACCAACGTCATAACATTTACCTTCACTTACCTCACACTTATTTTTTACCTTCACATTCCTCGCACCTTTTTTACCTTCACTTACCTTGCACCTTTTTTACCTTTACTTACCTTTTACTACTTACCTTTTTTCATGAGTAAAAAATGCTCTGGCTTGGCAGGCATGACGTTGAGCAGGCTCTTGGTTGGCAGGCATGAGGTGAGCACGCTCTTGGACTTGGTTGGCAGGCATGACGTGTGCAGGCTCTTGGTTGGCAGGCATGACGTAAGCAGGCTCTTGGTTGGCAAGCATGATGTGAGCAGGCTCATGGTTGGCAGGGATTTCGTGAGCAGGCTCTTGGATAGCAGGCATGACGTGAGCAGGCTCTTTGTTAACAGGCATAAGGTGGACAGGGTCTTGGTTGGCAGGCATGACGTGAGCAGGCTCTTGGATAGCAGGCATGACGTGAGCAGGCTCTTGGTTGGCAGGCGTGAGGTGAGCAGGCTCTTGGTTGGCAGACATGAATTGGGCGGGCTCTTGGTTGGCAGGCATGACGTGGGAAGGCTCTTGGTTGGCAGGCATCACGTGCGCAGGCTCTTGGTTGGCAGGCATCACGTGCGCAGGGTCTTGGTTGGCAGGCATGACGTGTGCAGGCTCTTGGTTGGCAGGCATGACGTAAGCAGGCTCTTGGTTGGCAGGCATGACGTGGGCAGGGTCTTGATTGGCAGGCATGATGTGAGCAGGCTCTTGGTTGGCAGGGATGATGTTAGCAGGGTCTTGGTTGGCAGGGATGATGTTAGCAGGGTCTTGGTTGGCAGGCATTACGTGAGCAGGCTCTTGGTTGGCAGGGATGATGTTAGCAGGCTCTTGGTTGACAGGCATGACGTGAGCAAAACTCTTGGTTGGCAGGCATGACGTGAGCAGGCTTGTGGTTGACAGGCATGACTTGAGCAGACTCTTGGTTGGCAAGCATGACGTGGGCAGGCTCTTGGTTGGCACGCATGACTAGAGCAAACCTCTTGGTTGGCAGGCATGACGTGAGCAAAACTCTTGGTTGGCAGGCATGACGTGAGCAGGCTTGTGGTTGACAGGCATGACTTGAGCAGACTCTTGGTTGGCAAGCATGACGTGGGCAGGCTCTTGGTTGGCAGGCATGACGTGTGCAGGCTCTTGGTTGACAGGCATGACGTGAGCAGGCTCTTGGTTGGCAGGGATGATGTTAGCAGGCTTGTGGTTGACAGGCATGACATGAGCAGGCTCATGGTTGGCAGGCATTACGTGAGCAGGCTCTTGGTTGGCAGGCATGACTTGAGCAAAACTCTTGGTTGGCAGGCATGACGTGAGCAGGCTTGTGGTTGACAGGCATGACGTGGGCAGGCTCTTGGTTGGCAAGCATGACGTGGGCAGGCTCTTGGTTAGCAGGAATGACGTGTGCAGGCTCTTGGTTGGCAGGCACTTTTTCCACTTACCTGCTTTTCACTTACCTTTTTCCACTTGATTGGCAGACAAATTTGTTTGTTTAGTTACCTTCACTTACCTCACACCTTTTTGTTTGTTTTGTTACCTTCACTTACCTCGCACCTTGTTGTATGTTTTGTTTTTGTTTGTTTAGTTACCTTCACTTACCTCGCACCTTTTTGTTTGTTTTGTTTTTGTTTGTTTTGTTATTTTCACTTACCTCGCACCTTTTTGTTTGTTTTGTTACCTTCACTTACCTTGCACCTTTTTGTTTGTTTTGTTTTTGTTTGTTTTTTTACCTTCACTTACCTCGTTTTTTTCTGTTTGTTTTGTTTTTGTTTGTTTTGTTACCTTCACTTACCTCACTTTTTTTTTTTTTTTTTTTTTGTTTTGTTACCTTCACTTACCTCGCACCTTTTTGTTTGTTTTGTTTTAGTTTGTTTATACATTCACTTAGCTTGCACCTTTTTGTTTGTTTTGTTTTTGTTTGTTTTTTTACCTTCACTTACCTCGTTTTTTTCTGTTTGTTTTGTTTTTGTTTGTTTTGTTACCTTCACTTACCTCACTTTTTTTTTTTTTTTTTTTTTGTTTTGTTACCTTCACTTACCTCGCACCTTTTTGTTTGTTTTGTTTTTGTTTGTTTTTTTACCTTCACTTACCTCGTTTTTTTCTGTTTGTTTTGTTTTTGTTTGTTTTGTTACCGTCACTTACCTCACATTTTTTTTTTGTTTTTGTTTGTTTTGTTACCTTCACTTACCTCGCACCTTTTTGTTTGTTTTGTTTTTGTTTGTTTAGTTACCTTCACTTACCTCGCACCTTTTTGTTTGTTTTGTTTTTGTTTGTTTTGTTACCTTCACTTACCTCGCACCTTTTTGTTTGTTTTGTTTTTGTTTGTTTTTACCTTCACTTACCTTGCACCTTGTTTTACCTTCACTTACCTCGCACCTTTTTGTTTGTTTTGTTACCTTCACTTACCTCGCACCATTTTGTTTGTTTTGTTACACTTACCTCGCACCTTTTTGTTTGTTTTGTTACCTTCACTTACCTCGCACCTTTTTGTTTGTTTTGTTACCTTCACTTACCTCGCATCATTTTGTTTGTTTGTTTTTTGTTTGTTTTTTACCTTCACTTACCTCGCATTTTTTGTTTGTTTTTGTTTATTTTGTTACCTTCACGTACCTCGCACCTTTTTGTTTGTTTTGTTTGTTTTGTTACCTTCACTTACCTCGCACCTTTTTGTTTGTTTTGTTTTTGTTTGTTTTGTTACCTTCACTTACCTCGCACCTTTTTGTTTGTTTTGTTTTTGTTTGTTTTGTTACCTTCACTTACCTCGCACCTTTTTGTTTGTTTTGTTTTTGTTTGTTTTTTTACCTTCACTTAACTCGCACCTTTTTTGTTACCTTCACTTACCTCGCACCTTTTTTGTTTTTTATACCTTCACTTACCTCGCACCTTTTTTATACCTTCACTTACCTCGCACCTTTTTGTTTGTTTTTTTATACCTTCACTTACCTCGCACCTTTTTGTTTGTTTTGTTTTTGTTTGTTTTTTATACCTTCACTTACCTCGCACCTTTTTGTTTGTTTTGTTTTTGTTTGTTTTTTATACCTTCACTTACCTCGCACCTTTTTGTTTTTGTTTGCTTTTTACCTTCACTTACCTTGTACCTTTTTGTTTGTTTTTTATACCTTCACTTACCTCGCACCTTTTTGTTTGTTTTGTTTTAGTTTGTTTTGTTACCTTCACTTACCTCACACCTTTTTGCTGTTGTTTTTATACCTTCACTTACCTCGCACCTTATTTTGTTTTTTATACCTTCACTTACCTCGCACCTTTTTTGTTTTTTTATACCTTCACTTACCTCGCACCTTTTTATACCTTCACTTACCTCGCACCTTTTTTATACCTTCACTTACCTCACACCTTTTTTATACCTTCACTTACCTCGCACCTTTTTTTGTTTTTTATACCTTCACTTACCTCGCACCTTTTTTTGATACTTTCACTTACCTCACACCTTTTTTTGTTACCTTCACTTACCTCGCACCTTTTTGTTTGTTTTTTATACCTTCACTTACCTCGCACCTTTTTTTGTTTTTATACCTTAACTTACCTCACACCTGTTTGTTTTTTTTTGTTACCTTCACTTACCTCGCACCTTTTTGTTTGTTTTGTTTTAGTTTGTTTTGTTACCTTCACTTACCTCGCACTTTTTTTTGTTTTTTATACCTTCACTTACCTCGCACCTTTTTTTGTTTTTTTATACCTTCACTTACCTCGCAACTTTTTTATACCTTCACTTACCTCGCACCTTTATTTGATACCTTCACTTACCTCGCACCTTTTTTTGTTACCTTCACTTACCCCGCACCTTTTTGTTTTTATACCTTCACTTACCTTGCACCTTTTTTGTTACCTTCACTTACCTCGCACCTTTTTGTTTTTTACCTTCACTTACCTCGCACCTTTTTGTTTGTTTTGTTTTAGTTTGTTTTTTATAACTTCACTTACCTCGCACCTTTTTTATACCTTCACTTACCTCGCACCTTTATTTGATACCTTCACTTACCTCGCACCTTTTTTTGTTACCTTCACTTACCCCGCACCTTTTTGTTTTTATACCTTCACTTACCTCGCACCTTTTTTGTTTTTATACCTTCACTTACCTTGCACCTTTTTTTGTTACCTTCACTTACCTCGCACCTTTTTGTTTTTTACCTTCACTTACCTCGCACCTTTTTACCCTTCACTTACCTTGCACCTTTTTTACCTTCACTTACCTCGCACCTTTTTTACCTTCACTTACCTTGCACCTTTTTTGTTACCTTCACTTACCTCGCACCTTTTTGTTTTTTACCTTCACTTACCTCGCACCTTTTTGTTTGTTTTGTTTTAGTTTGTTTTTTATACCTTCACTTACCTCGCACCTTTTTTATACCTTCACTTACCTCGCACCTTTATTTGATACCTTCACTTACCTCGCACCTTTTTTTGTTACCTTCACTTACCCCGCACCTTTTTGTTTTTATACCTTCACTTACCTCGCACTTTTTTTGTTTTTATACCTTCACTTACCTTGCACCTTTTTTTGTTACCTTCACTTACCTCGCACCTTTTTGTTTTTTACCTTCACTTACCTCGCACCTTTTTACCCTTCACTTACCTTGCACCTTTTTTACCTTCACTTACCTCGCACCTTTTTTACCTTCACTTACCTTGCACCTTTTTTACCTTCACTTACCTCGCACCTTTTTTTACCTTCACTTACTTTGCACCATTTTTACCTTCACTTACCTTGCACCTTTTTTACCTTTAGTAAGTAGGCTTGGCAGGCAAAAGGTGAACAGGCTCTGGCTGTGCAGGCATGATGTGAGCAGCCTCTGGCTTGGCAGGCATGACGTGAGCAGGCTCTGGCTTGGCAAAGCAGCCACTGGACAGGCTCTGGCAGGCACAGGCCCAGGCTTTGCAAACACTGAGCAGGCTCTGGCTTTGCATGCACTGAGCAGGCTCCGGCCTGGCAGGCACTGAGCAGGCTCCGGCCCGGCAGGCACTGAGCAGGCTCCGGCCTGGCAGGCATTGGGAAGGCTCTGGCTTGGTATGCACTGAGATGGTTCTGGCTTGGTAGGCACTGAGCAAACTCTGGCTTAGCAGGCACTGAGCAGGCCCTGGCTCTGGCATGGCAGTAACTTAGCAGGCTCTGGCTTGGCAGGCACTGAGCAGGTTCTGGCATGGCAGGCACAGAGCAGGTTTTAGCCTGTCAGGCACTGAGCAGGCTTTAGCCTGCCAGGCACTGAGCAGGCTCAGCCCTGGCAGGCACAGAGCAAGCTCCGACATGGTGGGCACAGAGCAGGCTCTGTCTTGGCAGGCACTGAGCAGGCTGTGGCTTGGCAGGCACTGAACAGGGTCTGGATTGGCCGGCACCAAGCTGGCTCTGGCTTGGCAGGCATGACGTGAGCAGGCTCTGAAAAGGTGAAAAGGACATCAGAAGGCATTCATGTGCAATTTTTAGCTAGAAAACTTCACGATATTTAAAAGCTGTCATTCATTCATCCATTTGATTAAGCAATTGGGCGAGCTCCGGCGTGGTCACGTGGAAAAGTGACGTCAATGCATACCCTCTATAGGCTTTTTTGATTTAGAGCAGTGGTTCTCAACTCCAGTCCTCGGGACCCACTGCTCTGCATACTGTATAGTAGGTACTGAATTAGATGAAGTACCTACTTACTTGGTGTTAAAACAGTAGGTACTGTATAGTATGAATCCTGGTAGTATGAATGAGATTCGTACGTACTACATCCGCCATGTTGCCACATCACGTGACATACGTCGTCATCACGTCATGTCATTTCAGCGCAAAAACAGCCGCGTGCCTCTTCTTCGTTGGATAACTCCTCGTCCGGGGCATCATGGGATAGTGAAGCGTCCATCGTATGCACACTGCAAAATCTAACCGGAAGTAGTAGGTCATCCGGGTACTTTTCGCATACTGTTTTTCAAATACTATGTATTCGGACATACTACTCGCCTCGCCTACTGCTTTTCGCGTACTATATAGTATGTAGTAGGTGGTTTCGGATGCAGCACATGTCTCCCCTATTTAACACACCCGATTCAGATCATCAGCTCGTTAGGATAGATTCCATGAACTGAACCGAATGTGTCAGACATAAGAGACATCCAAAATGCGGGTCCCGAGGACTGGAGTTGAGAGTTGATTTAGAGTTCCTTACACATTCCATTACTTTAAGACATAACTCCAATTTAAATTGTAAAAAACAAGGGGGGTGGTTTACCGGACAGGGATTAGCTTAAACCAGGACTAGGTTTAATTAAAAAATATAACTAGTTTTAACAAACATGTCTTACTAAAACATTACAAAACAAAGGGCACTGATGTATTTTAAGATGCAAGATGTTTTCAGTTTTGACAGCTCTTACATTTATTTTAGTCTAGGACTAGTCTAATCCCTGTCCGGGAAACCGCCGACATTTATGAATATGATATTTCCTTAATATAATAACCAAATTAATAACAAAATAAAATGTAGTCTCAAAGGTTTATCATAAGTCCTCTTTGCAGATTATGCCAAATGTATGCATTACAATAGTCAATTTAATGTGGTCTTTACTGCAGGTTAAATATAATCCTAAAACACTTTTATAACATTACATGGTGCCTCATCAAGTGCATCCTTCAGTGATATTAATCCCTAATTCATCCCAAAGTCAGTAAAGCTGGACCTCGACATACTCTAACCACTGTTGTTAAGAAAAAACGTGAAGTTCATGCAACTCGAGCAAATACTGGAGGATTTTTGCCAAGAACAATGGTCACCACCCAGGACAAACCACGAACCCATCACAAAGGGACGCAAGGTTTTTGACATACAGAGCCAACTGAGATAAAGCGTGGAAGATCTTTTTCAACCAACAATGTGACAACGCAGCCAACAAAATCCAGATTTTAAACATTAATAAAAGGTGAAAGCTAACTGTGTGTGCCTCCTTAAATTCACACACCATATAATATATGGCAAGTGTCTCATTCCGATCTGCTCCGAATAAAGATTAGCACTTAAACAAGTTACTGAAGTAAATTTTCTTCAATACATTTCTAAATTCACGATCCATACTGTAAACATTTGACAAAGGGCATCATTAACAGTGTAGAAATGCGACATGACAACTGCATAAGTGATGAAAAGACGACCAACCGCTTGACAGTTAGCAGATCACGTGAGGTAAACATAACTCACGATAAAAAAATCTAAGCACGACAGCAGTGATGTTTACTCCATTTTAAACACAGTCTCTGATATGATTAGTTCAATAAAAACGATAAAAGTTTGGATTTACCTGTCGCTTGTACGCTGATTTTCTCTCTTCAACTCTCACCGTTGCCCTTAGAAACCAACTGAAACATACAGCGTCGAGCGCCTCGATTGTGACGTAATGCACACTAATATATTTTTTTTCTTTTTAATGTTTTATTATATTTACAAAGCAATTACAAACAAATTAGGTACAATATAAATTCTTGTTACAAATCTAACATTTGTATCTTATAAACTGTAGGCTTCAGTTTGTCCATCTTCTGTGACAATGGGTTTTGTTGTGCTTTGCTTCACACAGATGCTTTGAAAAGCAAGACTTTAGCATCAACAAGTGTTATGTTATGCAGTGGTGTTTAAAAAAAATAACAGTGTACTAATAAAAGTGAATAAAGTGCAAAAATGTTATACATAAAGTTTATTTCCTTATTTCAAATGTATTGAAAACATTACACATTTAATTCCAAATCAAAGTATTAACAAAATGTATGCATGTTGAAAAAATAGCAGTGTCAACATTTTTCTCTGTAGACACTTAAAAATTAAGATTTTTTAAAGATTTAACTTCACTTTAAACAACTGTATTACTAATATTTAGTTGCATTGTTGTTGATAACTGCTGTCAAATCAATTCAACCAACTTAATTCTGCGGTTAACTAAGTTCATTTATTGAGAGACAGAGCAGCACTCGAGTCACTAGTGGTTTTTCAAATCATGACTGTAAAATCCCATTTTGTAGGACCAGTTTTGGTCAGACGACCTTCTCTGTGAAGAGCTCCAAACTCTGAAACTCATTACCATCTGACATTAAGAATGTACTGGATTTTAATGTGTTTTCTTCCAGGCTAAAAAACGGTTGAAAACAAATCAAAGGTGCACTCATTTTTAACTAGTAGGTATGAGTTGTATATGGTATATGTGTGTATTTAAACCTTACGGGTAAATTTTATTGTGTATGATTAGAGACATGAATTGTTTACTTCCAGGCTAAAAAACTGGTTAAAAACAAATCAAAGGTGCACTCATTTTTAACTAGTAGGTATGAGTTGTATATGGTATATGTGTGTATTTAAACCTTACTGGTAAATTTTATGGGTAAATTTTATTGTGTATGATCAGAGACATGAATTGTCAATATCATGTTATTTGTTTTAAATTGAAGTAGTATAGTATATGTAAATTGTATTGTTTTAAGAGCCCAACCAGGGACAGGAGTTAAAAATTAGCATTTGCTATAAACTTTTTATGCAGCATTTTAGTGATAAGCTTGCTTTGACACTATGTATGTTTGCATTGTCCCTGTCAAATAAAATAAAATGAAAAAATAAAAACCAACATCCCACAGTTCCTATAAATTTTTAGGTTTTGCTCAGAAACTGCATTTTTAATGTAACCCCACAAGTTTTCAGTGGGGTTGAGATCAGTTGGCCACTCCATAACCGCAATCCTTTTTTTCTGGAACCAAATTTTTCCCTTCTTGCACTGCAAAAAATGATTTTCAAGAAAAAAAACTTGTTGTATTTTTGTCTTGTTTTCAGTAAAAAAAATCTAAAAATTCTTAAATTAAAAAGCTTTTTGTTGATGAGCAAAATGACCCAAGAAAATAAGTCTAGTTTTTAGACCACAAATATCAAATTTAAGTGATTTTGTGCATAAAACAAACAAAAACAAATATGCCAATGGGATAAGCAAAATTTTCTTGAATTTAGTGTTTAAGAAAAATTTTCAAGATTTTTTGCTTACCCCATTGCCAGATTTTTTTGCTTGTTTTATCCACAAAATCACTTCAATTTGATATTTTTGCTCTAAAAACTAGACTTATTTTCTTGGGTTGTTTTGCTCATCAAGAAAAAGCATCTTAATTTAAGAATTTTTATATATTTTACTAAAAACAAGACAAAAATACGATTTTTTTCTTGAAAATCATTTTTTGCAGTGTGTTGTTACAAACCTGTATTAATTTCTTTGTTCTGCTGAACATACAGGAAGATATTTTGAGTAATGTTTGTAACCAGGGCCTGAAATTAACACCCGGCCACGTGCCAAATGCGGGTGAATTTTGCAATTGGCGGGTAACACTGTCAATCTACTGGCCACATTGGCGGGAAACCAATGCAAATCAGTGTATAAACAACCCGCACCCGACCGACGTTTTCAACCCGCCCGCAACTCGGGCCGCTTTTTTTAAAGTAGTGATTGTTTAAAATAGTTAATTGGCATCCTAATATCAAACGACCCGACCAACCGTGGCCCGAATATCATTAAAAATATTTTTGGATGACTCGTAACCGCGGGTATAACCGCAGGCACCCACTCATTTCGGATCAACCCTTGCATCTTCTTTTTCTTTCTTTTAATGGGGGGTGGAACCAACTTTAAGGTGAATTAAACCCACGCATCTGATGCTAATTGAGTGATTAATTGAGAGGATGCGGCTGCTGTTTCGCAACGTTCATGTTATTGGAAAGAAAATGATGCACTTCTCTGACTATGTTTGGATATGCGAGTTAGTATTAAACTGTTGGTGAGATGGGATGAGAATGCAATGCTGACATAGCCTACAGTACAATCACAGTTGCACAGATGTGTAGTGCTGTGATGGATAAGAACTCTCGATGTGTAAACTTTAGAGAGAGTTGCGCTACTGTGTCTTATACTGTAGTACATTAACATACATTTTGCGAATAGAGTAATGAAAAACAATGTTGTGAGGCGTTTATGTGCCCAGTTTGGAATTCCCCCTCCATCTTTGTGCGCGGGTTTAAGGGCACTCGATAGTGCACATACAGAGAGACGCTTCCAAAATGCAAGCGTACATAAAATCTTTCTGTTCTTGACAGGGCACATATAAACAAAATGATCTTCACAGTCTTCTTTTTCTAATAAAAACATTTCTTTATGTCTTAAGTGTATGTAGAGTCAAAAATACGTCTGTGCTGATTTGGTCTAAAAGGTGCAGTGTGTAATTTTTTGAAGGATCTCTTGACAGAAATGCAAAATAATATACAAAACTATATTATCAGGGGTGTATAAAGACCTTTCATAATGAATCGTTAAGTGTTTATTGCCTTAGAATGAGATGTTTTATCTATATACACAGAGGGTCCCCTTACATGGAAGCCGCCATTTTGTGCCACCATGTTTCTACAGAAGCCCTTACCAGACAAACTTTTTTACTAAGGTGGCAGCTACCGTAGCTTCTCTATGTGTTTTAAAAGCAAAACATGAGCAGTGGACCGAGCCGTTGGTTGCAATTCACAACCTCACCACTAGATGCCGCTAAAATTTACACACTGCACTTTTAAACTTCAGGCCCTGTTTGTAACCAAACAGTTTTTGAGCACCATTGACTTCCATAGTAGTTTTTTCCTATTATATGGAAGTCAATAGTGGTTCTGTTTCCTACTTCAAATATCATCCTTTCTGATCAGGTAAATGATGACAGAATTTTTAGGTGAACTATCCCTTTAATTGTTTAGTATTTGCTCTCATCTTTGATGCTTTATTGCTCAAGTCTAAATATCTCATAGAAATGTTTCATTTAACCCAAACTGTTTAACTGTTTAGAAAGGAAACATATTCCTATGTGATTATAGAAGACTAGCCGATTTACCAACCCGAATGATCAATGGCATTCAGCAGCACATCGCCGCTCCGCTCTGTCTGCTATACAAGAACCAAGTCGGCAAACTTCTGCCTATTGCCATTCAGGTACCTTAACCATGTGCTGTGTGTCAATGATTTTAAAAAATACTATACAAAATGAACTGGATTATGTCTATTATTCAAAAATTATAAACTCTTTCTCAATCTGTCTGTGTCACAGTTAAAACAACAGGTTTCGGAGGGAAATCCAGTTTTCCTTCCTAGTGACTGCGAGCTCGACTGGTTGCTTGCCAAACTGTATGTGAGGAATGCGGATTGTCTTGAGCATCAAGCGTCTTTCTATTATCTGCGCAGTCATCTGCTGGCCGAAGTCTTTACAGTGGCGTTGTTACGAAACCTCCCTGCAGTTCATCCAATATATAAGGTACACAAGATCATGAGTTGTTTACAGCTGGACCTTTCTATATGCAGTTAACGTTTATGGTATATACAATACCAGACATTCTGCAACAATAACTCATGCAAATCTTGAAAGTTCAGTTTTAATGAGATTTTGAATATCTGCGTGAATGTCATTTAAATATGGGACTTATTTTTGATTTTCTCATAGTTGCTGATACCACACACACGTTACACATTACAGATAAACGCTTTGATTCGGGATAGGCTGCTTGGTCCTGAGGGTCTTGTCACTCAGGTATTGATTCCATATTGAATTTATTGCCTTTGTACTGGTATTGTAAGACAAATAGAGCAGTTTTAGCCGAATTGCTAGAGAGTTGTAACCTGAAGGTTATTTTGCCTTTAGAATACTAGTATTGGAGGTGAAGGGATGTGTGATCTCATGAAGAAGGCATTCACAGAACTGACCTACAAATCTCTCTGTCTGCCGGATGATATCAGTGATCGAGGACTGGAATCAATTCCTAACTTCTTTTACAGAGAGGATGGACTTAAGCTGTGGGACTTCATAAATAAGTACTTTTCATTACCAAATTTTGAACAGCGGTTAAATGATATTTAATGAGATAAATCAGATGAATGATTGTGGTGTTGGTCTTTAGTTTTGTAAGGAGCGTGGTGCAGTTGTATTATCAGAGTGATGGTGATGTACAGCAGGACAGTGAACTTCAGGACTGGATCAGACATTCATCATTCATCTTCATTCATGGGTTTATTGGGCAGAGCAGCACAGGTATGGGCTTTGTGCGTGAAAGCTCTGAGATAAGAAATAGTTTACCCAAAAATTAAACTTAGTTCATGTTTTACGCATCCTCAAACCATCCTAAATGTATAAGACTTTCTTCTTT
Organism: Misgurnus anguillicaudatus; assembly: GCF_027580225.2. Classification (NCBI taxonomy): domain Eukaryota; kingdom Metazoa; phylum Chordata; class Actinopteri; order Cypriniformes; family Cobitidae; genus Misgurnus; species Misgurnus anguillicaudatus. The sequence goes on from NC_073345.2 coordinate 18,529,135, forward strand.
CAGCCAGAGTTATATAAAATAACATCTAGGCTCTTTTCAGCTTTGTAATGCCATTGGATAGAGCCCCATTTTTAAAGCTCCATAAAGCGCATCCATCCATCAAAAAGCAAATCCATTATGTTATTAAACAGCACTAATTATCTGATTCGTGATTTTACATTTCCTTTGGTGTGTAAGTGTGTATTAGTACATGTTAATGATATGCAAAATGGACAAACCCCAAAGTAAACGATGACGCGAGTTATCGTCTGCAACGTAAATCTCTTTTCTTGGACTACAACAAACACACGGATTGTAGGCAACAATATAGGTGCTCTTTAAACGTCTTCCGAGGTGAAGGGATGTTTTTGTAAGAGAACTTTTATATTTCTAATGTTATATGCTACAGCCGTACACACATTCATAAGAGAGTTGATGTCAGGTGAAAGGCTGCGCCTCTTTTGACCCATCATTACAAAAATCCAGACCTTTTGACGGATGGATGTGCTTTTGGTGCTTTACAAATGGGGCACTATCCAATGATATGGAGTGAACTATTCATAAAGTGAACATGAATAAAAACCTAATCCTTGTTTTGCGGTTAAAGCTGTACCATTAATCATTTTTCTCTCATCCCCGTTTTCTCATTTAGGAATACCTCAGTGTTTTGTTACAGTAGATGAGCTCATCAAATTTATTACTATGGTTATCTTCACAGTTTCAGCTCAACATTCTGCCCTTAGAGCAGGACAGGTACGGTTATACGAAGATTAACTTTATTACCACAGAATGAATGTAGATTGCTCATATATTTTGGTTTTTAACATTTGTCCACTTAGTTTGACTACAGTAGCTGGTTTCCAAACTCCCCTTGTTCTCTGAGAAAACCTCCTCCCACAACTAAAGGAAGCTCAGACAGGAACACATTGCTGGACACTCTGCCTGATGTTAACACATCTGTAAATATGGTATCAGTCTTTTGGCTCCTGAGCAAGACCTCACCAGACTTGGTGAGTGATTTACACATTTCTAGTCTGCGGTTCCATCAACTGGTACAGCATGGCACTAGTAATGGCAAGGTCATGGGTTTAATTAACCTTAAATGCATTTTGAGTGGCTCGGGATAAAAATTACTATTTAATCTTTACAGGTTCCACTTGGGCAATACCCTGAAGACTACTACTGCCAGGCGGTTGTACAGAAAATGATCAAAAGTCATCAGGCAGAGTTGTCCTTCATGAGCGAATCCATCAAAGACAGAAACCTAGGGTTGAAAGTGCCTTACACCTACCTGTGCCCTGATCAAATAAACAACAGTGTGAGCATTTGACATGGACCAAAGTGTGTATCCTATGAGTGTATTAATGATGGATATTAACTTGATAGCTATATTCTGATATTTTGTGTACATTTTGTGAAATGTTTGTGAATAAGATTTTTAGATTAGTCACATGCATCAATATTACAATGATTGTGATGCTTTGTTTGCTCTGCAATATTTATGAAACAGAAATTGCCTTCAGTACCTTATTGCTTTTATTAAACATTTACCACACACAAAAAAATCAACGAAACGCAATTTTCATGAAGGAAGATCACTGTTAGTTTTTTTTATTCTTAACGCCATTTCAGCATCTATGGCTATATTCATGGCAAGAACTGGTTACCATAGACGCATTGAGGCAAAGGCAATTTGGCATTCCAATTGACCTAACCTGCATGTTTCTGTATTGTGGGAGGAAACCAGAGTACCTGGAGTAAACCCATGCTGACAGGTAGAACATGCTAACTCCAAAAATGCAATTTAAGTCTCTCAGAGCTGCTCATTTCAATAGCTCTGTATGTGTGTGTAAACAGATTTTATGTTTGAGCCTGTATCAAATGAAGATACAGATTTTGAGGAATAATCAATTATTTGGAGATTGGAAATGGACAATTTTGAGTGGTAAGTTTGTGATTTTACAGTATGGACCTACAAAGCGTAACTGTAATGCCAATAGTACTTCAGTCTAAACGCTAGCATATAGAATTAACTAGCATATAGTGCTAACTCTGCAGTCACGACTGTTTTTAGCATTGAAATTAAATGAATGTTGGGGGCGTACATCTTGATTGTAACGTCAGAGTCGGTGTTGTGTTGGGATTGGCCTGTTTTCCAGTGTCCTTTGCATGCATGAGGTTTACATAAAAATGAGGAAACAATAGTGTTTGAGACTCACAATATGTCATTACCATGTACAGAACTCTTATTGTTCATATATGCCTAGGTAAATAGAGTTTTACATACATACTGCAAAAAAAAATATTTTTGCACTTACATTTTTACTTGGATTTACAAGTCATTTTAACTGTATTGACAATAGTGATGAGTTGCTGTAACTTATTTATTAAAGGCGGAGTCCACGATGTTTGAAAAACGCTTTGGAAAAGGAGACGGGCCGACTACCAAAACACACTTATAGCCAATCAAATCAAATGCCGGGTTGTGTATGTGTGGGGCGGGTCTATCAACAGAAGGTCCAGATTCTATTGGGGTAGGGGCGTGTTTGTTTGGGTGATTTCAAATATCAACATTGGCTTTCAAACATCATGGACTCCGCCTTTAAAGGTGCTGTGGGTAAATTTTAAAAGGATCTTTTGACAGCACTGCAATATTATATAGATAACTATGCTTTCAGGGGGTGTTTAAAGACGTGACAAAATGAACTGTATTATTTTTATTACCTTAGAATGAGCCGTTTTTATCTACATACACTGCGGGTCCCCTTACATGGAAGCCGCCATTTTGTGCCATCAAGTTTTTACAGTTGCCCTAAATGGACAAACTGCTCTACAAAGGGCGTTCATTGGTACGTTGTCTCAGACGATGGCATGTTTGTCTTGTGACGGCTACCATATAGCTTCTCTGTGCAATAAGCAACCTCACCTTGATGCCGCTAAAATCTGCACACTGCACCTTTAAGATAAAGTTGACATAGAGGCTGTTTACACTTGGCACCAACATGCGCTTTCGTCGACCGGATCACAAGTGGACGACGTTAATGCCAGGTGTAAACGGTGTTCAAAACGTTTTGAGCTCGTCCACTTTCGACCACATACAGAGGTAGTCGAAACCACTTTCGATCGGATCGCTTTGGAGTTGCCGAACGCACATGTGGTTGAATGTGTTTGAACAGCCACACGCGACCGCCTTCTCTCCGCCCATTTATCTAATCTGAGGTATTAAACACAAGTTTTACGTCTTTTTTTGACTTCTGGCGTGAACATACGGTAAACAGCGCTATTTTTAGCCTTTCGTTGATAAAACTAAAGCGGCTGATCTCCGTAGTTTCGTTTTGAAAGCGTGTGAAAGTTGCGCGATCCTATTTCATCAATTGCGCCGAAAAATCAGAGAAAGCTCTTACATACACACGTACAAAACTCTGTGCAGCATGTTTACTTGCTAAACAAGCAGTGGACTCCGACATAATATTACTTTGCGTCCATATAAACTCATAATTACTCCCGCTCGAGTTTGAATGACAGAAGAGAGACTCACCCACTGTCTCACAGACCACCCCCTCATAGTTTTCAGGAGAGAAGCGGTCAAAAGTGGACAAAAGAGACGGATTTAAATACCAGGTGTAAATGTAATGTGTCTCTCTCGTCCACTTGTGATCCGATCGACGAAAACACATCTTAATACCAAGTGTAAACAGCCCCTATAGAAAATTCAACTTTAAGTTATCACTTGTGAAGATAGTTGAAATTACTTGTAAATCCTAGTTGATTAAACTTAACGCAAGTGCAAAAATATTTTTTCAGTGTACAGCACCTTTAAAGGTGCAGTGTGTAACTTTTATAAGGATCTCTTGACAGAAATGCAACATAAAATACATAACTATATTATCTATAACTATATAAGTGGTGTATAAAGACCTTTCATAATGAACTGTTATGTTTTTATTACCTTCGAATGAGACGTTTTTATCTACATACACAGAGGGTCCCCTTACATGGAAGTCGCCATTTTGTGCCGCCATGTTTCTACAGAAGCCCTTAACGGACAAACTTTTTTTACTAAGTTGTCTCCAACAATGACATGGTTGTTTGGTGGCGGCTATCGTAGCTTCTCTATACATTTTGGTGAACGGTGGACTGAAACGTTGGTTGCAATTTGCAATCTCACCACTAGATGCACTAAAATGTACACACTGCACCTTTAAGGGTATAGGGGGCTATTTCAGAAACAGCCAAGGTTTCACATGCTAAGGGTGATACACAGAATCGATGGGTGCAGCGGTCATAGCTTGGTTTTATCGGAAATAAAACACGGCTATTAACCAATCAGAATCATGACTGGAACTTGCACACCTTTGAGAATCAGAATCGATTAGACAGACCATGGTCTACAATTTTTTTATGCAGTTCAGGTTTGATTTGTACTCATTCCTAATTTGTGCTTGAAATGTACACACTTTATGTACTTACATTCTCATTGTGGTTTTGTTTAATGATTAAGAACTCTCAATTTTTAACACCTAATTGCAATTATTTTTCATCTTTTCAATCCAATAAAGCATTAGTAACAACGATCCACTATTAAACTGTCCAAATAAGTTTGCACTCTTTCTGTTTCATTAGTGTAGGACAGTTGCCCTCTAGGACAGAACTTTCAAACCTGTCTTAGATGCCCCTGTATAGCTCAGTGGTAGAGCAAAGGTCATGGGTTTGAACCCAGGAAACACACGTTGGTAAAATGTGTGTCTTGTAATGCACCATAAGTCGCTTTGGATAAAAGCGTCAGCCAAATGCATAAATATAAGTGGGTTTTACTTTGACTCTTCTACATAAATGAAAAACAACATCCATGTCATTCTACAGAGACCTTGATGACACAGAATACTAAGATACATTTTTACAACACAGCATCATTACTCTCTGCAGTCCATAATGACAGATTTAAACAGCACAACGCCCCCTCTCTCTTTTTTTAAACAAGTTAACGTTGCAGTTGGGGGTTAAGCTCATCGATGCACCGCAAAAGGTTTTCGTTTTTTTCTGGGTAGTGATTTTCCTTGATTTTCTTTTTAATGTGGCGCGTCATCTCCTCTCGTGCCTGCTGGGTGGAACTTGTAGATATCTGCAGAATGTCCTTGAGCAGCTCCTGGTTGGCCTCCACCGACAAACCAAGTAGAAACCGCAGAAAAATTTCATAGTTGCAATTCTTGGAGGACAATGCTTTGTCGACTGCACTCTTGAGTACGTCTGTCAAAGAAACCTTCATCACTTTCAACTTACCCTGCTCGAAAATGTTCTTCCCATGCTTTTTGAAAGAGTAGAAAACGTGTAGGGCGGCCATGTACTCCTGAAGGGTCGGATGGGAAAAGCAGCTCACCCTCTCTTGGTACATCACAAACTTCTCTCTGTAATACTCGGCACAGAGACCACTGCATACTACAGCGGGATACGAATCCATTTCAATCTCATCAAAGTGCTCTTTCTCCATATGAAACTCGTTCTTATCGAGCATGCTGTACGACAACTTCGCCAGCTTAATGAGCATTTGCTCAGCTGTGATGTTTTTGGTCTCTTCCGCCGGGTTATTTTGCAGTCTCTGAATGCACATTTGAGTGTGAAATCGCAGCAGGCTGGTGTACAAGTTGGTAAGAGTTTTGGGCAGCTCCGCTGATCGAGGAAGAGACTGAAACTGTTGCTGAAGCACTTTAGATGCCACCCAGCAGAAGAGCGGCTGGTGGCACATAATGTACAGCGTTTTGGAAGCCTTGATGTGAGCGATCACTCTCTCAGCCAGTTCTGGGTCTTCGATCGTCTTCCTGAAATACGCTTCTCTCTGGTCGTTGTTAAAACCGCGTACCTCCAGGAGTTGGTGGCAGTATTCTGGTGG